>NC_056748.1:728286652-728601408 GCF_019279795.1 Protopterus annectens
CATTTATTTGTAACTGATGCACTGTTGCGTTTTGAACTCTTGAAGAAAGAGGGATTTATACTTGTAATGTCTGTCCTTATTTAAGGTATGTAAGTCTCCATCATATCACAACTAAAGTAGAAAACTGAAACTGGCTCAGCTGAAGGCTTGAATGATTAAGAAGATGAATATTATGCAGAATTATCATCAACACAAAGATAATGTGGGAAAGTTTGGACTTGACATCTTGAGTTCAATTTAAAAGATTAAAGCATTGAAAGTGCTCAAAAAACAGTGTTTAAAGGAAGATGGATCAGAAGAAAATGTGAAAACAAATACTGGTGTTTTCTTGTGCACTGCCATTTTTTTAAAGAAACAAATGCTTTTAATTTTACAGTTTTTGTAGTAGTATTTTTCTATAAATTTACCAAGTATGTATATGGTTAATTCAGTTTAAAACATTGTCCAGCAAGCCATATTTTATTGTATTTTAGTATTGTTAACTGAGGTAGAACAATGATCCATTTGGTCCATTTTCAAGTTCAGCCCAGGAAAACAGAGATGCAAGAAAATATAAATCCAATATAAGTACATTTCATCATCGTAACCAGCAAGCCCAAAGGGTTGGGTAGTATGTACATTTGATTAATCTGTAAAGGTTACCAAAGCAAAAGCTCTAGCAGGCAGCCAAACAAACCCCAACAAGTATAAGTCAGTCCAATAAAAGAAAAAGCTAGGAGTCCGACAGTAAAACACTTTAATGATGAAGCTTTCAAATCCACAAGATTCTTTCTCAACACAACATAAAATCAACAGTGTTAGTTTAAATATAAAATGCCAGCCAATCATGGTTTACTATCAAAAGACTGCAAATCATATGGTTGATAGTTGTACCATTGAAAGTAATTTATCCGAATGTCATAAATACTGAAAAGAAAACATCAAAGTTTACATGGTCGAAAAACACCTGCAGTGCTGACAGTATTGTTTTTACAGGGGGGCAAGCCCCCCTGCCCCTCCCACACCCCCTGCTACTTATATATTACAACTCCGAGATCACACTACAGTGCTGGCAAGGGTAATTTGCATGCATGTACTGTCGACAAAATGCACCAATTAATATTCATGTGTCGATAATATGGGTCACTCAAATGAACGTTAGATCTTTTGAATTTCAGCCATTTGATAGTAAACTGCCAGTCATGTTTGAAGTCCAGTCATCTGACCAATAATTAAAATGCATTGCATAAATACTATCTGAAAAGCATGTTAAGGCATATTTAAACATATATGTTAAGACACAGAACACACAAAACGTGTATAAAAAAGCATGTAAAAACATGTAGAAGACGTATAATGAAATTCCATTTCCTGCATAGGTATACTTCTTAAGTAATGGTTTTATGCTAGTCTTACTAATTAGACCTGGAAACTTGTCGGCTCTAAAGAACTTTTTCCATTTATATTCAGCCATGTCAGTATCATTTACAAGATTACCCCGTTTTTGTTTACAAATTCTTTGTAAAACATTAAGTTTAAAAGAATGTTCAGAACCGAACTGCGTAATATGTTTACTAAGAGCATTAGTCTTTCTGCCTGTGGATCTCAGACAGATGAGAACCAGATGTTCATCGTGTTTCACTGTTGCAGTCAATACACTTGGGTTATCCTGCTGGCAGGTTACCCGCAGTCGGTCTGAATTCCAAAGTCTAGGTCCGGTGTCGGTTGCTGTCACCTCTTCCCTGACGTCAGTGCGCCAGGGGTATAAAAGATGCAGCTGACACCATTTTCTTCAGTCTTTCTTGCCGCGCGGTGCCCGAAGCAAAAGCAGTTCGCAAGTGCCGGTCAGCCGACTCCTGAGATTTTCAAAATCAAATTTCAGATCTGAAGTCTTCATTAAAGCTAAGTACCCCATTGGGGAAACTTTTTTCTTGCTCCAGACCGATGTCAGAAAAAGTTAACAATTGTATTTCTTGTGGGAAGCAAATACATCATAAGGATTTTCATTCTTACTGTATTCCTTGCCTAGGCCCTGATCAAAACGTTGCTAGCTGTCGGTTTTGCGCTAGATTTAACCAACGCACTATTAAGCATCAGTACAATTTTGCCTTTCATTACTTTGGCCGAAGATTCAATTATATGATGCCGTCGGAACAACCGACAACCGGAGCTTATAAAAAGCGCAAGGAAAAGGACAGGCATCCGAGGTCCAAAACTGACGACAAGGTTTCCGCTAAGCCAGTCGCCGGTTCTCAGTGAGGTGCTTTCGCAGCCCCTGACGCCTGCTACCTCAGAGCCACAGGCCGCTGCCGATTCCCACGTGGAGCCAGCTAGGCCTCTGGATACTCAAGGTATTGGGCACTCAGAAACTATTCCCTCAGATGGGTTCGGAGCCGCTGAGCAGGCTTCGGCTTCTGAGGGTGTTTTCAGACATACACAGTTATATGTAAAGCCTTCTTCAGCTTCTAAAGTAAAGACTAAAGCAGCTCTAAAGACAAATAAACAAGTACAACATTCTCCTGGTCAGACTTCCATGCCTAAAAAACAGATGCTCAAAATGGCCTAATTACCTTTTTCAGGGGTTCCCATCCCCTTCCTGATGAGGCCTAGGCAAGAGAGGAATATGAATCTTCAGATCAGGTTTCCATTTCCTCTGATTCCTCTTCTGAGCAGGAATATTCTCTTCCACCCTATGAGGATTCTGATGCTGAAGAATCTATTCCTTCAGCCTCTCCTCCTGAGGATTTCTCTTTTGGAGAAACCCTGCATACCATGAGGGAGCACTTCCACTGGGAGAGCCAAGACTACTCAGATTCAAAGAAAAGGCTCAGAGATTTTTTTTACTACCTCAGCACAGGCCACTTGCTATTCCCCCTGTGTTAGACATTGTGGATGATGTATTTTTAGAGTCCGCCCTTTCTCCTCTTTATCCCCTGCCCCTGTAAAACCAGACAGATACTACAGGGTTCCAGACTCACATACATTTCTTTATAAAAACCCTGCTGCTGATCCAGAAACTATTTCTCAGGGTCCCAAAGGGGTCAAGGCTTCTACTGCAAAAAACCCTATCCCCTCTGACAGGGATTCTAGGGCACTTGACAGATGGGGGAAAAAAGTTTACACTTCTGCTACTTTGGCTATGAGGGCCTTAAATTGTCAATTTCATATGCTTAAATATCAGCAATACTTAATGTCACTGCTAAAACAGAAAATGTTAGCAAATTCTGATTGTGCAGAAAATAAGGAAATGCAGGATTTATTGCATGCAACTGAACAAGAGGGAAAGCATACATTGCAATGTGGTTTTGATTCTCTAGAGGCCTCTTGCAGTTATGGGTTCTGTCATTAGGAGGCATGCTTGGTTAAAGGAACAGATTCTACCTGATCATGTTAAAGCAAAATTACTGGATGCTCCACTACAGCATGATACTTTATTTGGTGTTAAAGCGGAGGAGGTGTTGAAGAAAATGGAGGACAAAGCGAAATCCATGCAAACAGTACAGGATTTCTTACAGGTACAGCCACCCAGATTTAGCAGGAACTGGCCTACAAAGAATTGGTCCTTTCCAGTGACAGACAGACCACAAAGAGGCAGATACAGATGCCCTAGAGGCAGATCCCAACCCCAGGGCTCATACAGGCCTAAACAGTGGGGCGCTTCTACCTCCAAAAGCGGAGAAGACAAATCACAGCCATACAGGAAACAGTCCCAATGACTTCCCTCTGCCAGCACCAAGCACTTATCTTTTGGCAGCCCCCTTAGGGGAAAACTAGCACTTTTTTCTCAAAACTGGCACATGATCACCCAGGACAAATGGGTCTTGAATATAGTGTCCCAGGGCTACAGGTTCCATTTTCACACCCTGCCAAGGGCAAAAGGTGTGCCAGACCTGCCACACAATCAATGGGCAGAGGCACAAAAACAAGTTTCATCCCTCATGACATGAGGGCCATTCAGCCAGTACCACATCAAGAGCAGGGACAAGGATTTTACTCAAGACTTTTCTTGGTACCCCAAAAGGGCAAAGCATGGAGAACAATACTGGACCTGTCTATTCTAAATACATTTCCGGACATTCCAAAATTCAAAATGTTGACTTTGCAGCAGCTTCTGCCCATGCTGGGCAAGAAGGCTTGGCTTGTAACTTTGGACCTTAAAGAGGCATACCTGCATGTACCAATCAGACAATCTTGCAGAAGATACCTCAGAATCATAGCTGGCTCAATGCACTACCAATTCTCTGCACTGCCCTTTGGCTTATCTACTGCACCCAGAGTCTTCACAAAATGCCTGGCACCAGTAATTGCATATTGCAGACAAAAAGGAATTCAAATATATCCTTACTTAGACAATTGCCTAATTCAAGCAGAGAACAAGGATATTCTACTAGAACACCTGGCGTTTGTAAAAAGATTATTGATATGCCTAGGTACACAGTAAACGAAAATAAATCAAAGTTAGTACCCTCTCAAGAGATGATATTCCTGGGTGCAAGCTTAAATACAACTGCCCAGATGGCTTATCTCACGCCAGACAAACAAAGGCAACTGACTTCTTACTTCACAATGTTGGCAACAAAGACCCACTTAATTGCAAGAAAAGTTCTGCAGGCCTTGGGCTTCATGGCATCCTGCTTCCTGCTAATTCCATATGCCAGACTGCATATGAGGAAACTACAATGGTATCTAAAGATTAGAGTTTGGACTCAACATTACCACAGCCTGGAAACATTGATTACCCTCATTCCTTGCCTTCAACAGGAGTTTCGATGGTGGGCACAGTCCTGTCACCTCAACAAGGGACAGCCATTCAACCTACCCACAGCCAGGCAGTCAATAACAACAGATGCTTCAGATTATGCCTGGGGGGGGCACATGGCAGGGAAATGTATTCAGGGCACATGGCCCTCAAGCCAAATGCATCTTCATATCAATCAAAAAGAGATGCTAGCTGTTCAACGTGCCCTGACAGCTTTCAAGGACTTTCTTCATCCAGGACAACTACTGATAAGGACGGACAGTACTACAGTCATGTCATACATAAACAAGCAGGGAGGCACACATACCCCCTCTGCAGACAAGCCATGACTTTGTGGGACACAGCATTGACTTATCAAGTACATTTGCAAGCACAATTCCTGCCAGGAAAGAAAAATACTCTGGCAGACGAACTAAGCAGAAACATTACGGATCCCCTTGAGTGGAAACTGGATCCACAAGTCTTCAGCATGATAAAGAAATGGGGATGCCCAGACATAGTTCTTTTTGCCTCCCCTCACAACTGCCAACTACAGAAATTCTGCACAAGGACTTATCACAAGCAAGCATGGAAAGTGGATGCTCTGTCATTCAGCTGGAAAGCCCTAACAGTATACGCCTTTCCTCCTCTGCCTCTCCTTCCCAAGGTACTCCTAAAGGTCAAACAAGAAAAGACAAAAATGATTCTGATTGCCCCAGACTGGCCCCGCCAGCACTGGTACCCTATCCTAAAGAGCTTGTCTCAAGGCCCAGCCTGGACATTGCCTCCGATTCCTCATTTACTGACCCAACGAAAGAATCAGATCCTGCACAACCAACTCAGGACCCTAAATCTGGCAGCATGGCGAATAATGTAGCCATTCAGAACACACCTCTCTCTAAAGCAGTGATGGATGTTATTTTGGAGGCCAAGTACCAGAAAATCTTATGCAGAAAAATGGAAGAGATTCTGTGCTTGGAACCAGGCACAAGGAATTGACACGCTGGTACCAAATATTCCTCAGATTTTACAATACCTAACTGAGATGCTGGACAAAGGCCTATCCTTCTCATCAATTAAAATCCATGCCTCTGCTATTTCAGCTCATTACGATACGGAACCACCTATTTTTTCTCACCCATTACTAAGGCAGTACCTCAGAGGGGTCAAAAACATAAGACCTCCAAGGAGAGCACCAGTACCTACATGGGACCTCAATTATGTCTTGGAGAAACTTACACTGCCGCCTTTTGAGCCAGCCAATACAGCTGAAATAAAGTTCTTAACTTGGAAAACACCTCTGCTCCTAGCAATAACTTCTGCAAGACGAGTTTCAGAGTTACAGGCTCTCATGGCTGTGGAACCTTTCATCATTTTCCATCCAGACAGGGTTTCTCCGAGGACTAACCCTACATTTATGCCTAAGGTAATGTCCAGTGTGGCCCTTAACCAAACTATTCATTTGCCAACTTTTTATCCAAACCCACAGAATAAGGGTGAGAGACTCCTGCATTCTTTGGACATACACAGACAGCTACGCTTCTACTTGGACAGAACTAAAGCTTTCAGGAAGACTGAGCAACTCTTAGTGGCATATGCTGCAGGATCACGAGGAAAGCTTATCTCAAAGCATACTATTTCAAAATGGATAGGCCACTGCATTCGATTCTGTTATTCACAACATGGCAAATCAATTCCTAAGGACATTAGGCCACATTCTACCAGAGCAGCAGCCACTTCAGCAGCCTTCCTCAGAGGGGTACCAACCAAAGACATTTTAGAGGCTACAACTTGGAGTTCAGTGCACACTTTCATAAAGCACTACCATTTACCTCTCTACTCTAAATCCAGAGCAGGCTTTGCCACTGCAGTTTTGCAGGGCCTTATAGCCTCTCCTAATCCTGTTTAGGCCCAGCCTCCCTACCTCAGCTTTGGGATTCAACCAAAGTGTAATGACTGCAACAGTGAAACACGATGAACATAGTACAGTTGTGTACCTACCATAAATGTAGATGTTCGAGTGTATTCACTGTTGCAGTCCAGGTTACCCACCCACCATCCCCCTTCTTCTTTGCTGGGACTTATCTGTACTTCTCTATCCTATACAACCTATGTGGTGTATTTGCTTGTAGATGAAGGAAATGTTCATGTTTTTGCATGCATACTTATTGGCATAAATTTTTAGCCTACCTTTTTTGGGGGCACCTGACATCTGGGGCAAGAAAAACTGAAGAAAATTACGTCAGCTGCATCTTTTATACCCCTGGTGCACTGACGTCAGGGAAGAGGTGACAGCAACCGATGCCGGAACTAGACTTTGGAATTCAGGCCGACTGCGGGTAGCCTGCCAGCAGGATAACCCAAGTGTAATGACTGCAACAGTGAATACACTCGAACATCTACATTTTATGGTAGGTACACAACTGTACTTTCTTCCTTTAAATTTTTGGTTAGTTTTACCTATGTAAAAACATTCACATCTTAAACAGCTTACAAATTATATCACGTTTTCTGCTAGACAATTTGCTGAAGCTTTCACTATAAAGGGCTCCTTTGTTATTGGATATATAAATTCCTCATCTAAACCAGTGGTTCCGAAACTTTGCAAGCTGGAGGACCCCTTTTGATAAAGGAAATATTTTCGTGGACCCCTGTATTTTTGATTCTATTAATATTAATAAATTAATATTAAAACAACATTTGAATTGTAAAAAAAGTTTTATTTGTAAAGGATTATGATTTAAACAGACTCTAGCTTCTAAAACTGTGTGATGAGCTAAACATGCACTTGAGTTAATTTCTAGAATGAATAGTGCATTAAGGCACTTTCAGATATTAAATGTCATTATTTCTGTGAGTATCACTAGGTTATGTTGAAAACACATAATCGAGCACCAGGGCCAATAATTGAACTCCCATCACCTGGGCTGTACTGAAAGCTATACCAAGAGTTCTGGCTATTATGAAAATAAATTTCAACAGAACAATAAAAATAAAAAACATCAAATTGTTAGCATACCTCCTGTGAACCTAATAATAAAATCACATGTTTAAGCTTAGTTATGAATTAAAAACATAACTAACCAACTAAGGCAATTCAACCATTTGAAACAAACTAGTACTTCTTTCGGCTTTTCCCGGTTAGGGGTCGCCACAGCAGATGACATGTTCGCTCATGATTGGCAGTGGAGTTTTACGGTGTCGAGTTGCCAGCCTGGCGCCCAACCTTCCACAGAAGGCACACGCACGCACTCACACCTAGGGCCAGTTTAGTGTGTCCAATCCACCTACAGCATGTCTTTGGGATGTGAGAGTTAACCGGAGCACCCGGAGGAAATCCACGTGACCACAGGGAGGACATGCATACTCCGCACAGAAGGCACCCCAGCCGAGGATTGAACCAGAGAGCCTCTTGCTGTGGGGTGGCAACTCTAACCACTGCGTGGCCGCCAATTTGAAACAAACTACTAATTAATCTAAATACAGTGTTATATGCGCAGTTAACTAGAATTGCCAGTTCTACTTAGATCCAATGTTCCACTGCTCCTCTCTGCAATATTTGGACATGAAAGAACCTACAGCAATAAATAATGCAACATGCAGCCAAATCCATAGTATGAATAAGGAGCTAGGTGAGATGGCATACAGTTAAAGGAGAATGAAACCTGCTTTACTAAGAGCCTTGTTCAAAATGAAGAAATATGAACAAAGAGAAAATGACATTAACAAGATGGCCATGATATTTAATAGTCATTGAAACACAAATCTGAAATAAGAAAACAGTTTCTTGTATCCAGCATTGTGCCAGTAATGAAGTAACTCAAATGATTCCCACTGCATTACTTTTATCTAGAAGTTTTCCACACAAACAAAGTTGCAGCTTTTCCAACAACTATGGGTATATAAAACATGCTTTACAATAACTATTAAACAAGAGTGAATAAAAAGGAAACCTAGCCCAGTGATACAGTGGATATAAAAAGTGTACACTCCCCTGTCAAAATGCCAGGCTTTTGTGATATAACAATTGAGACCACAATAAATAATTTCAAAACGTTTCCCACCTTTAATGTGACCTATAACCTGTACAATTCAATTGAAAAACAAACATCTGTTAGGGAAAAAAATATTAAAAAATAAAAACTTACAATAAGCTGGTTGCATAAGTGTGCATACCCTTAAACTAATACTTTGTTGAAGCACCTTTTGATTTAATTACAGCATTGAGTCTTCTTGGGTAGGAGTCTATCAGCATGGCACATCTTGACTTGGCAATATTTGCCCACTCTTCCTTGCAAAAGTGCTCCAAAATCTGTCAGATTGCGAGGGTATCTCCTGTGCACAGCCCTCTTCAGGTCACCCCACAGATTTTCTATTGGATTTAGGTCTGGGCTCTGACTAGGCCATTCCAGTACTTTAATTTTCTTCTGGTGAAGCCTTTCTTTTGTTGATTTGGATGTATGCTTGAGGTCATTGTCATGTTGAAAGATGAAATTCCTCTTCATCTTCAGCTTTCTAGCAGACACCTGAAGGTTTTGGCCAAAAGTGACTGGTATTTGGAACTGTCTACCATATGGAAACAATCTTACATCACCCCCATCCACAAAGGAGGCAACTCTTTTGATCCATCCAATTTCCGTTCTATATCCATCTTGTCACCCATATCCAAAATTCTCGAGAGAGGTATCCATCAGCAGGTAATGCAATATCTATTGCAAAATAACCTTTTAACCAAAATCCAACATGGCTTCCTACCTAGACACAGCACAGCTACAGCCCTTTTATCTTTTGCAGACACCGGGAACAAGGCCAGAGATGCAGGATGCTATACAGCCTCAGTATTCCTTGATTTTTCCAAGGCCTTTGACACAGTGTCTCACCCCTTACTTTTGAACACACTTTCTAACTTAGGCTTCTCACACAACACAGTAAAATGGTTTCAGAGCTACCTGAAGGATCGTAAACAAGCAGTGAAATGGTCCAATGAACTCTTACCCTTCCTCCACAACCCTATTGGAGTCCCCCAAGGCTCCATTCTAGGACCCCTACTCTTCAACATTTTCACAAACAACCTTCAAACTGCCTCTCACCCTGAGACCCTCATTCAGTACGCTGATGATTCCACCATAATCTGCAATGCTCAATCACTACCAGAGCTACTTTCAAAAACCCAACAGTCCTCTACTGCCATTAAATCTTGGCCAAAAAATGTCCATCTCTTTTTTTAATCCAAAGAAGACAAAACTAGTACTCTTTCATCCCAAAAATACCTCCCCTGTCACTGATCATTTCAACATCCTTGCATCTGACAACACTGTCATTGAAATAGTGCAGGAAACCAAAATTCTAGGTGTTATCATTGACAATAAACTTTCAGGTGACCCCCATATACAGCAAAAAATAAAGACAATTCATCAAAAACTGGGACTCTTATATAGAAACAAACATTTCTTTACTGCAGCAACCAAAAGTACCATTGCAAAAACATTTTTATTTCCCTCTCTTCTTTATGGTGCCCCTATCTTAACTAACTTACAAAATTCTACCCTAAGCAAGTTAGAGCAGTGCTACAACAAAGTTGCAATGTTTGCCACAAACTCTAAATATCACACACACCACTGTAAACCACTCCTAGAATTAAACTGGCTTGAACTCCCCAACCAACTTGCCTTTATTCAGCTATCCACCTTACACAACCTTATTTTCAAGTCTACTGCCTGCCCTGCACTAACCAGTCTAGTCACACTTTACACACCAAATCGATCCTTACGATCAGAAGACAAAAGTCTCTTAGCTATCTCAAAACCGACAAGAATACCTGGTCACTCTCTGTATTCATACTCTGTCTCTATACTTTGGAATTCACTATCTCTAGCTACCAGGTCTATGCCTGCACTAACCCATTTCAAAACCTCTTTAAAAAAATCATCTCAAAAATACATGGCTCTGCTCCTGCATAAAGCCTGCCTAATACTCAGTTCTTCCTCTTTCTGTCACATTTCAATCCCTCACAGACTGCAAGATCCTATTGCTCTTCTGCTTCTATACCATATCCTTAAGCTACTGCTCAGGCTTTATTGCTTCTATTCTTCTTAACTCTCTCTCACTATCTATCTGCATCACTAACCTTCTGGCTGCTATTTTCCTAACTGAAACTAACATTCTATTTTGCTTGTACTATTACAGTCAGTGTCACACAATGCACTACCTATGCACTACTTTTTTGGACAATGTCTGCATCATGTATGGTGAGAATGACTATTATTGTCTGTAGTGTTTTAACTGTATTGAATTGTCTAGATGTGTAGTGATATATTTCAACATCTTGTAGCAGTTCTTTCAACTTATTTTTTGTGTAGTATTTCTAATGTAATTTTTATTCTATTGGATTATACTGTATTTGTATTGTACTGTATGTGGAGCTTTTCTCCCCGGGCCTTTGCTGAAAATAGGTTCTGTAGACCCCGGTAAACAATGTCAAATACCTAAATAATAAACTGTTCATAATTCCCTCCACCTTGACTAAAGCCCCAGTTCCAGCTGAAGAAAAGCAACCCCAAAGCATGATACTGCTACCACCATGCTTCACCATGGGGATGGTGTTCTTTTGGTGATGCGAAGCGTTGTTTTTGCGCCAAACGTACCTTTTGGAATTGAGGCCAAAAAGTTCAACCTTGGTCTCATCAGACCATAACACATATTCCCACATGCTTTTGAGTGTCTTGATCTATTCTTTTGCAAATTTTAGCTGGGCCTGGATGTTCTTCTGTGTAAGAAAAGGCTTCCATCTTGCAACCCTATCCCATAGTTCAGGCATATGGAGAATATGGGAGGTTGTTGTCACATGTAGTACACAACCAGTACTTGCCAGAAATTCCTGCAGCTTTTTCAGTGTTGCTGAAGTTCTCTTGGCAGCCTCCCCGACCAATTTTTGTCTTGTCTTTTCATCAATTTTGGAGGGACGTCCAGTTCTTTGCAATGTCACTGTTGTCCCATTTTTTCTCCACTTGTTGCTGACTGTCTTCACTGTGTTCCATGGTATATCCAATGCTGTGGACATTTTTTGTACCTTTCTCCAGACTGATACCTTTCAACAATGAGATCCCTTTGATACTTTGTAAGCTCTCTGTGAGCCATGGCTTTTGCTGTAGCAGGCAACTGAGTAAATGTCAGGAAAATCCTACTTAAACAGCTGAACTTTATTTGGGGTTAATCTGAGTCTCTTTAATTGATGGCAGGTGTGTACCGAAGAAGACTGCTGTATTAAATCAAAAGATGCTTCAACAAAGTATTAGTTTAAGGGTGTGCACACTTATATAACCAGCTTATTGTACGTTTTTTTATTTTTTATATTTTTTTCCCTAACAGATTTTTCAATTGAATTGTACAGGTTATAGGTCACATTAAAGGTGGGATAAGTTTTGAAATGATTTATTGTGATCTCATTTTTTTATACCACAAAAACCTGGCATTTTAACAGGGGTGTGTACACTTTTTATACCCACTGTATATACTCCAACAAATTCCAAAAAAAAAGAGTCACCATTCGGACAAGAGTATAATCCAAAAAAGCTTTAATCTCACTCTTTCTTCATTCCCTGAGTGATACTTTTTTTTTTTTTTTTTTTGAAATAAGGCTGATATATGCAAACATCTGTACTCGACTGTTATGTTTACTTATTATGCAACCATACTGTTTATTACTGCATAAAATATTTTAATTATTCCAGATCAAAGGTGATTGAACAGTAGATGCTTCAACATTAGAATGTTAAACATTTTTGACACATTTTATGTATGTAATGAAAAGCTCACAGATTTAACAGGTCAGTAGTAACAACAAGGAAATAAACACTGTCTGTCTCATATGTTTGTAATAGTGAGTGTGATAAACAGACACAAGAGCTGTACATATGTTGATAATAGTGTGCTAAAAAAGACACTGAAGTTCTGATAACATATTTGAAGTAAAAATCCTGAGAAGGACCCTTGTTAAATAATATGACTGCACTCTACCACTGAGAAATCAATATGACGCAAGGTGATTCTCAAACTTACAGGTATTTGTAATGCAAAGGCAAGTCCCGTCAATACATGACTAACTATTCATTGTATTGTCTTTAATATTACAGAGTCCAAACAGGATTGTCATGCATATGAAAGATCGATGCAGGAAAGCTAATTCTTATACCCAATTTTCACAAAGTGCAAACAGCAGTTTCACTGACAGAAACCCCAAATTACAGAGTACTAAAAGGAAAGGGGTTGGATGATGTATCATTTTCTAACCAAAGTCAATGTATTACTCAGATCTTAAGAGGTCACTGCAAAAACACATACACCTGTGATGTGATGTTGTCCTGTATCGCCTTCATTCTGTTCTGGTGGGTTCGGAACCGATCTTCTGTTCCAACTTGGCCATCTACAAAAGCTCGAGGTCTCCAACTAGCTCGTGCCTTACTCCCTATCCCATGATGCTCTAGGGAATTCCCCAGATCTCATTTGCCGCTAAAGAGATTGGATCTTTCACAACTGGCTGTGGTTAAGTTTACCTATTAAATTGTTATATTTTTAATACTTGAATTTCCTTCCTTTAATCAAAATTTTTGCTAGTTACCATAGTTAATTCCTGGACTTTGTTAGTTACAATATTAGACTGTATCCCATTGCTTACCATTTTTTCTCTGAGGCTATCATTTATCTCAAGGCCTAAAATCTCATTACCGATCCCAGCTTGTGTGTGTATGCATGCTTTAAATACAGTTATTTAGCCTTGTGTTACTTGAGCTGTCAAGTTTGGTGTGTGTATAGTTTCTCAGATACATTTAGCTTATAAGGTTTCTTTTACTAAACTTTCCATTCGAAATATCTTTGTGTGTTGATTATTTACTGTTCAGTAATCTAGTTTTTGAACCCTTTTCCCGGGTCAGCTTGTTAAGTTAGAGAGCGGCTCACACTGTTTAGGGTAGAGGGCTTTTTTTCTCTGTGGTTTGCTATTTTTTTTTTCTGCTAAAAAAAAAGTTATTTGGTGTTTTCTGTTGCTTATCTAAATAGCTTGTTTGAGTTAGAGAGGAGTTTAGTCTGATGGCAGTAGAGAGTTATTGCTTCTAAATATTAGTGGTGGTGGTCATTTGTGTTGTTTTTCCTAGTTAATATGTCTAAACAATTAAAAAATACCAAACCCTCTGGGTTTAAGAAATGTTCTTCTAAGTGCTCTCAGAAAATGTCTTTGATAGCCATACTGACTGTGTGTACTGCCTTGGAGTAGTACAGTACACTTGCAAGAGTCTTGCTCTGTATGCCACTCATTTAGTTCGAGGGTTCCCCTCAAAAGGAAAAATAAGCTGATACTGAGGGGATTGTTGGAGTTCTTTTTCAGAAGCCTTAGGAGACGATCATAGTGCTACAAAGCAATCCCCTTCCCCTCCTTCTAAATCTGGAAAATCAAGCAAAAGATCTTCATCTACCTCATCAGATTAATGTGAACCTACCAACAAAGTACCAAAAATGTCTTCATCGGACCCGAAATCTGCAGGCCCGAAAAACCATCTACCTCGGCTCTTTCTGTTTTAGAACCGTTGGTATTGCAGACTCTGAGCTTGTCCCCTGTCCTGGATCCGGTTTCTCTGACATTAATATCTCCAATACTAAAAAGGTTAAGATCTCCTGCCCCCCTTTTTGATCCTCCAGAAGTTTGTCAGAAGATAATGTGGATTGTTTGGTGTGGAGGCTTTTAAGTACACCTGCGCTAACCAAATTATTGTCAGTGCTTACCCAGAGGGTTTTGAAACCGAGTAGATCTACCCTATCAACATTGATTCCTCCTCTGACCCACCTCGGAGCCGGAATGTATGGAGCTGATCATAGTGAAACTGTCGGAGCCAAGACCTGTTCCAGGATCTTCAGCTCCAACTACTGCTCAGACTTTCTCTGTGCCATCTGAGCTCGAGGAATTTAGGAGCCGATGCTGTCTGATTGGGTCTGGGGAGGACAGTTGCATTGGATAGTTGGATCCAAACTTGCCTCTTGGGGCCTTGACACAGGTGAGCTTGGCTCAATCAGCTTCAGAGCCAACCTTCTTGGTGCCGGGGAAGCCTTCTAGTTCTTCGGAACCAGGAGCTTCCTCTGATCATCAGCAGGGGGCTTTTGAGGCAATGAGGAGAGTGCTGTCCTATGGGCAGCTATGCTGTCAGATCCAGTCATTCCTCCCCCAAAGGCACCGGTGTCCATTTCAGCAAAACTGATTCCACACAGATGTGGAGATCCAAGGCCTTATGATGCCCCAGTGGGTGAGCCCCTCTCTTCTGAAACCTCTTTAGAATGCCCTTCTGAAAAGGTCCCTTGCAAGAGATTATGCAAGAGGAAGCATCTGGACTCCCCAGAGGAGTCTATCACATCTGATACAAACCTCGATGAGTCAGAAGGGTCCCCACGGTCGCCCTCTGAGGATGTGTCCTTTGCAGACATCCTAGAAATTCTTAAGAGCAGAGAGACAACTGGAAGCCCATCAACCCCTCTGATGAGGAGTCTGTACCTGAAGGCTTTTGGGTCTCAACCTTCCGCCACTTGGGTATCTCCGCCTTTCGATGAACTTATGGATTTAGTTTGTCAAAAGGCATAGGAGACTCAAGATTCAGTGGAGCCTGTCTCCTGGAGGCCAGATAAATTCATCACATCCCCAGAGGATAAAACATTCTTTACAAAAGGTGTCCCAGTAGATGCTATGGTGATGGCGGCCACCAAGAAAGAGTTGTCAGAGACGTCCTCTTCTGTTCGTCCCCGAACAAAAAGTCAGACGCGATGGACAGATACAGAAAGCTCATGTTTTCTTCAGCAACTTTTACACTCAGGTCACCGAATTATCTTACACACTTTACCAGGTTGCAGGGAGATCTCCTGAAGGAGCTAGGAGATGCTCTCCAGGGTTCAGTAGCTGGGGGGGGGGGGGTATCAGATAGTGTCCTCCCAGCTCTCCAACTTGAATTCAGTAGTAAACTCATCCATGAGGCTCATTTCTTATGCAGCTGATGGAGTGAGTAGGACAGTGGGTTCAGGAATTTCCCTTAGGAGGCATTCCTGGATGCACTTGTGTAACTTTGTAGAACCCTTTAACTCTTCCTTTAATGCCCCCTTTGCTGGATCATCCTTGTTCGCGTCCAAGTTCCAAGACACACTAACCAGATGTGAACAGGAAGGAAAAACTCTCTCTGCCATCAGAATCTGCTTTTCCATACCTTCTAAGCCTTATCCAAAAGGTCAAAAGGGAGGAAAAATGTGGTTTTGAAAATCCCAGAAAGTTTTTCAAGACACACATGGTGAGTCTTCTCCCAGGGACAGAGGGGAAGCAATAATGGAAGATGCCAGCCACGTGGTAGAGGGAGTCTGCAGAACCAGGGCGACAGAGAATCCTTTGGTAAGCCCTTACAGTGGCCTTGAAAGGAGGCCCATCTGTCCTTCTCTGCAGGCAGTCGGGGGTCGCGTATCCTTGTACCCAGATGCCTGGTTAAAAATATCAAAAGACAAATGGGGACAAAGCAACTTATCCAAAGGTTGCTCCATACCCTTTTCCTTTCCCACCCCACGCATAAACATTCTGGATGTTCCACCCAGTCACAGGAAACAAGCAACTGTAGAAATTCAGAAGTTGCTAGAAAAAGGAGTCATCCAACTGGTCCCCGCATACCAAATAGTATCCAAAACTTACTACAGGGGACTGGAGATCCATACTGGATCTCAGCAGATTGAACAAATGTGTAACAAAGACAAAGTTCCAGATGGTAACACTGGAGTCAATACTTCCTTTTCTGGGAAAAGACAATTGGATGTGCTCTATAGCCCTTCAGGATGTGTACTACCATATAAAAATGGACAGGCCATCCAGGAGTCATCTGCACTTTCGGCTGGGAGCCGGTCATTATCAGATTCAAGCTCTGCCTTTTGGTCTCACTACAGCCCCAGAGTGTTTACCAAATGTATGACAATAGTTACGGCTTACCTGAGATGTCTAGGATTCCGAGTGTTTCCATATCTAGACGACTGGCTCCTAACCGCCACCACCAAGCATCTACTAACAGAAGCAAGACACACCACTGTGAAACTCTGTTCCTGTTTAGGGATCACAGTAAACTACGAAAAGTTTGCCGCCTTGCCATCTCAACCTATCGTTTTTATAGGCGCAGGCCTAGATACTACAAAAATGATGGTAAAGCTTCCCCCAGAAAAAGTACAAACCCTTCAGCGATAGGTTGTAGACCTTCTTTTCAAAAGGAAGACTGAAGCAAGGACAGTTTTAAAAGTACTAGTCATCATGGCAGCAGCGATAAATGTAATTCCATTAGTGCAGCTGCATATGAAAATTCTGCAGTGGCTGCTGTTCACTCAGTGGTCCATGTAGCAACTTCCGATGTAGCACCAGATCATATTAACAGAATCTTGCAGGAGAAATCTTTGTTGGTGGCTGCACTCCAATCAAGTGACTTTATGCTGACTCTTTGTTCTTTCACAGTCATTGGCCACAGTGACCACGGATGCTTCCCAGATAGGGAAGGGCAGTCCAAGGCACTTGGCAGGATCATGAGGCCCACTTGAACATCAGTGTCCTAGAGATGAGAGCTGTGCTTTTTGCATTGCAGACATTCCAAGACACTCTTCCTCTAGGAATGATTGCTATCCAAATGGACAGTATGTCAGTTGTATGGTATATAAACAAACAAGGAGGAACTGGATTTTACCCAGTTGTCAAGAGGCCCTGAGAGCATGGCAGTGGGCAACCTCCTCCCAACACTTTCTGGTAGCAATGCACATCCTGGGGAAATCCAGTGTGATAGCAGAAAAACTCAGCAGGGCAATACTGATGCCACGAGTGGTCCCTGAAACATAACGTAGCGGAAGTGATTTTCTGAAAATAGGGCAAGCCTTGCTGCGACTTTTTTGCCACATCCATGAATGCCAAATGCAGCAGCTACTTTGCCCTAATCCCCCCGCCTGGGGAGTCCGCAAGGGATGCACTTGTACACGATTGGCCCTCAGTTCTCCTCTACGCCTTTCCTCCTCTTCCATTGATACCTAAAGTTCTTCAGAAAGTCAACGCATTGGGAAGGACCTTAATACTTGTTGCCCCATACTGGCCTCGTCAAATCTGGTTCTCCTTCTTGTGGCCTCATCTTCAGGAGGTGCCCTGGATTCTGGACCAAGTTCCAGATCTTCTGACTCACCTGTCAGGAAGGCTTCATCCATCTCTTCAAACCCTCAAGCTGATGACAGCATGGCTGCTCTGATTCTAAACATAGCCAGGATACCTGACCTTTCGCCTTCAGTCCAACACATCTTGATTTCTTCTCGCAAAGCTTCTACGCGAAGATTATATCTCAGCAAATGGAAAAGATTTTCCTCCTGGGCTTTGGAAAATCATCTTGACCCTTTCTCTGCACCTGTACCCTCCATACTGGAATTTTTAGCAAAGCTTTTTCAGGAAGGGGCAGCTAAAGCTACTATTTGAATTCAACTAGCAGCAATCTCTAATTTCCATATTGGAGAAGGGGGTTCCGAATATTATGTCCCACAGACATAGCAAAGCTTTCTTGAGAGGTACTAACCCATTAAAACTGCCTACTTCTACCCCCATGGAACCTAACTTTTCTATTATCCCATATAATCCTTTTCCCTTTTGAGCCTGCATCATCCTGTGACCTAACGTTTTTAACCTGGAAGACGATTTTCTTAGTAGCAATCACTTCAGCTAGGCCATTTTCGGAGCCACAAACATTGTCCATCAAACCTCCTCATATACTATTCCATAAGGACAGAGTCTCACTTTGTACGAACCCGTCCTTTCTACCAAAGGTATGCTCAGAATCAAACTTAAACCAGTCCATAGACTTACCATTCCCCCCACCCCCCAGTATGGTAATAAGGTAGAATAAATTATGTCGTCCTATTCCTTTCTTGCAGTATTCTTACTGTGGGACTTCCCGCCTCAGGCGACCCAGTATCAGCTCCTGTACAAAAGCTTAAGCCTGGTTGCTGTAGGTGTGTGGGATGTCACACGTAGGGCCATAAACCAGGGGCCTTAAATGTGACATCTGCACGCATAGACCTCAGAACTTTTCGGTCGCAGACAACGTCACATGGTTCACTTTGCTCCTACTCTAGAAGACTTCTAAAAAGCCAAGTACCCTGTTGGGGAAACTTTACGTTCTTTTTGCTTGAGCTTGGTTAGCTGTATTTTATATTAGCCAATGTCAGCTGAAAAGGGCAGATGCCGTTGTGGGCATTAGATACCACATAAGGATACCGATGACCATTGCATCTTTTGTCTTGGGAAGGAACACGATCATACGGTGTGTTCTATTTGCCAGTCTTTCATACCAAAGACCCTCCTCAGCTATCTCGCTACACTAAATTTATATTTAGAGAACCAACATCTGAAAAAGCTTGCTCATGGAATGGACCTCGAATCGGCCATACGACTGAACCATCATGGAAAAAAAGCCAAAGTTTCCAGGCCTACTTCCATTGCCTGTCTGCCATCAGATGTCCCGCCAGCTTCCGATGTAGGAGTTGAGGGACGTCCGACAGAACAGACTACTTTGGCTCCCATGGAGGGAAACCACTTCAGTCTTTGCAGCCTGCACGTCCACGGAGATAGCCCAGACATCGGTTCCTACCGACGTCGAGGGGGAACCAGAAACAGTTGGCCTTACGAGACTCCTAGGCCTTCTCCCAAACCAGTGCTTACTAAACGTAAACATAAAACTAAACATCTGAAACCTACCCCTGAAGGAGTCCCTGACTGGCAATCCTTCACTAACTCTCTGATGCGGGCCTTTATGGCCCTCAGGCCCATAGGCTGTACTCCCACCACTATACTTGTGCTCAGCCCTTGCCTCTGCCATTTCTCTCCCCTTGCAGACAACCCAAGAAGGAGAGGAGGGACTAGAACCTACCTACCCTTCTTCTGAAGAGTCCATTTCTTATTCATCCCAGATTGCCTCCCCTTTAGAACATTATTCACCAGATGAGGAATCTGTTGAAGGGGACTCACCACCAGAGGACATATCCTTTAGTGAAGCAGTAACTAAGATGAAAGAGTACTTTAAATGGGAGACTACCCAGATGACTGACACCCAGAGGAGGTATTTTGAACTCCTTCAAGTGGAGTCTCCCTCCCCATCAGCCATCTCACAAATCCTGCCAGCTTGTCTGGATGTTTTTACCTCTGCATCCAAAAACATATACTCTCAACCACCTGCCCCTAAAAGACCAGACAGGTTTTATAAGGTTCCTGATGAGCAAAAATTCTTTGTTAAACCCTCCTTGGCAGACCCTGCAGTTATTGCTGTCTCTCCAGACAAGCAATCCAAACTTATTCCCTCTGCATCTCTTTTGCCTACTGATAAAGTCAGCAAAACATGGACAGGATTGGTAAAAAAGTGTATACCTCCTCCACCCTGGCCTTCCCTGCTATAAATTACTAGACACACATGGTTAAATATACACTGGACCTTGTCTCACAAGCAACTAATCTCCTGGCTGCCACACCTGACTGGAATACCAAATCAGACAAAACATCTAAATTGTCTCTGGCTTCACAGGTACCAGACATTCAATTAGGTGCAGTTATGATGCTGCAGAGGCCTCTGTTAGGTCAGCAGCTTCTGCTTCTGTCCTCCACAGATACTTTTGTCTGCACCAACAACCTCTTCCAGAAGACTTTAAAACTAAGATTATGGACACCCCCTTAGACCATAACTTTTTGTTTATAAAACAGTCTGCAGAGCTTTTTAAAAATCTACAGGAGAAAAGCAAGGGGAACTGCAGGACATCAAGCATTTGCTTGTGTCCCCTATTCCAAAGTATTATAAGAACTCCCCTGCAAAAACCTCTTTTGTAAGGAGAACCCCTTCCTCCAGGCACAGGAGGGGAAACAGAAGGCAAACATTCTCCAGATCTGCCACCGCTCAACCAAGTCCTAGACTGTCTTTTCTGGACAGAAATGCACCCAACAATGCGTGACTGCCTTGCCCATCTGCCTCTGTCAGCCTTCCTGTCCCACTGTTTACCCATCTGGAAAACCATCACTTCAGACCAATGGGTACTGAGTATCATTCAAACTGGATACTTCCTTTCCTGGAGGGAAAAGTCCATTCCAAAGCCCATTCCCTTTCCCCCCAAAAGCCAAATCCACCTCCTGCCACAAAATCTTCTAGCCCTCCAAAAACTAGGAACAATAGAACCTGTTCTTCCTGGGCAGGAAGGAACAGGATTTTACTCCAGACTCTTTCTGATCCCCAAAAAGGATGGTCTGTGGAGACCTATACTGGCTCCATCTTTCCTGAAACTATTTCTAGAAGTGCCTTCTTTGAAAATGCTCTCCCTCCCAACCCTAATCCCTCTTACTCAGACCAGGCCTTCATGGCCACTCTTTATCTAAAGGAGGCTTACCTTCATATCCCCATAAAACCCTCCAACAGAAAATGTCTATGTTTTTATGGATCCTGCTCTCACTTTCAGTTTACAGCCTTGCCCTTTGGTTTGTCTACAGCACCCAGAGTATTCACAAAATGCCTAGCCTCAGCCATTGCTTACTGCAGGACCCAAGGTATACAACTCTACCCATACCTAGATGACATTCTCCTTTCAGCAGAGACAGAAAACCTGTCTCAGAGACCACCTGAGGTTCACCACCACCCTTCTTCAAAACCTGGGCTTCACCCTCAATTTAAACAAATCCTCCTTGCTCCCTCAGCAAGACAAGATTTTTCTGGGCTGCAGGATCAGGGCGTATCTAATGCGGGCCTTTCTCCCACAGGAAAAGGTCCACTCCCGCTCCACTCACTTTCAAAACCTTTTACTAGAATCTCAGATTTCTGCATGACAATTCCTGCAACTCCTGGGGCTTATGGCAGCCACCATTCCCATGCTTCCCTTGGTAAGAATGCATATGCGGAAGTTCCAGTGGTACCTCAAGAACATGTGGTCACAACACCTACACTCCTTAGAAGAGCAAATCCCCTTTCTGCCCTGCCTCAAATCGGAGCAAAGGTGGTGGATTCAACAAACCCGTGACAACCCAGGAAGGATTCTCCAAATGCCCTCCCCAAACCAGTTCATCTACACAGATGCTTAAGACCTAAGGTGGGGTGCCACCTGCAAGGACTTCAGAGTTCATGAAATTTGGAGTCCTGCCCTTCAAAGAAACATATCAATGTCAGGAAGATGACTGCAGTTCTCCTAGCCCTGGAGGCTTTTCTTCTATCCTCCACCCGGGACCGCTTTTAATTTTCGCAGACAACACCACAGTCATGTGGTACCTCAACAAACAAGAAGGAACCAAAGCCTACCTCCTTTGCAGAATAACCCTACAAATCTGGGAAATCTCCTACAGGCACAGCCTGTCCCTATAGGTCTCATACGTACCCTATCAGGACAACAAACAGGCAGATCTTTTAAGCAGAACATCTTCTCAACAGCACGAGTGGATGCTGAATAGAGAAATCTTTCTGGACATTGTCCACTGGTGGGGCACTCCTCAAGTGAATCTGTTTGCCTCCCCCCAGAACAGACAGTTGACCAATTTCTGCATCAAGGATCACTCCCCACTAGCCTGGAGTGTAGATGCCTTCAGCATTCCTTGGAAGGGACTGTTTCTATATGCCTTTCCTTCTAATTCAAAAGGTCCTACTGAAAATCAGGAAGGACAAACCAAAAATCTTGTTGGTGACCCCCTACTGGCCAAGGCAACACTGGTTCCCCATACCTCACTCACTAGCTAAGGTCAATCGCCACAAGTTACCCCACAGGGTGGACCTTCTCACACAACAAAAGGGAATCCTAATCCATCCTCACCTACAAATGTTAGAACTAATACAATGGGTGATAAACTTCAAATCCTTTTTAGACACCACTATTCAGAGTACGTGCTTACAGGCCTGAGGGAGGCCCGGAAGCCTGCTACTAGAAAATCATATTTATCAAAATGGGAGAGATTCTCAAAATGGTGTCTACATAAAGACAGGGACCCCAGCCAGACTGACACTTCCTTAGTCCTTGCATATGTGTGTGAACTCATTAAGGATGCGCTTTCTTACTCCTTAGTGAAAATACGTCTTTCAGCCATATCTGCGTGCCTGGTTGCCTCTAGACCCCCCCCCTTTACTATCAGGGCTAGATGTTAAACTTTTCCTGAGAGGGGTCTTATACATCAGACCACCTAAAAAACCCATCCCACCCCCTGGGATCAAAACCTTGTCCTGGAGAAACTAATACTTAGCCCCTTTGAACCGGCTAGTAATGCTACTTTACAACTCTGTGCATGGAAAACTGTACTGTTGGTTACCATCACCTCTGCTAGGAGAGTGCCAGAGTTGCAGACACTCATGGCCTGCCCACCCCTACACTGTCTTCCACAAGGACAGGGTGACCTTACTCACTAACCCTTCCTTCATGCCTAAAATAGTAAATGAGCTGTCCTTTTTTGTTGTTGTTTGTCTTTTCGGCTTTTCCCGGTTAGGGGTCGCCACAATGGAATTCCGGTCCGCTAATGATTGGCAGTAGATTTTTATGGTGCCGAGTTGCCAGCCCGATGCCCAACCTTCGGCGAAGGCACGCCCATTTACGCATGTCTTTCAGAGGCCACTCGACCGCGGGGACGACATGCAGACTCCACACAGAAGGCACTCCAGGCTGTCCTTAAATCAATCTATTCACCTGTCTACCTTCTTCTCCTCTCCAAATAAGAGTGAGAGGATTTTCTGTTCCCTGGATGTGCACAGACAACTTAGATTTAACCTAGACAAAAGTAAACCCTTCAAAAAATCTGAACAACTTTTTGTCTCCTTCCACCCCAGAGCTATGGGCAAGGCAGTTTCCAAGCAAACTATTTCAGGATGGATCAGAAAATCCATTTATTTCTGCTACTCACACCATGGCAAACCTTTACCCCAGGGGGGTGAGAGCTCATTCCACCAGAGGTATGGCTACTTCCAAAGCCTTCCTCAAAGGGCTGGACACAGCTTCCATTCTAGAAGCTGCCACCTGGTCCACTATCCACACTTTCACCAAACATTACAAACTAGATCAAGTCTCCAGAGCCAGGTTAGGCTTTGCTAGGACAATCCTGCACGGGTTTCTGGAATCTTCCACCTCTACTGCCACCCTTACCTCTAACTAGCTGTGGTACTCTCCCACAGTAAGAATACTGCAACATAGGAATAGAAGGACATAGAATAGCTGTGTAAAATCTTACCATAACCATAGATGTCCTTCTCTTCCATGTTGCAGTATTCTATCCCACCCACCTTCCCGCTGCGTTACATTGGACTACTAACCTAGCTCCTAGCTTTTAGGAAGCTCTCCCCTCAACCAAGAGCAACTAGCCAGCATATTCCATTTGACTCTTCTAGCTGACAATCACTTATTCCTCTCGTAAGACTGTCTGGCCTTCAGATTCTGAGGTCTGTACCTGCAGACATCACATTTAAGGCCCCTGGTTTATGGCCCTACGTGTGACGTCTCACACACCTACAGCAACCAGGCTTAAGCTTTTGTATATGAGCCGACGTTGGGTTGCCTGAGGCGGGAAATCCCACATTAAAAATACTGCAACATGGTTATAGTAAGATTTTACACAATTATCCTTTACACCAACTAGATGTACACAGACAATTACATTTCTATTTACACAGAACAAAGGACTTTAGAAAGACTGACCAACTGTTTCTATCCTTTTCAGACTCTAACAAAGGTGCTCCAGTAGCTAAATCCACTCTATCCAGATGGTTGTCAGATTGTATTGCATTCACCTACCAGTCCATAAACACCTTCCAGGCAAAATAAGAGCTCATTCTACCATGGCTATTTCTACCTCTTCTGCTTTTTATGCAAAACTACGAATTGATACCATTTGCACTGCAGCAACATGGGCAATGCCTCATATCTTTATCACTCATTACAGAGTGGATTTGGCTTCCAGGGACAGGGCCTGTTTTGGGTCCACTGTTCTGAAGAATGTTCTCCCGTGAGCCACCCAAGAAAGATGATGCTAGGGATGCCATCCCACCGGTACAGAATGAAGGCGAGATGGACAGCTCCATGGAACGTTACGGTGAGTACATAAATTCTTTATTTACAGTACAGTAGCTTGACACATACAAGCAGGAGTTGAGAAAACTATATGCTTTGTGAAAGAGAAATCGGCCTCCGATAGTTAAAATGTACCAAAAGTAATAATACTAATGCACATATTTTATTTAGTTGAAAGACAGACATAGTCATTGCGTATTCATCTGTTTGAGTGTGTGAGAGCATATGCATGTCTGTGGGTGTGTGTGAAAGGGACAGAGATTTGTGTGTGACTACTTTTTCCTGAAATATTGACAAAAATGATTTTAAGTTTCTACATGGTGCAGTATAGAGAGGGTTTCAAATCAAAATGCACTGCAATTAAAAAAATGTTAATGATAATTTGTTTACTTTGATAACTGTGCAATGGATGATGTTTCTTTTCCACCAAGTCCAAAATATGTTCAATATTGGACAAGTTTATTGTTAAAATCATGCTCAACATTGTCTATTTCGCTGTTTATTTTTTAGGTAAAGTAACATGGAAAAGGCTTGCTCATACAGATGTGGAGAAGAAAATGGCAATAATTTCTAGAGAGCTTTGTCTGTTAACCCTGGATAAATGTTTTACTGACAACAAAAAGTCAGAAAGACTGTTTTGTTTAAAAGCAGTTTTTAAAGTACCATCACACGATAGCTGTGCCAGATCATTTTGTTCTGGGTTTGTCAAATCATTGAATTCATCTATTTTTTTTGCAACTGAATGGATCTCCGATCTAGTTTTTATTACATTGGTGTGGAGGAAAATAAAATTTGAAGGTGTCTTTCAAACTTCTCAAGTGTTCCATGAATAATTCAACTGTTTTTGGATCTACTTTTTCTTCGGCACTTCAATCTTTACTAGCCAAGAAAAATCATTCAAACATTCTCTTCAAGGGAAACTTGTTTTATCAATTAAAAAGACTGTTATTTCGTCATGAAGTTCAAAAATGTGATTCAAAACCTTCCCCCAAGACTACCAACGAACTTCGGTATGCAACAGTAATAATTTATGATGCCTTCCCATTTCATCACACAAAACTTGAAAAATCCTATTATTTAGCTGTCGAGCCTTAATAAAATGTACTGTAGCTACTGCTTCATCCAATGTTCTTTTTAAATCAAGTGGCATTTTTCGGGCAGCAATTGATTCACGATGGATGCTACAGTGCATCCAGATTGCATTTGTTGCTTCTTTTTTTTTCATACCTTTCATTGTTCCAGTCATAGCTTGAGCTCCATCGGTGTAAATTCCAAGACATTTTGACCAGCTTAGGCTCATTCATATTTATAAAATCATTTAAGCAAGTGAAAAGTGCTTCCCCAGTAGTGTGAGCGGGAAGAGACTTGCAAAATAAGAAATCTTCATGAAATGTATCAACAAATTCATGTCAAAAGCAAGTAAATTAGCATTGTTACAAACATCCATGCTTTGGTGGTGCTGCGGTAGCGTTGTCGCCTCACAGTAAGACGTTGTCCTGTTCGATTCTCAGCTAAAGCGTCTTCTGTGTGGAGACATGCGTGAGTGGGTGTACCTTCGTTGAAGGTTGTATGTCAGGGCTGGCAACTTGGTACGTAAAAATCTACTGCCAGTCATTAGCGGACCGGAGTTCCGCTGTGGCAACCCCTAACCAGGAAAAGCCGAAAGATACAACAACAACAACAACAAACATCCATGCTTTCAAGTTGTAATGAAAAGTACTGACCCTTTTGTACACATCCAGTCAGTTGATGTAAAATATTGTTCGACATTTCTGTGGTTCGATCACTAACTCTGTAGTATCTGATAATGAAATCAACTGTAAATCTCTGGCAGCCTTATTCCCCACCAGTTGCATAACCATTAATGTTATGTTGTCCTATCTCGCCTTCAGTCTTGCTACTTTGTGTTCAGGGCCGAAACCTTGGCTCCAACTCGGCCTGTACTAAAGCTCAAGAGCTTCTACTGGCTTGAGGCTGAATACCTGCCCCATAGTGCTGAGCGGCTATTCCCCAGATCTCGTTTGCCACTTGAAGCTTTGGGATTGTCTTCACTGGCTCAGGCTTGGAAAATTTAATATTTTATATATTTTTCTAACTTTTCTGTCAAATTGTTATTTTTATGTATTAGTGCTATAGTAACAGTCTTGTGCTATTTTTGACTCTTTTCAAACCTTGTAAGTTTATTTTGCAGCTATCTTTTCTTTGGGCCTTATTTTCTCCACAAGAATCTCTCTTTAAATTAGAGGATTCTTGCCCTTTTTTCTACTTTATATGCCTTTTAGGAGTAATCCGTTTAGGAGGAGATAAATGTTTAACTTATAGACTTCTCTCCTCTTTATAAAAAAAAAAAAATAGTACTTCATTTTAGATACTTGTTTCTTTGCTGCTTTCTCTTTGTAACAGTTATAGTTTTAACTTTTATTGAGAATTTTTTTTTCTTATAGCTAGTATGTCGAAGGAACTAGCTAAGGAACATAAGTCAGGATTCAAAAAGTGTGATTTCTGCACTCAGAAGATGTCTATTACTGATGGACACACTAGTTGTGTGTACTGTCTGGGTCCACTCCATCTTCAAGACTCCCATTCCATTTGTCATAGTTTTAGTGCCAGGGTCTTGCAGGAGAGGAGAAATAAGCTTATATTGAGGAGCTTATTGAAAGTGGACGAAGGAAATCGGATTAAAAAATCAGACGACTCCAAAGTCTGCTTCATCGGCTCCAGTGTCTGAGCCGACAAAGTACCCGCCATGATGCCTTCTTGGCTTTGAGAGTTATTGGAGCCGAAAAACATGGTTCTCTCTCAGCTCCATCTGTCTCATTGGAGCCGTTGCGGAGCCGAAAGAGGAATCAGTCATCATCCTTGGAGCCTGTTCGCTCGTTGCCAGTCTCTCCTTTATTACAGTTGGTGGCAGGTAACCACAAGTCTTCCAGTCATTCCTCTAGATCCTCCAGATTATTGGATGAGGACGTGAAGTGGGTAGTGAAGAGGTTGCTTCGGACACTGGCCCTAGCTGAAATTCTTTCGAGCCCATCCCATCGGACCTTGGAGCCAACAATGGTACCTTCTACTATGCCTATTCCTCCCCCAACTCGGACAAGTTTGGAGCCAGAGAGTATGGAAGTCGTTGTGCTAGATCCACTGGAGCCAGTAATCACTACTGATATCTCGGATCCGACATCTGCTCTGGTTTCTTTGATGCTTTCGTCCATCGAGGGACCTGGGGGCCGACATTCCCTGGTCGGCTCCAGGGGGCAGAGTCAGGTTGGACCCTTGTTGGAGCCGGCTCTCCCACTTGGTGCCTCGGCTCAAGTGAGATCGGCTCCCACATCTGCCTCGGAACCACCCTCCTTGGTGCCGAGGAGATCTCCCGGTCTCTCGGGGCCGGAGTCTTTCTCGGGCCAGGACCACTGTGCCTTCGAGGTGATGAGGAGTGTGCTCTCCACTGAGTCTACTCCACTTTCGGCTCTAGCCTTTCTTCACCTTAAGGGACTGATGTCCACCTCTTCATTTCCTCTCCATCAACCACAGAGTTAGAGAGTCAGTGCCCCAGGAAGCCACAATGGGTGGATCCTCCTCTTCGATACTCCCTGAGGAGGTCCCACGGAAGAGACAGTGTAAAAAGAAACACATAGACTCCCCTGAGTCTGTCACTTCTGATACCGACTTAGAGGATTCAGAAGGGTCCCCAAGGTCCCCCTCTGAGGATGTTTCCTTTTCAGACATCCTAGAGATCCTTAAACAGAGGGATGGTTGGAAGTCCCTTTCCCCTTCTGAAGATGACTGTGTATTCCTGGAGGCATTTGGCTCCTGCACCTCTTGGGTGTCTCCACCTTTTGACCCTCTCCTGGGTTTGGTGATCTGGAAGATGTGGGACTCTCTGGACTCAGTGGACCCCGTTCCGCGGAGGCCTAATAAGTTCATTACGGCCCCGGAAGGTAGGCAGTACTTAACTAAAGGGGTTTCTGTAGATGCAATGGTGGTGGCCGCAGCCACAAAAAAGGAGTTAGCTGAAACTACTGTATCTGTTCATCCATTGAACAAGGATTCTCATACGATGGATAGATATGGGAAGTGTATGTTCTCTTCAGTGGCCTTTACTTTACGGTCACTGAATTATTTGTCGCATTTCACGCGACTTCAGAGGAATCTCCTAAAAGAGCTAGGAGATCCCCTGCAATGTGCTACAACCCAGAACTTATCTGATGAGGTTAACTCCCAACTTGCAACCTTAACCTCCATATCTAACTCGTCCATGCAGCTCATATCTTATGCAGCCAATGGAGTGAGCAGGGCAGCGGGCACAGGAATAGCTCTTCGTAGACATTCCTGGATGCGCCTTTCCGTTCTTCCTTTAGTGACACTCCCTTTGATGGCTCGTCATTGTTCGGGCCTAAAGTAAAAGAAACTCTCACCAGGAGCCAACAAGATGGTAAGACACTGTCTGCATTGGAGTCCATTTTTCTGCCCCTACCAGACCTTATCCTAAAGGTCAAAAGGGTGGGAAAATGTGGTTCCATATGTCCAAAGGAGCCTTATCTGACACTCATGGTGATCCTTCCCCCAGGAGCAGAGGGGGAAACAATGGAAGACACCATCCATGTGGCAGAGGGGGTCTGCAAAACCAGGGCAACAGAGGTACTTTCTCTGGTAGGCCCTCCAAGTGCTCCTGAAAGAAGGCCCGTCTGTCCACCTCTGGAGGCAGTCTGGGTGAGGATATCGCTGCACCTGGAAGCCTGGCTGAATTTGACTCGACAAATGGGTGCAGTCCATTATATCCAGAGGATACAACATTCCATTTCAATGTACACCTTGACCACCAAGGTCTATCCCATACATTCCACCCGGTCAAAGGGATCAAGCAACACTAGAAATACAAATGTTGCTAGAAAAAAGTGTCATCCAAGAAGTCCCCGCAGACCAGTTAGAATGTGGAATTTACTCAAGGTTCTTTTTAGTTCCAAAAAAGACAGGGGACTGGCGACCCATATTGGATCTCAGCAGACTAAACAAGTTGCTGAGAAAAAAAAGTTCCGGATGGTAACACTGCAATCTATACTCCTGTTCCTGGGAAAAAACAATTGGATGTGCTGGTTAGATCTTCAGGAAACGTATTACCACATAAAGATGGACAGGCGCTCAAGAAGATTTCTATGCTTCTGGCTGGGAGCCAGTCATTACCAGTTCTGAGCTCTGCCCTTTGGGCTCACCACAGTCCTCAGGGTGTTTACCAAATGCATGGCAGTAGTCACGGCTCATCTGCGACACCAAGGATTCCAGGTGTTTTCATACTTAGACGACTGGCTCCTAACTGCCACCACCAAGCAACTACTGATCAAAGCAAGGGACTACACCATTCATCTTTTCTCAAAACTAGGCATTACTATAAATACAGAAAAGTCTGCCTTGTTGCCATCACAGCATATTATATTCATTGGTGTAGATTTAAATACAAACGACATGTTGGCAAAGCTACCTCAAGAAAGGATACAGATGTTATGCAGTAAAGTGATTATTTTACTCATCAAGAACAAAGTACAGGCAAGATTTGTGCTGAAAGTCCTAGGCTCTATGGCAGCTATGATAACACTACTTCCCATGGTATGACTTCTGAGAATACTGCAGTGGCTGCTGTTCGCCCAGTGGTCCATGCAGGACTTACCCATGTCTCACCAAATTTTCATAACTCCTTCCTGCAGGAAGGACTTACTGTGGTGGGTTCACTCCACTCGGGTAACAATGGGCAGACTGTTTGTACTTCCTCAACCTATTGCTACAGTAACCACGGACGCATCCCAGATAGGGTGGGGGGGCATTATCTGGGACGGATGGTCCAAGGAGTTTGGAAAGATCACAAGTACCATTTGCATATCAATGTACTAGAGATGAGGGCCATGCTTCTGGCGTTGCAAGCACTTCAGGGCTCTCTTCCCAAGGGGACTATTGCAATTCAGACAGACAGTATGTCGGTGGTTTGGTACATCAACAAGTGGGGGGGAACCAGATCCTACCCTCTATGTCAAGAGGCCCAGAGAGTATGGCAATGGGCGATATCTTCTCAACACTTTCTGACAGCAACGGATATCCCAGGGAAATCCAACATTATAGCAGACAGGCTAAGAAGAGCAATTCTCATGCCTCATGAGTGGTCCCTCAATCAGGAAATTGCAAACCAAATTTTTTGCAAATGGGGTCAGCCTTGCTGCGACTTTTTTGTCACTCCCTTCAGTTCCAAATGCAGCAACTACTTTGCCCTAATTTCCCCTCCTGGAGAGTCACCGAGGGATGCACTGGTTCACAATTGGCCCTTGGGTCTTCTTTATGCCTTTCCCCCCCATTTCCCTTGATTCCAAGGGTCATACAGAAAGCAAAAAGTTGAGTCGCAGGTTAATTCTCATTGCGCCATACTGGCCTTGTCAGATTTGGTTCCCCTTCATTTGGCCCTACCTTCAGGAGGACCCATGGATCCTGGACCCAGTGCCGGATCTTTTGAGGCATCAGTCAGGAGTGCTCCATCATGTACTTCACACCCTTAAACTGACAGCTTGGCTGCTCCACTTACGTTCGTAGCCAGGCTTCTGGAGTTGTCCCCTGCAGTTAGCCACATTCTGGTCTCTTCGCACAAGCAGACAACTAGGAATCTCTATACGAACAAATGGAAGAGGTTCTCTTGTTGGGCTCACAAAAGACATATAGATCCTTTTACAGCATCTATACCTCTAATCTTGGAATTTCTAACAGAAACCTTTAATCAAGGGGCAGTGGCAGCCACTATCCAAGTTCAATTAGCTGCTATTTCTAATTATCTTGGGAGAATCAGGATCTAGTCTAAAAGGTACTTTTCTGTTAAGATTTCCCATCAGAGAACCTCCTCCTCCTTGGGACCTCAACATAGTATTGTCATCTTTGATTCTGCCCCATTTCGAACCAGCATCATCTTGTTCATTAAAATTTTTATCTTGGAAAACACTCTTTCTGACAGCAATTACTTTAGCCAGGAGTGTGTCAGAGTTACAAGTCTTGTCTGTCCATCCACCTTATTTGATCTTCCATAAAGTTAGAGTTGCCCTCAGAACAAATACTTCCTTTTTACAGAAAGTTTGCTCTCAGGCCAATTTAAACCAGACTATGACAACAAGGAAGAGTATAATCTTCATCAACTGTATGTGCCCAGACAGTTAAGTTTTTACTTGCACAGGACCAAAGAATTTAGGAAGTCAGACCAATTGTTTGTCTCCTATTCAGAAAATAAAAAAGGTTTGACAGTCTCAAAAGTTACTTAGTCCAAATGGCTTACTGAAACCATCACATATGTCTATGATTTCCATAAGGAACCGCCAGGGAAAATCAAAGGGCATTCAACTAGAGTGGTATCTACCTCCATTGCCTTTCAATTCAGACTTCCACTGGATTCAGTTTGTGCTGCTGCTACATGGGTTAACGCTCATATTTTTATTATTCATTACAAAATATATGTGGCCTCCTTTGGTTCCACTGTTCTGAGGAGTTTATTCCCTTGAGCCACCCAAGAAAAAGGTGCTGGGGACTCTGTCCCAAAGTAGCAAGACTGAAGGCGAGATGGGACAACATATAAAGAAGTTATGTACTAGCCATAATGTTCCATGTTTGTTGTCCAGTATCTCCCCTTCAGTCTTGTGTCCTTCCCAGCCATCCCCCTCCTGGAGTATCTAGAGGAATTTTTTCTCAGAAATTGGCAGATAAGGTCTGATTTCCTTCTTGCCTTTTCTTCTTAATTTTTTGACAGTATGTTTTTTCAGATATTATCCTTTTGGATATTGTACATATCATGGGACCCTTCCTTCTCAGACGAGATCTGGGGAATAGCCGCTAAGCACTATGGAATAGGTATTCAGCCTCGAGCCAGTAGAAGCTCTTGAGCTTTAGTATAGGCCGAGTCGGAGCCGAGGTTTCGGCTCCGAACCCAAAGTAGCAAGACTGAAGGCGAGATACTGGACAACAAACATGGAACATTATGGTGAGTACATAACTTCTTTTTTTTTTTTTTTTTGCGCGAGGTAGAATTAAATTTTTGACAATTGTATGTGGTTTTTCTGACTTTGAGATTAGAAGAGATGCTTCATATGACACAATAACGGCTTGTTCATTGCCATTAGTTGTGTTTTTTCTTAAAACGTTTTGATTTGCTTTCAGTTCTTTCAAGTTAATCTGGAAGAAATCAATCAACTTGCTAGCATACTGTTTATGCTTTGACTGAAGGTGACACTTGAGCTTCGCCGGCTTCATAGCTTCATTCGATAACACTTCACACCAAATGACACATAAAGGTTTATCAACTGAGGTACTTGTAAATCCATATTTTAAGTACTCGGCTGAATATTTTCGTGTCTTGAGTACTGGCGTTTTTTTTTTTTATTTTTTGTTGCTGAACAAGGTATGTTATCTTCTTCAGATGATTCTGAATTGTTCTCAGAATGTTTTACTGTACCTCTGTTCAACCAATTATCCATTCCCTGGAATCTAAAAATATAATTTAAACACTATTGAAATATCAGTAGAACTTCACAATCCCAAAAAAAGATGAATGAAACTGTTTAACTTGCATTCACTTTTGCAAAGCAACTTGCTGATGTACCAGGAAACCCAATACTAATACAGACAATAGTAATAGAAATGAACGCAACATATAATCAAAATATATAGTCCCTTAACAGCTACAAAGTCACTTGAACTCAGGTTGCACAGTAGCAAAACTAGGCGTGCCTGTAGTTGCAGAACTGCACAGACTGCATTCAGTGCAGTCGACTGCAGACCGTCGGATTAATGTTAAACAAAGAATGTATTGGGTATTATCGGTGCTTTTTTCTATGAACAAAAGATGGCGGTATGCACACATTGTGTTTGGATCACCTCCCCAGTCAACTCCCCTCCCCATGCAGCCATTTCAGTGTCCCATTTCTTGGCTATTTCTCCCCAGTTGCCATAAACACTGTTAAAAACTATGTGCATACTGTTTTCTGCTTTACTTCTACAATGATTAAAGCTGTTTGGATTTCATGTAAAACTTTTACTTCAAATTCTATAATACAAACTCGGATGGACACTTGCTCAGCAAAGAAAAACAGTGTGACAATGAAAACAGACTTAGCATTACAAATTCTGTGACTTTCAAACTCACATTCACTAAAACTGCATTGAAACCCACATTCAAAGAAAATGCATCTGGCCAGTGGCAGATTGTTTACCTTTGGACTGTTTTCAAATTATAGTCCCTTGCAGACATTGTATGGACCACACAAAAGTTCTTGGATTCCCCTTACTGACTGTATTAATTATCAAATTATATCATGGGATCATAGGAGATTACAAAGCTAATGGCTCTGGAGCCCTTACAAGCCTAGCCAAGAGTTTATCCTCAAAAAAGAAACCTCAATCAACACCTGTCACCCCCGTCAGTGAGGGACACAGGTGGAACCCCTGGGACAAATTTGTGGTTACTCATCCACTCATCAGGGTTGCGCTTGAAGAGGGTCAGCGACATACTTTGATGTGTATGTTAAGTCTATTCCAGAGACTGGGCAGCCTCTGGGAGACAAACCTGTGTCTCTAGCAGGTTTTGTTAATGTCACATATTAGATTTAAGCCTTTTGATCGGGTACTACATGAGGAGTTAGCGTTACGGATATGGAGCATCTGTAGTAGAGCAGGGTCTGAGATTGCCTTGTAGATGAGACACAGCTCACCTTTGAGCAATCTGTACGATACAGAGTAGAATGATAGTTATTTGAGCCTGTCCACATAGGACAGGTGTTGGAGGCCATTGATTCCCTTTGTGAGGTATTTCTGTGGCCTTTCCAGTTGGCGCAGGTGTTTGGAGAGGTACATACCAAACTGGCCATTGTACTCAATTATTGGCCTAATGAGGGAGGAGTACAGAGAGGTAATAACCTCCTTTTTCCTGGATGCAATCCCTTTACTTATGATATGAACCAAATAAAAGGCTTTTCTGACCACTGCCTGCTACATGATGGTCAAATGTGAAATTATCAACTTGTGTACCCAGGTCTCTCACTACAGGTTGTGTCCTTAGGGGGTTGCTTCTAATGTGGTAATCAGTAGGGGCCATGTTTTTACAGAATGGTATGATAATACATTTTTTTGCATTTAACTTAAGGCCATGACTTTGGCACCAGTCATTTGTTGCTGTGAGACCCTCTTGAAGTATGTTAACATCATTTGGGGAGTCAATGACAGCACCCAACTTACAGTCGTCTGCAAACTTGGTCATCCACAGGCCTTTTGTCTTTGCCTAGACCTCTGAGAAGTAGATTCCAAACAATAGGAGTGCCAGGACAGATCCCTGGGGGACACCACTAGTGACAGGTCTGCTGTCAGAGGTAGTGGTACCTATTTTGACCTTGTGTGTCCTATCAGTGAGCCAGTTGGCCACCCACCTGATGAGATAAGAATTTACACCAAGTTCTGTTAGTTTTTCGATGATGCCTGAATGGGGGATTGTGTCAAAGACTTTGCCAAGTCAAGGTAAGCTGTATGTACTGACTTTCCCTCATTCAGTCCCTTGGTGACGGTCTCAAAAAAGCCAGCTAGGTTCAACAGGCAAGATCAGCCCTTGATGAATCCAAACTGGGTGGAGTCAAGTGCTTGGAGGTTGCCTATGTCCTTGTTTATTGAGGTCTATAATAATATGCTCCATGGCCTTGCAGATCAGACTTGTCAAGCTAATGGGGAAATAGTTTCCAGGGTCAGTAGTGTCACCACCTTTGTTTAAAGGGATGACAATGGCAGTTCTCTACTCTGCTGGAATGAAGCCTGTACTTAGGCTGTGGTTGAATAGGGTGCTCAATGGCAAGGCTAGTTCTTGTTGGAGATGTTGCAGAATACAGCCTGGGATACTGTCAGGTCCCATGGAAGCTGTGTTCTTTGCCTTGGATAGGGCGTTTAACACTTGATCTATGGAGATGTGAGGTGCGGGCCAAGTATTGCGGATGTCGAATGGGCCTTTGGAGAGGACGGGGGGTGAAGTTTGCACTGAACCTGTCTGCTAGCAGGTTGGCTATGTCAAGAGGATCAGTTTAAGTGGTACCATTAAGAACTAATTTGGAACAAACCTGGGCTTTGCCATGACGTTTCTGACGTAAAAAGGTTTTTTATGGTTTCCCTTTGTTTCGGAGGCTAGTTTCGATTCATAATTGGCTTTGGAGGTTTTCACTAGTGATCTAATTTGCTTGTTGAGGCAAATGAGGGAGTTTTTCCAATTGGGAATTTGTTCCTTTTTACCCTATGACAGCAGTTTCTTCCTTTTGTTGTAAAGCCTGTTGATAAAGGATGTCCACCACATAGGTTTGTGTTTCTTTGAGGAGCAGGTTTTAGTTCTGTTGGGTATAGCTGTGTCCATGCAGTTGTAAAGGTGCTTGTATACTGCACTGGCATACAGTTCAGCATATTTGTCTGCAGCCTCTGAGTGGGGGTGGTGGTGTAAAGCTACTGATACCTTCCCTTAGAAAGTTGTAGTCAGGTTTTGAGAAGTTTTTTAGCCTGGTTACAGCAGGGTGGGGGCTGGATGGGATAGACACTTCAAATGAGACAGACCAAAGGTCTGATCTCACCAGGGAAGTACTTACTATGGGGGTGGTGCAGCAGTCGGCCATGTTGGTGAGAACCAAGTCTAGAATGCTGTCTTCCCTTGTGGGGAATGAGACAAGCTGGTCTAGTGTGTTAGAACTGATGAAATCAAGGAATCATTAGGCGAGTACATTAGAGCAGGAATAATTCACCCAGTTTATGGTGGGGTAGTTGAAGTCTCCAAGGATCAGGGTGTTAGGGGGTACCTTGATGGACTCAAGTAGGTCCAGGTAGGAGGAGTGGAGTGAGCCATGGAAGGAGGTCTATAGCTGGCTATAACTTGGATGGGTGTCTTGCCAATTGTCAATTGCACCTGGAGAATTTCTAGTGCATCATGCTAGCAAACCAGTCTGGAGGTATGCTTGTCTTTAATGAAAATAGAAACTCCCCACCCTCATTTCCCTCATGTACCTTGGCTTGTATAATACATCACCACTTAGAGCTTGTTTCAAATTTATACTTTTTAACATTTTTCCAGTAAGTAATGGAACAAACCATATGAACCAATTATGACAAAACAGCCCATTTCAGAACATTCCAACTATAAAAGGACTCTCAAATGTCTGCCATTACAATCTGCCAATGTCCGTCAATATGCACAATCTCTGTAAAAGTCATCTGAATAATTCAACCTAAAAGAGATCTGTAACTAATGAAAAGGTTGCGGCTAGCAAACAACTGTATATTTCACTGTTTTATCTACAAATTCAGTGCCTGCTGCCCTTGAAGAATAAATTGCTTACTATGTTACTGTAAAAAAAATGGTAAGCTGGTAATATTGCATGGATGGCAAACTGAAAACAGGTTAAAAGTTGCCAGGCATCTCATCCAAAGGAGGATATATTCAGGACTGCAGCATCCCACCCCCTTGAAATACAGCACAACGATCCATCCTGTGGGAGTAGAACCCGCAGCCTTCTGCATCAAAATGCAGATATGCTACCTATTGTGCTAGTAACAGTGCTTTCAAATTCTATACCACAATGATGATACAATTTGCTAACAGCTAGCTAAATAAAAGAGCTGCACATTGTAAACGGACTTAGCATAAGCAGCAGTAAACTTCTCTTCCTTTGAAGTTAACAGTTCCTTGAAAAATGAACTTGAAACTAAATTCCTTGAAACATGCACATGAAACTCAGGTCCTTGAAAAAAATGCAGCTTGGGTAGTTGGGGTAGAGGGGAGTCAGGCTAGTGTTTCCAGTAGCTAAATTACTAGGTTTGAGTCTAAGCAAATTACTAACCACCTGCTAATCCTAAGTAGGTCATTTCACTCTGTTAACACACACCTGAATCTCAAGAAAGCTTGACAAAACCTAAAATAAATAGGGACAGATTATAAGTATTGCTCTTATGAACTTAGAAAATTGGTAGAATAACAGGATTTCTATTAGTATGCACTTCTGTAATCTGATTCAAAAGGATATGAAGTTAAACTGAAATGAGTCATTACTTAGCAACTTCAGCCCTTTTCTGAGGAACAGATGAAAATATGGGGCAAAAATATGGACGTTCTGCAAAAGCCTGGAGAGTTAAGGGATATATTACCTACCTCTTACACACACCTCTCTCCCTCTTACTTGCACTTACACACATGCACACAAGGCCATGTTCTCTGAGACCACAACTTCTCAACTTAAAAACATTGCACCCCATACCTCTCGACCTCTTAGCCCAAGAAATTTGGAGAAAGCCACAAATAATGGAGGAACACATTCCCAAAAATAGGAACACCTTTTAAATATTGTTCTTACAGACTTACAAAGTTGATAAAAACAAGTTTTGCATTAGTACTAATTTTCTGAAGGATGTAAATCTAAAGCTGAAATGTCTGCCATTATTTTTTGACTTCAGTGCTCAGTGATTTGCCAGAAAAAGCACAGTTTCATGATAAACAGACAAAAAAATTGAGGCAAAAATCTGGACATTCTGTGAAAACCTGTACAGTTGAGGGGCTATACTACTGACCTCTTAAACTTACACACACACCTTTCTCCCTCTTTCTTAAACACACACACACGGCCATGTGCTCTGGACAAAGCCACAAATAATGGGACAACATGCTCCCAAAAACAGGAACACCTTTTAAACATCACTCTACAGACTTACAGAGTTGATAGAAAAACAAGTTTTGCATTACTGCGGATTTTCAGAAGGATATGAACTCTAAAGCTGTAATGTCTGACATTATTTTCTGCAGTGCTTGCCAGGGATTTAACAGAAACTCCATTTTATAAATACACCAAAACTGTAAGGCAAAAATTTGCACAGTTGACCGATATGCTTTATAATTTATATTGAAGCAGCCTCACCAAAAAAACAAAACAAAAATACCTTCAAGTTCTTTAAAGATTGGCTCGATCAGCTCTGCAGAAGGAACTGACTAGCATAACAGAACTACGACAACTGTTTGGAGGGAAAGTAACAGATCATTTAAATTTCCCTCAAAGTTTCAACTGCCAGACAGAAATCATAGGGCAAGCAATCAGTTGTTCCATTTAATTCGCAAATGCAAAAGTTAGTACTTGTTATTTACCCTCTTATGCAGGGCAAGCAGCTGGTTAGCCACAAATGCAGAAGAAATGGAAGGGAAGTTTGTGTTTTTTTTTTTTTTTTTTTTTTGTAATGATCACTTCAGAAGAATAAAGTGGAACTCCGCGGACCTCTAGAATTCATCATACGGACCCCTAGGGGAACACAGACCACAGTTTCGGAATCGCTGATCTAAACTAATATACTGGCAATAGATACAATTATGGCAGGGGACAGTTCCTTGTTTACTAAAAGGAAAATTCTTATGAGAATCAAATACTTCATCTTTGTAACAGAGTCTGTTGTTTCTTTCCTTTTATAAATAAAATGTGGTTGCATGTTAATAATTTCTTTAATATTTGGGTCAGATTTCAAAATAACCCAATTTTTTCTTATCTGTTTGATAAAGTTTGTGTGCCTATTGTAGTTTGTGACATATTCCATACGATATTTTATTATCTTTATTCTTTTTGCTAAGTGTTTTGACACCTTTCAGACTGAGGAGCTGTCAGAAAGGCAGTCTAATGGTTTCCATTACTTTTACACTTGCCTTTCATAGCTCTCAATGGCCCAGATTTTCAGATAATGGCCAGATTTTTGCCTCATTTTTTTGGTCTGTTCCATGGATGATAAATCACGGAGGATTGAAATACACTGAGTAGTGTCCTACATATGAGTTTGAGTTACCTTTTTGAAAAGGAGAAGAAAAGCTTCTGGTGAACACATCCTTTATTCTAGTTACTTTCTAAATTTGTAAGAAGTGACACGTCCCTTCAGACAGCAGTACTGCCACTGTCCTTTACTGATCAGTACTGGCAGATTTAACTGCCTACTGCAGGACCTGGCCTTAAAAACTTTAGCTGGGGGGGGGGGGGGGGGGCTTAACAGTTGTTTAAGTAGGATATCACACAACTTTAACGCTTAACTGATTTGCCTTTTCCCGAATTTCAGAGCGTAATCACAATTGTTCAAGTCATAGTAATATTTACACTGTTACAGACAAACTTTCTGCTTTCATTAGTTATAGATTTTGTAGCATAGAAGAGGGTGATTTCTTGAGAAATGTAAACAAAGGGAAGGCGAAATGGTGTCAGTAAACTTAATATTGAAATTATTGGAGTTGTAGAAAATGTACACAGAAAAGGGGGTTTTATGCTTAACAGAGAGCAACAACTGGTCTTTTGTGAACCCAGCATATTGAAGGTTAGGTAACATTCACCAGAAAAAAAAAACAAAATGCACACCAAGGCACCAAAAATCACTAAAGTCCACAGGTTCCATATTCGGGGTACCTGTGGACCTCTTAACACTCACCACACTATTATTCACAGACTCTTCCTAACAGCGTTTGTGTTAAGCTTCCATAGCAAGCATCATGTGTTGCAGGATGAAGTGCCAGAGATGGACACTGGTCTAACGTTAGAGCTTTTCAGCTGTCAGATGTCCATTAGCAGATACTGTTGCATTCTTAAGCAATGGCAGTAGGTGGGCAACTCTGCTATAAAAGAGGGAAAATTTCTTTTTTACTGCTTGAGTTAAATAGCTGCTTTGATTAGCTTCACAGTTTTGTGTAATCATATTTTCTTTGTGCTTTTGAGCCACTGCTGTCAGCCTTTCCCGTTGTTTCTTCCATTCTTATATATTCACCAGTGAGTTGACTTGTGGAGGATGTCATACAGGCAGCCTTAGTTGTGGTTGGTACCTTCGCTGGCACCCCAGCCATGACTGTGTATTTATTTAGGCCTAACTCATCCCCTGGGTGGGGGGATGGATGACCCATGTCACCGTAGTGACCAAAGTGCCCGCCTTTATGTGGGAACTTGCTCCCATGCATATGCATGAAACATCTGCCTGTAGCAGCACTGCTACTCCAATAAGGGTTATGACATTGGGCAGCTATGGATCCCTCCAGGATGAGCACATCCATCCTCCTCACCAGCTTTAAGTGCTTAAGCCATTAGTTGATCTCAGGCAGACTGAGCTATAGTCAGGTCTTTATCATTCTATGCCACTGGGCCTGGCTTTATGTAGTCATGTTTGGTCCTCTCTTTCCACAGTTTAATATTGTTAGTGTTTCCTGGTTCAGACTGTAAGTGCAATTTTTTTTTTTTTTTTGAGAATAAATTACGCAGTCTTAGAAAGTCACCAGTCAGTGCTTTTTTGTCCAAGTCCCTTCCAGAGATGCTCATTTTAGTGCCTTTTTTTGCTTGGAGAAAAAACATGTTATAAAAATTGTCTAATGTGATATTTCTAATAAAAAGACATTACCTTGGCAACTAAGAAAGTTTATTGAACATGAAAAATTGCAGAATATTTCCTCTAGTTATTCATCTCATGTAGGTTCTGCTAGAAAAAAACTACTTACTACAAAGTAAAAGGAGAAACGAGTATCCCCCAAAAATGTTAGGTTAAAATGTGAGAACTGGGGACCCACTTTAATCTTCTAAGAGGCTGACCACTAGATACTTTAGGTCCGCTTTGCCTGCATGTCGGTACTCCATGACTGGATACTGGAGTAAAGGTTCATCCACTTTTTCCCAAGATGAAGCTATCTTTTGGAGTTTATCTGCTGTCACAACTACCCAAAGTTTTGAAAGAAGTAAAAAGGGGTAATAGAAGGTTCTGGAGACAACATTCTCTGATGAACTGCATACAATTAAGAAGATTAAGTTTGAACTTTCATGTTTGGAAACTCTTGAGGATGATTATCCTTCTGTCTTTGAGACTTCTTACTTCTGTTATGGGAGACTGGATGGAGGTTGGGCAGATACTCAAACAAGAACTGGTCTTTTTCTGTTAGAGATTGAGCGCTTAGTTCCCTTATGTTGTGGGCATCCATGTCTGAGGTCCCCACACCAGAGGCTGCTGAATTTGATTAAAAAAGATAACACAAGGTGTTTGGAATGTTTAGACCTTACACAGAAAGCTACATTGTGTTTCAAGATTGAGCCCATACCATCTGATTCAAGGAAAGTTATAGATAAAAAAAAGAGAGAGACCCCACACCTCTATCATCATATCCTAAGAATAAGGATGAGGGAATAACCTGCTTAGATCTGAAATCTTCTTTAAGTTATGATACTTATGAGAGTAACAAGGCCCCTTATTGTCTGCATGCCAATCACAGGCTATATGGTTTGATGAGAGCATTAACTTGATGATTAACATTTCTAATGACCATCTAGCAATGTATTTTGGCTTTTCCCGGTTAGGGGTCGCCACAGCAGAACTCCGGTCTGCTAATGATTGGCAGTGGATTTTTATGGTGCCGAGGTGCCAGCCCGACGCCCAACCTTCAAGGAAGGCACACCCATTCACGCATGCACCTTCCTGCATGTCTTTAACGTCACTTGACCGCGGGGAGGACATGCAGACTCCACATAGAAGGTGCTCCAGCCGAGAATCTAACAGGAGAACCTCTTGCTGTGAGGTGACAACGCTAACCGGTGCACCACTGTGGCTTCCATTTTTAATGACCATCTAAAAAGCTTTAATTTCCTAAGCAGAGATGTGTTATGCTTCTAAAAGAGGATAGCCCAAACCTCTAGTAGTTCTAGCATTCAATTATGCATACCATGACATATTTATTGAGGTTGGTCAAGAACCAAATGATGTGCCACCTGCATACCATGACATATTTATTGAGGTTGGTCAAGAGAATGATGTGCTACCTGCTGTTAGAAGAGTTTTGGATGCTGGGTAAGCATAATTATCTACAGAGGAATCGGAAGCTGGTTGACCCTTCTGCACTGGAACATGAATTTGATAATGTCTGGCATCACCCATGCATTGTTTATTTATTAATTTAAATTTGTTAACTGGGTAGATGAACTGGTAATGACTCAAGCCGCCAGGCAGAGTCGCATGCATATGTGAATACATTGGGTCACTAGCAGTAGTGTAACATACACATATATTTTAAGAACTGCACTATGAGAACCGTAAATATAAGAAAAAATATACAACATTGAAGTAAAAGTGATATCCACTGAATAAATTAAGTTACAGTGCATTAAAAGCAACACAATTGTACTACAGTAGGGCCAGCACAAATTAAATACATTGATAAAACAAGGATGCAGTTGCGTTCTCTTTCCTAGAGTATTAAATAACATTTAGGGCAACATAAAAAGTGAATGCTGTAAGTAAAGCATGTACATTGTGCTCATTTCGAGTTTAGAAAACCGATTTATGCTTCAGCTTCTGTTAATGTCAGTGCTATCATAGTACCGTTGCAATATCCTTTATAAAATCTTTAGCTTATTTTAGGATATTAAAGGTGGGAAAAGTTTTGAAATAATTTATTATGGTCTCATTTTTTTATATCACAAAAACCTGGCATTTTAACAGGGGTGTGTACACTTTTTATATCCACTGTATGTGGAACATACCCTGCCAAGGATCAGACATCCGGCCACTATACTAAAGCTTTGTGTTCCTCACACATGCATTTAATTATTATTTAGAAGGATGCTGGATTGTTCTGTGTACACCTGTTGCTCGGGCAGTTGCAGAGACTGCTTTTCATCCTTGTATAAAAGACTCTGATATATTACTTGAAACTGTCTTGTATCTGTGAAGTTGAACACTACTAACTAACTCTCAGCCGACTGTGCATTGGCACTCCCAGCTCTTGAAAGTAAAATGTGTAATACCCTGCCCCTGTGGCATAGAGGGAAGAGGACCTGACTACATCCTAGATTACCCCTGTTCAGTTACTCATGAGTGCTAGAGGGTATGGGCACATAGCAACATCCTCCAAGCTTTTGGGATTGTACCTTCTAAAAATAAGCATTAGTAAGAGGGAAAAGAGAGAGCAATCTGTGAACATTTCTGAGTCCAGAGCCTCTGTACTGAAAGGTGCACTTTTTTTGGCCCTAGACTTCTGGATCTGTGGTGGCCAAGCCTTTGTGTGTGATAGCCCAGCAAGCACCCATGCCTTCCATATCTGACATGTCCTCCTGGACCAAAGTCTACGACAGTCCTTTGTCATCCTTTGAAGACCGCATTTTGTTAACTGAAGAGGAAGGTAGAATCCCTAGAATATTTTTATGAGAGGAGGTTCCCAGAGACTGTATCGAGTACTCTGTTGCCCACTCAAGACCCAAGGCTTTAAAGGTGATGCCTCCTGAGTATAATAGGCACAAGGCCCCAAAGCCTGCGCAAGTGCAACTCAGCTTGTGTTGGCATAGGCCTGGCAGTGCCAAGGTCTATCCCTCTATCTGGACTTCTGCTTCAGGTACACTGATTCAGCTGCCTTAACTGAAATCTGAGAGGCCTGAACCAGACATGCCATCAGTGTTGGTATTTCCTTCCAAACAGAGAAGGGTAGATACTCCTGATTTAAATTTTGTCTTTTCAGATTCTGAGGCAGATGAGCTGGCCTGTGCAAGCAAATTCCCATCATTCAAAGTCTTAGACTCAGACATTGAAAACACCTGGTCATATGCTTCTTCCCCAGAGAACTTCTCCTTTGGAGATGCTCTCCACAAAATGAAACTTTTTCAGTAGGATCCCATTCTCACAAGGCCAACAAAAACATAAAACCTTCATGGGTCTTATTGAGCTTAGGCTCTTGGCTGTCCCTCCAGTGCAAGAAGCCATTGAAGATGTATTTGAAAAAGCATCTATGGAGTCTGACTCCCTTCCCATTGCTCACTAGAAACCTGACCATTTCTACATGTCAGAGATTTCCCACTGGTGTTTTTATATAAATCCTTTAGCTGACTGAGATGTATTGCAGTTTTAGATGCTACCAAAAATCATGTTCAAAGTGACAGTTTAGAGATTTGGATAGATTTGGGAAAGATGTACATGGCTGCTACCCTTCCATTTAGGGTTTTAAATCATCAGTTCCACATGGTCTCTTCTTAGCAAACTTTGCTGGAGCAGATGAGGACCAGGTTGTTGGGGAGCAAAGGTAAAGACCTAAGGTAGGATTGCTGGACCGTTGTGATCATTCCTACATTCAAGAAGTGTAGTTGTAATGCTGTAGATGCATTTTTATGGGGCAGCAGCCACAGAGTTACTCATTAGGCAACAAGCCTAGTTGAGGATTACCCCACTCCCATACTATGTGAAGTCCTTAATGGCCTCATGTAAAGATTTCTTCTTCATCAGAATCCTGCACAGGAAGAGTATAAACACTGGAGGAAAAGTGTAGGACTAGTACATCTGTTTTGCAGATTTTTTTTTTCCAAACCAGTGTGCCTAAGTACAGTAGGAACTTCCCAACTAAGGCTGGCCCTCCAATCCCAGGAAAGTACCCAACAGGTATGTAAAAACAGAAGAAAGGGAAGTATAAAAAAAAAGTGTGAAGTCATATACTAAGAGAAGCCCAGGGGCTGTCATGGCTGGCCCACCCTCCTAGGGTCAGCCATGACAAAGATTGGCTGTTGCCATCCTCGGCCTCCACTAAACTCACATCAACCCCCCCCCCCCAAAACCTGGAGAATGCTTATCTTCCTTTATAGAGAATTGTGAGACGCTCAGAACAAATGGGTATTAAGCTTTCTAAAATAAGGTTATTTTCTGCAGTTTATAAAAGACCCCATTTCAGAGGAATGCTTACAGGTTTGTAAGGACCAAATGCAGGTAATACACTTTAGACACAGAGACTATATTGAAAGAGTGACCCTGGGGGAGTTAGGCACAGAGCTTTATTCTAGGTTGCTGTGAGTAGATCTTTCCCATCTAAACAAGTTTCTAAAAGTGCCAAAGTTCAAAATGCTTACCGTACAGGGACTGTTGCTTCTTATCCTACAGGGAGCATTCATGACAACCCTGGAACTAAAAGATGCATACCTTCATATTCCTGTAAGTAAAAATAAGCACTCAGAAACATTCTAAAATTTGCAACTGGGAGCCATCAATATAAATTCAAATTGTTGGCTTTTGGCTTGCCCTACTGCACCCAGAGTCTTCACAAAATGTCTGGCTCTAGTAATAGCTTTTTGCTGGACAAAGATCATTCATATCTTTCCTTGCCTAGATGATTGCCTCATTCTAATAGGATCCTACCAGGGTGCTTTGTACTTCACCCTAAAAGTATTTTGCAGAGATGGGACTGACTGGTTTACTCTCATAACATGGAAACGCAGTAGGCCGAGTAGCAGAACATCAAAAGTACACTTTCAGAGAGACTGAAAATTGTAACTTACCGTACCAAAGCTTAAATACTGATGTCTGGATGGCAAATGCATGTCAACAACCACATTTTCAAAACTGCAAATATTGAACACACAAAATTAACATGGTTCGAGATGGGAGCTGAAAAGTGTTTTCATTTTTGCTATTTAAGTTCGACGACATGATGACTCGACAGAGTGCATTTCCAGGTTATGATAGTAAATCGAACTGACTGTATACTGGGAGACTTTGGCCATCTAGGACAATGCTAGACACAATTCTGTGCCAGGCCATCCCCCAGAACAAGAAAGTAATGCTTTTGGATCTTTTTCCCCTTTATTCTCAGAAAGAAAAGTTCACTACAAGGGAATACTTAAGATTGTTAGGACACATGGTAGAATTCATTCTGATGGTGCCTGGGCTTGCCTTCATAGGAGAAAATGGCAGTGGTATTTAAAGAAGAGATGAAATCAGTACCACCATCCTTTGAAAAATGTTATTCCCCTGCTGCCAGGTAACAGAAGAGAAATCTTATTGTGGAGACAGCATTCTTTATTGAACAAGGGGAATACCCTTCAAGGCAAAGAAGCACACTGTGACACTGGTGATAGATGTAGCTCGTGGAGGCTGTATGAAAGATCTCCAAGTGCAGGGTGGTTGGGAAGATTAATATGAGGGCCAAATGTCATCATTGCCATGGACATGATGGCTCTTAACCTGGCTCTCACAACCATGCTACAGGAGGTCCTTCAATCTGTGAAGCTCTAGGAGTGCCAATGACAGATGCCTTCTCTCCCATATCCTTGATCCCTGGGTCTTGACAGAAGTGCATTAGCTGAGTCCAGAAATGATTCTCGTACCTCTTTTTTGGCCAAGGCAGCAAAAGTTGCCAGTGCTGTTCCACATGGTCTAGTGGACCTCCTAATTCAGAACAAATGGTCCTTGCTACACCCTAACCTAGACACACAGAAGATGACAGCTTTGATGATCTCACACTAATCCTGAACAGGCACAAATATTCTGAGGAGTTGCCAAACCTTGTGAAGGAGGTTGAGAAGCCTAGTCCAAGAAAAAATTGCAAAATGGAAAATGTGTTCCTCCTACTGCCATTACAACAATCTAGACCCCAGAAAGGCTAAGTTAGCACTGGTCCTGGAATACCTGTCAGACCCCTCCATAGAAAAAAATTCTGCTACATCAACATGCTTATCCATGAACTCTGCTCTTTATTCTAGACCTTTGTTTAGCAATTTTTAAGGGAATGATTCCCCTTAAGCTTCCTGGAAGAGAAAAGCTGCCACTATGGGGTCCTTATGTACTAGAGAAACTTACATTGCCCCTTTTGATCCAGCTGCAGCTTCATGCCCTCCCCATTGTTCTCTTGGAAAACTCTACCTTTGGTGTCAGTCACCTCTTCTAGACATGTTTCAGAATTGCAAATATTAATGAGTAGAGAACCCTTCATAGTGTTCCGTCAAGATAGTGTGACCCAGGGTATCTACCCCTCATCTATGCCTATAATGGTTACTGAACTGACCCATCATCATGCCATTCAATTTCCATTTTTGCCAAATCCACAGACTTAGAGAGAACTACATTTCTTGCATAGAGCAAAATAATTTGGGAAAACAGATCAGCTATTTTTTTTCAAAACGGAAGGAAGGAAAACATGAACAAGCAAAAACTGACTGCAAGTAATCAGGGTACTGTATTGCCTTTTGTTGCTAGCACCTTGGGAAGCAGGTACCTGATCATGTTGCAGTACACACAACTATAACTACAGCTGCCACCACAACTTTCTTTAGAGAGTTTCTACCCATGCTGTCCTAAAATCTGCAACCTGGTCCTTTGTTCACATACTTTCTCAAAGCACTACATCCTAGGGGCTGCATCCAGAGATAGGGCAGGATTTGCCACAAGTATCCTATAAGGACCAGTTTCCAAATATTTACTCATACCCCCTTTTTTCTTTCTGCTTTCAGATTTTTCACGATGGTGAATATTATGATGAAAGCAATACAGTTGTTAGGAATTTCCTTTAATTGTAAATGTTCAATTAGTTACACTGTTACTGTCCTTGGTCCCTCTTAATTTCCCTCTTCTTTCTGACTTGTACCTAGGGTTGGAATGGCAACCCTATGTATTTATTTACCCTACCCTCCCTTTGCTTGAAACCTTTTTCTTCAGTGCCTGTGGATTGGGCACATCGGGTTGGACCAGACTAGTGTTAGTCACATCCTGGTACACTGTGCTCTGGGGCTGGAAGGATTTTCACCTGGTTTTACCTGTGCAATAAATATCCAAAGATAACATTGGTTGATGCACCCTTTATTTTATACTACCAATATTCTGGTGCTGGAAGCAGGGCATTGGCTGAAGCACTAAGGAAGGGACGAGTATTGAAGACTGGCCAGCCATGTGCTGTCTGTGTGGTAGGATAGCCCCAAAGTGAAGATGGCAGCAATGAAGCTATTTGAGCATCTACTGTTATGGTGACCTGTTAATAGTGCTGTACTCACTGAGAGTCTTTGCCTGTTGGGTACAGGATAAGCCTAAAAGAAACTACAAGTCAGTCAAATTATTTAACCACACTATTCTTCCAGTCTTTAGTAGCATGACACCTATCAGAAGTATAATGTTGAAAACTAAATTGCTAGCCTGGGTAACTCGAAAAGTTGCTGGCTAATGAAAAATATGATCAGCTGTGGAAAGAGTCCTTTAAAGTAAAATATGAACGGTTTCAAATATTCTATGAAGAAAGTGGTAATAAAATTTAAAAAAAAATTTCCGAAAGTGATATGTTCCTTTTTTTTACATCAGAATGCACACTGTCATAACCCAAAGTGAAAATGACAGAGCATTGACAAGCTTTCTAGGAAATTCCCTGCTCCTGATGTCACAGTACTGGATGTGACTGTATCATTCCTCAACTGATTAACCTGCACAACTTTTTTAATTATTAACTGTAATGCAATGTGTGATTCATTATGTGCAGGGACAACTATGCCCACCTTCAAAGTAAAGCAGTGCAGGTATGCTGCTTAAAACGATCCATGTGGAATCTTTATTGATTGGATGTCTTTCCTCAAGCCATCTAATATTTATAGCAGGGAAGTGGCATACCTCAACATATTAGCTGGTTGTCAGGCTTAATTGCAGTTAGTTTGTGATCCATGCTCGATTGTACAGTCACAAATGTTTGATTAGTCTGGTTTGTGCTTGTACATTGAGATTTATTTATCTTGGAAAATTCAGTTTGCCCCAAGATGCAGCTGTTATTTTTTTTTTAAGAGTTGGTACATGTAAGCAGCGGGAATTTGAGGGGTGCAGAATGCAAATATGTAAGAATAAAACAATGAGTTCCAGTTGCTGCTGTTTAAGTGTAAGTTTGATACATCATAATCACATTTCTGAGTGGTGATCAGTCAAATTCTGTAGCTGCATTCAAAGAAATTTTCAAAGTTTATCATAATTTTCAGAAACTTGTTTTTTCTGGAGATAGCTTAACACAGGCCCTCAAAATCCTGTCAGTCAAGCTGTTCCTGGTTCTAACATTAAAATGAAAAAATAAGGATTAAAAAAATGCCTTCTTCAGTGCCTGCAGATTAAGTAACAAATGGGCCTCTGTAAGCATGGCTAATATTTCAACAACCTCGTATAATGGGCATTTCTGAAAAGTGAATGAAGGACGACGTCTGACCCTCACCTTACATTCAGGACAACTGCTCCAGATGAAATGCCTACAACTTACCAGTCTTCTTTCTAAAGGGTACATCTTGTCTAACTCTCCAACTTTATTACAGATATCTATATATTTACTCATGTATACCTGTGTTTACACTGCTCCACTACAAATGCTTACGTATATAGTCTATTCCATTTCAGCATGGTATTGACTTTACCACTGTGAATCTATTGCCCAATGTCATTGAGCTGGTTCATATTGTATAAAATGCAATGTGCTACTTTTTATAATTGTATAAAACTGCACTAAGATGGCACTGATATTTAACTTACCTGTGTTAATTAACATTGTATGTTGTATTATTACCAGTGGAGCTGCCAGTCTAGCTATGTAGAATTTTGTAGATAATTCTGTGTCATTGTAAATATTAATATAATCCGCAGGTTTGTTTTACAAATGTAAAGAAAACTAAACTACAGCTCAGATGGCTTAGTGGTAAGTCCCATGACTATGGTGTGCATGGTCCAGGGTTCAAGACCTGCAATGCTGTAAATGTAAAACAAACTGTGTTATATGCTGAACTTCACAAATGTAACCGCAGTGCACCCTGCTGGAAGAAAGCTGTTAAGTAAAGAATTACAACTGTTTGATCTCAAGCTCATAGACAGGATGTCTGGGCTAGCAAGTTCTTTCTATTGTTATTAAGACAGTGATAATTGCTAGATTTTACATGTAAAAGTGTCTTGTATTGCTGTGGCTTCCTGGTCAGGTGCAGCTTACAAAGAAATGTAAATTTTGAGTTTCAGTTAGCCTGGGAACTAAAAGAGAAGTGATAAAAATGATGTAATGTGAAATGACTCAGCAGTACTGGGTATCATCAATTTAAGACTTTCTCAGAGAGAAAGATTGAGCATTTTGTATCTTGATCTGGACCTATTAACTCACCAGCAGTTGCTTGCTCTGTATGTAAGTAGTATTTAGAACAGTGATTTCTCTTAGAGTTAGATAGGAATTTAGCCAGATTAGTCTAGCTGTTTTCTATATTTGTCACACTATCCTACAATATTTTAAAGTTCCTGTGATTTCTGAACTCTTAGCACAGTATTGAATTGATGAGATTTGTCTTGTGATTTTATTATTTATTAAATATTTTTAACCCTTTCAACAGTGGCTGTTTTGTGTAGAGATAATTTAAACTCTAGAGTACTATCATGTATTTGGTGATACTGTCCAAGCCACTCCAGTAGTCTTGCTGCTCAGTCACACTTACTATTTGGAGAACAGTAACATTACACTGTGAAATTGGTCACCCTTTGGGAAGAGCCTTATAGTAGCTGGTAGTGGTTGGTGGCAGTCAATGCTACCTTATAGTCTGGGCAGAAAGGGTGCGTAGCTGGAGAACCTGTGCCAGCCTTCCCCAGGGGTGTCTGTATTTAAATCAAGTCTTAAAGTGTGTGCATGTGTGTGTGTGTGTGTGTGTGTGTGTGTGTGTGTGTGTGTGTGTGTGTGTCAAGTACTTGAGCAGGGATACGAATCACTGGTTGGGCAGAGAAGCTGCTGAAGGATTTAGCTTGACCACTAGGCTGAGATCTGGACCCTATAGCAGAGCCAGTGGTGTGTCTTATTGGGGATTTGGAGAAAAAGGGAGAAACCACCCCCAGACTAACTGTGATCGCCGTGTGCTCTTAAGGGAAATTGTACTTCACTGTGAGTGTACTTGTTATCCTTCCCAAAGTGCATGCCCCTCACTGGTGCTAGTGGTGAGGATTGAGGCTCCTTGATTACTGGGCCAGTGCACAGGTGTCACATTTTAATTGGCGGCAGTGGTGGGATAATGAATTCCTGTAGCTTGTGTACAGTGATCACTGAAGCTGTTTTTGTACTCTAAATCAGCCACACAGTGAACATTCAGAGTTCAGATCACAATTGTTTTATTTCTTTTGTTAGCTTAGTTAGGCAGGGAGAGAAGGCAAGCATGTCAGCAGAGGAGTATGGCAAGCTGACAAGGAGCCAGTTGGGTGAGATGTGCCAGGTTAAAGGACTGGTGCATGGAAACCTGACTAAAGCAGACATGATTGCAGCTTTGGTCACAGCTGCATCCGAGAATAGCAACCAGGAGGATGATCAGACTGGCCTTGGAGATGTATGACACTCAGAGAATGGACAGCTCAACTTTTCTACAGAGGACTTAAAAAAATCCATTTGAAGTTAGAGACTTGAGTTGGAGGGCAAGTGGTTAAAAATAGAAGCAGCAGAGAAAGTGTGATGACTAGAGGCTGAGGAGAATGAGAAACTGCTATGACTGGAAGCTGAGGAGAAGGGAGAGCCAGAGGCAGCACGAAAAGGAGATGCTGACTCGTCAGTCATGGAGGTAATGGGGAAGGGAGTAACCGAACCCCAGAAGCAACAAAGGTCAGTAAATTTCTAACACAGTTTACAGACGGGGATAATTTTGATAGTTTCATTTATATGTTTGAGAGGGTATGTAAACAGTATGATGTTGACCAAAGGATCTGGGTACGGTTCCCGAACCCCTTATGTCATGGTAAAGCTGTAAATGGCCTTTCCAAACTGATCATGATTTTGTAAACTATAATGTGGTAAAGAATGGTTTGCTAGAATTTTTTAAGCTAACACCTGAAGCTTATAGGAAAAGATTTTGTGAGCATAGACACAAGGCAGATGAAAGTGTGTGTGAATATGTTGCTGAACTGAGCACTTATTTTCATAGGTGGGTGAGTGGATGTCAGGTCACCACTGTTGAATGGCTGACAGACCTTTTGGTGAGGGAACAAGCCCGTAGGACTTTGCATGAGAACACGAGGATCTGGTTAGCTGATAGACAATGTGCTACTTCAGATGAGTTGGAGAAGAAAGGAGACCTATACCTAGCAATCAGGGCATCACTGCACAGGAAAGGAACACCCAGTGCTGCTCATGGGTCTAAAGGAACTCATGGTGGGCAGGCCATACTGCCCCAACAGAATCTGCCAGTAGCAGGGGAAGCCACTAGTCCAGGTACATGTCCAGGACCTAGGGTTAAATGGTTTGAATGCAACCAGTGGGGCCATGTGGCATATAGATGTTCACGGAGGCAAGGTGGGGAACAAAAGGTACGAGAGGTGGTAAGTGGGAAAGACAAAATTCCAACAGTAGGTTGTCTTGAGGCAACAAGAGTACCAGTCTGCCACAAGACATTATATCCTATCTTAGTGAATGGCAAATAGACTGTTGCTAAGAGAGACACAGTCTCTGACATAACCATGTCACTACTTGCCTGGGCAGTCTACTCCAGTCAGATCTTTAGGACAGACCTCATTCCAAATACCTTTGACTAGGGTTCACCTTGACTGGGAGGGTGGAAATGGAAGCCAGCAAGTAGGTGTTTGAGGATATCCCTGCAGATGTCCAGATTTGGAATGATTTTGATAATGCAGTACCATGTGCTCATGCAGTTACACATAGTCAGGCTTGGAGACAAGCCTGTGGGTGTGGTAGCCTGGGGAGACCCAGACAGACCACACACACTTGCAGCCAGGACTGGTGAGGTGGCTACTTCAGGGAGGGAGCTACCCTGTAGCAGTGAGACTGAAGGTGAGCCACAACTGCTTGTTGGTACTGATGGCCCCTTGGACAGAATGGCTGTAAGGGTAGAGGTGAGTAGAAGTACCCAGGCTGACAGTGAGGCAGTGCTGTCAGAGGATACCAGACTTCCTGTGGAAGGGGAGCTGGGAAGGGTTAGAAAGAGAGAGTTGAGACAGACTCTGCTTTCAGACCCTACATTACAAGGCCTGAGGCAAGTAGCTAGTGAGGCACTTGTTTGTCAAGGGAAGGGGAAATCTGTATACTGGGACCAAGGGTTACTGTATAAAGGGTGGACCCCTGAGGTGAGGACTAGAAGGTGAGAGAACACAGCAGTTGGTAATGCCTACTGTCTGGCCCTTCTAGCCATAGCCCATCAAATTCCCTTTGCAGGTCATATGGGCGTAAAACATACAAAGATATGTATTATGCAGACCTTCTATTGGCCTGGGATTTCCAGAGATGTAACAGGGTATTACAGGACCTGTGAGCAATACCAAAAGGTAGGCAAGCCAGGAGACAAGGTGAGAGCTCCTTTTATGCCTTTGCCTGTGATTTGAGGAGCCATTTCAGAGGGTAGCTATGGGTATTGTGGGGCCTCTGAGTACCTCAAGTTCCACAGTGCAAATGTATATCCTAGTGGTAGTAGATTGTGCTGCAAGATACCCTGAGGCAGTGGCTTTGTCCTCCATTGAGGTGGAAAGGTGGCAAATGCTTTGTTAGAGGTTTTTAGCAGGGTAGGTTTCCCAAAAGAAATACTGACTGATAGAGATGCCAATTTCATGTCAGACCTGCTGGCTTGTCTGGGGAAGTACTGTGGAGTGAAGGACCTGAAGACCACCCCCTACCATCCTCAGACTAATGGTCTTGTTGAGAGGTTAAACTCTACAATCAAGTCCATGCTACAGGCATTTGCAGACCAGTTTAAGAGGGAGTGGGACAAATATTTGCTCCATCTGTTTGCTTACAGAGAGGTTCCCCGGGAATCCACAGGTTTTTCACCCTTTGAGCTGTTGTATGGGCATAGGATGAGGGGACTTCCAGACTTAATTTCTGATGAGTGGGAAGGTGAGTGTGAATCTCACAAGGAGTCTGTTATTGCATATGTCCTAAACCTCAGGACAAGGCTCAGGAAACTCATGGGCTTGGCCCAGGAGAACCTGGCAGAAGGCCAACAGCAGGAAAAGGTCTGGTATGACAGGAGTGCTCAAGCTAGAGAGTATGCTGTAGGGCAGCAGGTAATGGTTCTCATTCCTATCAGACACAAAAGGCTGCAGGCAGCCTGGAAGGGACCCTACAAGGTGGTAAGGAAGGTCAGTGATGTTAGCTACATGGTAAAACTGCTAGGCAGGGGCAGAAATTGTACCAAGTTAACATGATGAAACCTTACCATGATAGGAGGCCCTTTTGCTGAGTATTTGCAGTAAATTGCAGGAGGTGTCTAAGGGAGATCTGGTGACTTATCTCCTCAGTGAGGCTCGGACTGACACCTCAGTGGAAGGGGTAACTATGTCCCAGCAGCTGTCTCCTACTCGGGTACGAGAAGTCCGAGCAGTGTTAAAGGAGTTTGGGGACATGTCCACTTTGAAACCAGGGTGGATACAGGACCCCAAGGCCTATTAGGCAGGCTCCTTATAGGGTGCCTGAGAGAGTCAAGCAAACTCTGAGGAAGGAGATGCAAGAAATGTTGGAACTAGGGGTAATTCAGGAGTCGAACAGTCCCGGGGCCTCCCCAGTGGTGCTGGTGCCAAAGAAGGATGGCAGCACCAAGTTCTGTGTGGACTACAAGGAATTAAATAGTCACACAGAGTCAGATGCTTACCCCATGCATAGGTTGAATGAAGCCCTAGAGCAGCTGGGTGATCCTAAGTTTCTTATCACCGTTGATCTTACCAAAGGTTACTGGCAGGTTCCCTTGACTCCCATTGCTAGAGAGAGGTCAGACTTTGTGATTCCTTTTGGCTTGTATTAGTTCACAAAGATGCCCTTTGGCCGCAGTGACTTTCCAGAGGCTGGTAGATCATATCCTAGCAGGAGGGTTTACCCTTGCTTACCTAGATGATATTGCCATCTACAGCCATTCCTGGCAAGAGCACCTTCAACCTGTCAGGGAGGTGCTAACCGGACTACAGAGGGCAGGGTTGACCATTAAGCTGAGAAAATGTCAGGTTGGTATGGCAGAGGTCTCCTACCTGGGACATAGAGTGGGGAGTGGTAAGATTAGGCCAGAACCTGCCAAAGTGGAAGCCATTCAGGCATGGCATGCGCCTGTTACCAAAAAGCAGGGGAGGGCATTATTAGGGTCAGCAGGGTGCTATAGAAAGTTCACCCCCAGTTATAGTACCATAGCTGCTCCCCTCACAGACCTGACAAGGAAAAACAGGCCAGATAAGGTAATGTGAACCACAGCATGTGAACATGCATTCCAGAAGCTTAAAGAAGCTTTGGGGGGACCCCCTGTGTTAGCCAGTCCAGATTACAGCAAATAATTTGTTGTGCAGGTGGATGCTTTGAACCATGGGGTGGGGGCTGTCCTTAGCCAGATTTCTTCAGAGGGAGAGGAGCACCCAGTGGTTTAGCTCAGTCATAGGCTCCAACCCAGGAAGGAATGTTATGCAGCTGTAGAAAAGGAATGTCTAGCCATAGTGTGGGCACTGCAGAAATGTTAGCTTTATCTGTATGGAAGGAAATTCACAGATCACAATCCCCTAACATGGTTACATCGAGCCAGCCAGCAAAATGGCAAGTTGCTAAGATGGAGCCTAGGGTTGCAAGCATATGATATGTCAGTGCAGCACCACAGTGGGATTAGCAATGCCAATACTGATGGGCTCTCAACAGGGAATGGGGTAATGTATACCTAGATAGACCTAACCCTCTCAAGCAACGTTTCTCAAGGGTCACTTGAAAAACTGGTTTGAGTTCTCAGGGGGGGGGGTTGTGAAGGCTGCCAGCCTAGCTAGATTTAATTTTTTAGATAATTCTGTCATTGTAAATATTAATATAATCCACAGGCTTGTTTTACAAATGTAAAGAAAACTAAATCTAAGAAAACTGTTCTATGCTGAACTTTAAAAATGTAACCACAGTGCAACCTGCTGGAAGAAAGCTGTTAAGTAAAGAATTACAACTGTGTTTGAGCTCAAGCTTGGAGACAAGATGTCTGAGATACCAAATTCTTTCTATTGTTAAGACAGAGATAATTGCTAGATTTTACATGTAAAAGTGTCTTGTATTGCTATGGCTTCCTGGCCAAGTGCAGCTTATAAAAAATGTACGTTTTGAGTTTCTGTTAGCCTGGGAACCAAAAGAGAAGTGATAAAAAGTATGTAATATGAAGTGGCTCAGCAGTACTGGGTATCATCAGTTTAAGACTTTCTCAGAGAGAAAGATTGATCATTTTGTATCTTGATCTGGACCTGTTAACAGCTCACCAGCAGTTGCTTGCTCTGTATGCAAGTAATATTTAGAACAGTGATTTCTCTTAGAGTTAGATAGGAATTTAGCCAGATTCATCTAACTGTTTTCTGTATTTATGTCAGACTATCCTACAATATTGTTTTAAAGATCCTGTGATTTCTGAACTGTTGATTAACACTGTGTTGAATTAATGAAAATTGTATTGTGTTTTTATTATTTATTATTAAATATTTTTAAACCTTTCAACTGTGGCCGTTTTGTGTAGAGATAATTTAAGTTGTAGAGTACTTGCATGTATTTGGTGATACTGTCCAATCCAGTCCAGTAGTCTTGCTGCTCAGTCACACTATTTGGAGATCAGTAACATTACACAGTGAAATTGGTCACCCTTTGGGAAGGGCCTTATAGTAGCTGATAGTAGTGGTTGGTGGCAGTCGGTACTACCTTATAGTCTGGGCAGAAAGGGGACATAGCTGGAGTACCTGTGCCAGCCTTACCCAGGGGTGTCTGTTTCTGTATCTAAATCAAATCTTTGTGTGTGTGTCAGCTACTTGGGCAGGGACACGAAGCACTGGGTGGACAGAAAGGGTGCTGGAGGTTTTAGCTTGACCACTAGGCTGAGATCTGGACCCTATTGCTGAGCCAGTAGGGAGTTTTATTGGGGATGTAGAGAGAAAGGGAGAAACCAGCCCCAGACTGACTGTGATCTCTGTGTGTTTTTAAGGGAAATTGCACTTTACTGTGTGTGTACTTGTTATCCTTCCCAATGTGCACACCCCTCACTGGTGATAATGGTGAGGATTGAGGCTCCTTGCTTACTGGGCTGGTACATGGGCGTCATACTCCCGCCCTCCAAGGATCCTACCTGAGAAAGGTTTCTACACCCAGTCAGACTTCCTTGATCAACAAATTAAAATAAACAGAAATGGTGGTGGAGCTAGGCTTCTAAAAATGCTACTAATACTGTTGGCTACACCAAATCAAACACTACTAATGATAAAAACCTTGAGTTGCTGCTAAGCCACATCATTTTATCTGCCACACTCATCCCATCCTTGGTGGCAACTGTACAGTCTGTTATGACTGAAACGTACCTAATGGAATTCACAAAAAAGCCCATTTTTATTGGAGACTAATGTTAATGCTATTGGTACTGATTCTCTACTACTAAACAAAATGTTCTCAGCATGGTCCCAAATCCTCTGTCACATGAAAGCTCCATCTTTGAGCTTTTCATCACTAACATACAGCAGAGATGCCTACTACTAAAAATCCATCCTGACAGCCTCCATGATCACTGTTCTGTAGTGTCTACCTGGACTTTCAGATCACGTAGATCCCCCTTATCTTGATGTTATATACTGGCCCACTTTGTATGCCATGTCCAACCCCACTACTGCCCTCAAACACTTTACTATCACCCCATATCCAGGATGCTTTCTACATGCTAACCCATAGAAGACTTAGAGACTCTGACATGCCTATGACTAACAACAACACTTAAAAAAAAAAAATCAACGTTAAGTCTAGGGATGCTCTACTGCATGGATTGACCAGAAAATCAAAGACTAATACCAGTTTCAGGAGACCTTCATTAACTTTAGAAAATCAACTAGGATGGCCACTAAGTGCTAAGTCTGTGTTCTGTAAATATAAATACGCAACCTATTTTTCCAGACCAAAGCTCTTCTGGAAAGAATTAAAACCACTGATAGGGACCATTTTCAGCTCCTTTATAAACAATAAAAAAGGACTTTGCTTTGATAACCACACATTTGCCAAACAGTGCGGGCAGTATCTCCTATCTACCTTGCAAAAACAAAATCAGAGATGCAAGGAGAATAGCCGACCCTAGTGTGAAAGTAGCTAGATGTCTGTACAGTGTTATTCCAAAATCACAGCAATCACCTTAGGCATTCAGTAAGAGGTAAATTGAGTACAATTCCAAGGTTAAAGATTGTTTTGCCTCATTATTGATCTAAGGAATACTTGAGGCCACAGTCTGATTAATAGGCTTATAACTTGGTATGCTACCCATCCAGGTTTTGGAAATAGGGACACACAAGTAGAGAGAGTCCATTTGTGCAATATACTTACCTTAATAACAAATACCTGAAGTATCCTTGTCTTGACAGTAAATTCCCTCCCTCTACCCCATTTATTTTGATTATTTTGTCTACTGCTACAACTGTGTGCCAGCAAGGGATTTTAACATATTAAACAAAATGAAGAGACCCCCCCCCCCAAGCTAAGCATTTTAATATGCCTTTGAGAAGAGTAGCAGATCCAAAGGCTTTTATTTGATATTTCTTAAGTATCTGAGGTGGATGAGAGAGCTGTAGAAAAGGCAATAGAGAAATGGAAGCTGTTGTAACTGTAATATGTGATATATTGGTATTGTGGCAGTCTGTAGATGAGGTTGATAAGCGGTTCATATGGCTATTAAGCAGACTGAAACAGTTAAGTTTTATGTTAGTATAGAGGTAAGTACAAAATCAGAATAGCAGATCTGAAGCACATGGGTCATATTGTGAAATCAGAATAACAGAAACCATATTAAATATGTCAGAATGATAGCACACACATTTAAGACCAAAACAAATAGAAATTACAGAGTTTCTGGGTTTACTAAATGTCAGATTTATAAACTGAGTGATTACAACCATTATACAGTAGAGAGTTGATTATTCAAACTAATTGGGACCCAGGGTAGTTTGGCTAATCAAACATATGATTGAAGCGGATAAAAACCTTTTAAACGCTCTTGTTTTTTCCCCATACAGGGAATACACTTTTCAACCATTCAGTGATTCCAGTGGACAGTAAGGAATATTTTTCAGACACGAGCAGGCTACAAGCTCAAAAAGCATGCACAAGCAAATGAGTATAACTTTTACATCTTCAGACTTTGATTTTTTTCCTACCCAAAAACTTTGGAAGGCAGAGTTTGGATTATTCATGTTTCGGATAATTGACTGTATACTGTACAGCTTGAGAGTTCATATCATGTAGGCAAAGAGATGTTTGCAGTTAATATTCAGAGTAATGTACATTTGCAAAGAAGCATGAAGTTTTAATGAGAATAAGTTGATACCTGGAGGTTCATTTTGTCTTTAACTTCAGATATGATTGAAAAAAATATGAAAATAAGGAATATCGGAAACGTACAGTGATTGATCCAGAAATCCATTTACTAAAAGAAGTCAGTGTGAGAGAATTACAAGAGCCATCATCTGCAGTAAGAAAAGAGATAGTTACAGTTCTAGTTTTATTTAAGAAAGAAAGAAGTGATATACAAATCTGGATGATGAAAGGATGTTATGGTGTCAGATCTGATGAGAAGCGAGATGAGAAAGAAACGCCACATCTGGCTATTGTAAAATATATAGAGTAAGCAAATTTCATTTTGTTTTGCGTCAGAAATGTTAATCCAGGTCAATCAGGGTGGACACAACTAGACAACTGTTTAAAAGCATATCATAATACATTTCAAAGGGCAACAGCACTGGTTTTAACAGTGCCTGGAGACCATACATTAGACTTGAAACTTTTGCTTTACTGCAGAGAGACTGCATATTTAGTATTCATGGACTGTATACATTTACCTAATTGATCAGTTTGTTAGAGTAGACATGAGTGTTGTCAGTGTTCTGAAGGATATGTAAGTAAGGCATGGAATAGAAGATGTCATGTCAGTCAATGATCTACAGTACAAGTTATAAAATCTAAAGATTTTTTGAAGTAACGGGAATAATGTATATGTGTTATTGTGTCCACTCTGTCTACAATTGAATGATAAAGTGGAAAAAGCCATACAAGTGTAAAGTATCTGAGAAAAATACAGCACTAACAGGATCTGTGAAGAGGACCACTATTTTGCATTTCTGGAAGACAGGAATACTCCATTATGTATTTATTGTTTTCATTTTTGCCTTCAAAGTTTTTGATGATTCAGAAACTATAGAGTATATTGCTCACATATGTATCTTTGCTGATGCCAGAGAATTTGCATCAATTAGGAAAACAGAATAAGACACAACTAAGTTATAGAAGAAAAATATTTTAACAAGCATGCGGGACCTTTATTTTCACTGCAAGAAAATTAAGATAAGTGGCCGGAAGAAAGTGTGAGAAAAAGGTGGTCCACAAATTGATGAGAAATTGTTCAGAAGATAGAGGAGACCTGTATTTGATACAGTGGTGTTTCTCTAAGAAAGTGCTGTAACAATACATTTGGAGGATTTGCAAAAGAGTACCCAACTTGCCACAGTGTTCAGAATGCATCCAAAAGTTATGTTGAAGCAGGAAAACCCAGAGGAACTGTCTTAAAGCTAAAATCATGTGATGCAAGTACAAAAGAGCAATACAGGGAGTCTTGATGTTAAATGCTCAAGATTTAGAAGACTTTTGAAGATGCCAGCTTAATACATAGGCAGATCTGATAACATTTATTCCATTTTCTATAACAGGACTATTGCCCTAGTCATTAGCAACATTCAGAAGGTAAAATTTTCCCAGACTGTCTAGTACCCTCTCATAGGTTCATAGTTGTATACTAGCCTAACAACCACAAGGGCCTTTTTAAGCCTAGCCATGCATCCCAACTCTCTGACAAGTTCTGGTACTGTTGATAATTGTAATCAGGAGCTTAGCAGATGAAACATTTAGAAGCAGCGGCCTAGAAGATAAACCATTTACAGGCTGCCTGTGTCCATTAGAGACATAGGTGTCAACCAGGAATGAATTTCCTGTTCCCCATCCAGTTGGCCAAGTTATACTTGAACTGGGTTAGGGAGGAACTCCCCTACTGTGTAATGCACTATTATGCAAAGTCTGCTAGATTCTTTGATGGGATTTCATGTAGTTTGGAAAAGATGAGCCCTGGCTGCTTTAATGAATTTAAACTTAAAATTATTGAGGAAGTGAGTAGAATGCTTTTGATTTTTCTTCCTCCTCCTTAATTCTCTGATCCTCATGTTTAGCTTTGTAGACAAAGTTTTTGATCTTTTTCTATGAAACTTTTCTTCCCTGCTTCGGGCCATTCCTGCTCCCAGCAATATATCAGAATGCTCATTCTACGTGTGCCTTTGATTGGAATCCTCCTGCTAGCAGGCAAATTAATTGCTTTTATTGTCTTGAGAATACTTACAGCATTCATAGTGCACCATGTGTTACAAATTTAGCAAATTAACTTTAAAAGGCAGAAAGCAGCACTTAAACCATACGTGCAGCACAGTCATTAAACGCTTGCCAAGATACTGGTAAACTGTCTCTTACTTCTGTGTCTTCCTATATGCTGCCATCTTCTTCTGCTACTGGACCATGAGTCACCTGTTGTAGTGTTTTCATTGGGAAAGCTTTACCTTCTCTCTCCGTAGCTTGTCAGATCTTTCCTATGGCAACAACTCAGCCTGTTTCTAAACTCTTTGCAGTAAACTGCTAAAGTAGCTCCTGTGGTTGTAATGGAGACTGCAGACTTGTACTTCCCTGCTTTAGCCAAATGTAGACCAGCTACACCCAGATTATCCCCTTCTCTTGCTGTTGCTGTCATTGACTACAACAAGCTAACAGGGGCTGAGGGATTAGATCTGATAGGCTAGTAGAGTCCTTGTTGAGGGCCCAGAGCAGATCTGTTGCTCCTTCCAGTGCATCTACTGTAGGTTGTAGGGATACTATCTAGGCTTTCTCCATGAACTCACAACTCCTCTAGTATCCTTGCTGATGCTTTTTTCCAGTGCCATCTGACAATATTTTGTTGGCCCCACCCTCCACAGTGCTCCTTCAAATGTCAGGATGTGTCTCAATGTCATATGGTGTGGTTACAGTGAATTAAATGTTAGTACTTAACTGCATGTTATTCTAACTGCTGGTGTGTCAGAAGCAGCAATGATCTTGACACTGATACCAAGTGTGGGGTGTTTATATTTATTTATCTTTGTTGACTGGGCAAAAGCCCATTTTCAGTGGAGACCCTGAGAGAAAAGCTACAGTCGACATCTGCTTTTCCAGTATAGATATCAATGCCAAGTTACTTGGCATCAAGGTGTTTGCATTTGATGATATATGCATTGGTAGACTGCAGCATTCTATTAGGCCATTATCATGTCTCGTTTCCCTTTAACACCATGTACTCCATCTCCAGTGTTCATGTCATAAATACCAGATGCAATGGCCTCTGGGATTTCCATCCAGTCATCTTCCAGCAAGGCAGTACTGCTCCATCAGACCAGGTAAAATACTTAGGGGTCCAATCAGGCTAAATAAAATGTCAGGTGATTTCCTAAACAGAACCAAGGAAACTGTTTTAACCTTAAACTGTATTAAAGAAAATGTTAGTATGTGGATACATACTGTTTTGAGGTGACAAGGCTGTCTTGGTACATCAGAGGCAACATGGCTCATGAAGCTTTCATGAAGTCCATCTTTCAAATGGATTTCCCAACATTTTTGTGTATCATGTGATGAGTAAGTTATTATAACTGGCTCATTAACATTTAAAGGTATATATCCCATACCTGATGGGGCTAAACAATTTTAGGCATATCAGTGTGACCAGTATTCTACACAAAATAAATGAAAGCTTCGTAATAAAGATAACTAGAGCATAATATGGGACCTGCTTCTGTTAGACATGAACTGAATGGTTTTAAGAGAATAGCTTGCCATTTGAAAATTGTCTTTATTTGAAGAGCTAATAACAGCATTTAATGACCAGCTGACAGTGCATACTGATTATACTCACCTTACTCCCAGTACTGTTCAACATAGAGTAAAAGTGAAAAATTAAAAATGTACAGACCGTGCATATATAATTTAGTGGGAAAATACAAGATATAAATCATAATGTGAGCTTACTTCTCTGTCCTGAAAGAGATTACTGGTGGTGTCCCTCATGGTTCTGTATGAGAGACATTTCTTGAATATGAAAATGGAAACTAGGCAGAGGATAAGGAATTATGTTAATGATTGAAAACTAGATAACATTATTACTTCATTAAAAGATGTTGAAGTGCTCCAAAATGGTTTACACAAATATATACACTAGTAATGACCTCTCCTTTTATTTCAATGAATGTGGTTTTACAAGACTTTGTAAAAAGGCCCTAAGTTATGATTTTAAAAAATATACCATCACAAAAGATTTAAGGACAATGTAAACATCTTAACGTTTGACTCCAGTATATCTGCCAAATTCAGAAAAAGCATATTTTGCAGGATTTATCGTTCTAAACAGCAATCCTAGTCACTCCAGGGAGATGACTATGCCACTTTAATACCTTACCAGTTTTATCCATTAAACACAGTGTTGTCCTGTAGGTTTCAGGCAAGCAACCTGTGTCAATGTAAATTCTACAGTGCTTTACTGGAAATATTAAAGTTTGGAAATATACTCTTTAGAAAGGCTTCAAGTACTGTTGTATATTTTTTCTTATAGGGTAGTTGGGGTGGGACAGGTTACCAACCTGTCAGGTGTAATAGGCACTGTGTATTCTACCCGGATTGCCATCTGTGTTCCCTGCCACTGGTAATGCATATACTTATTTCATCTGTCATGAGTATCCTATAGTAAATTTGCAAGTGATGCCACCAAATAAGAAACAATGGATATGTGCGTGTGGGGAAGTAACCTGGAAATAGCCATGATGCCTATTTTGAACTGCATTTGTCTGTACCATGCTTCTGAGAGTGGCATCATTCCTCTGCCTCTTTTTGGGTAATACTGGATATCCTCTAGAGTGTAGCCTCCTTATCCCATCAGACAGTCTCAGACACCATCAGACGAGGACTATAATGGAGTCTATAGACACAGTACTGATATAGGATCATAGGAAGTTACTAGGCTGTTGGCCCTGAGGTCCTTACAAGTCTAGCCAAGAATTTAGCCCATCTTCTGACAAGTCAGCACCCGATGCCCCTGTCCAGCAGGGACACAGGTGGAATCCCAGGGTTGTATTTTCTGTTCCCCAGCCAGTCATCCAGGTTGCACTTAAAAAGGGTTAATGAGATACTCTGTTTGACGTAGAGAGGGAGTCTCTTCCACAGAAGGGGGAGTCTCTGGGACAGAAATCTGACCTGACAACAAGTCCTATTCATGTCATAGACCAGGTTGAGGTTGTGCGTGCAGGTTACATAAGTGGAGCTTGACTTGCAGATGTGCAGCAGTCCTGCCAAGGCAGGGTCTGAGATTGCTTTGTATGCCAGACAGAGGTCACTTCTGAGGAGTCTGTATGACACTGAGTAGAGATACAGGTCTTTTAGCTTGTCTGTGTAGGGTAGATGTTTTAGGCCCTGGATTCTCTTGGTAAGGAACCTCTGTGGTCTCTCCAGCTGCTGCATGTGGTTTGTGAGGTAGGATGTAGAAAGGGGAAGTGTACTTAAAGTGGTCTTATAAGGGAAAAATACAGGGATGTTATGACCTCCTTTCTTGTCCCTGGATGAGATACGTTTACTAATGAGGTGGGCTATGTAGAAAGCTTTCCTTAGAACAGAGGCAATATGGTGGTCAAAAGCCAGTTTGCTATCAACCTAGGTACCCAAGTCTCTGACGACTGATTGCGTGCTTAGGACCTTGTTATTAATGTGATAATTTGTGGGGATGTCACTCTTCCCCAAAGGGGATGATGATGCATTTTTTGGCATTCAGTTTGAGGCCATGTTTCTGGTGCCAGTCGTTTGGGTGAGACTCTCTTGGCGGATGTCTACATCACTAGGGGAATAAATGACAGTGCTCAGCTTGCAGTCATTTGCAGACTTGGTCAACCATAGCCCACTGCTTTTGTCCTGCATCTCAGAAAAGTACATCCCAAACAATAGAGGCCCCGAGACCGATCCCTAGGGTACACTGCTTGTTTACGGGTCTACTGCTTATGGTGGCTTCCCCATTTTTGACTTGGTGGGTTCTATCAGTGAGCCAGTTTGCTACCCATCTGGTAACATATGGATTGATGCCTAGTTGAGAGAGTTTATCTGTTATACCTGAATGGGGAATAGTAGCAAAGTCTTTTGCCAGGTCAAAGTTGGGGTGTGCACCATCTTCCCCTTGTCCAAGGCTTTGGTGACTGTCTCAAAGAAGTTGACCAAATTTAACAGGCATGACCTTCCCGTGACAAAACCAAACTGTGTAGGATCAAGTCTTTGGAGGTTGCCAGTGTCCTTGTTAATGAGGTTCGATAATCCATTCCATGGCCTTGCAGATCAGGCTAGTTAGGCTGATGGGTTTACAATTTTCTGGATTGGTGGACACTTCACCTTAGTGCAAAAGGATGATGGTGACTATCCTCCACTCGGCTGGGACGAAGCTGGTACTCAGGCATTGGTTGAATAGGGTGCCTAATGGTGCTGCAAGTTCCTGTTTGAGTTCATGTAGGAATCAGCTTGGGATGTTATCAGGTCCCATGGTGGCTGTATTTTTTGCATTTGAGAAGGCTCCTGGAGATATGGGGAGGTGGGCAGGTGCTGGGGATATCCTGAGATATTGATGGGCAGGACAGAGTGGTAAAGTTTTCATTGAACCTGTCAGCAGGTTGGCTATATTTACGACGTTTGTGTATGTGGTGTACTTGACCACCAGTTCTGAGCAGATCTGTGTGCTTCCTTTGAGATTGCAGACATATGGGAAGAAGGCCTTATGGATTGTCTTTAGTAGATGTGGCCAGTTTGGACTCAGTTTGCTTTGGAGGATTTCACTAGTGCTCGTATTTGCTTATTCAGGCTAAGGAGAGATTGCTTCCAATTAGGTACCTGCTCCTTCTTGGCCCTGGACAGCAATTTTTCCCTTTTATTGTAGAGTTTATTTATTGCAGATGTCCACCAGCCAGGTTTACTCTTCCATGAGGAGGATGACTGTGTCCTATGTGGGTATTCCTTATTATATGCAGCTATATAAATGCTTGTATAGTACTTTGGTGTAGATTTGGAAATGTGCCAGTTCCTATGGAGGGGGAGGGGGCTGTGAAGCTGTTTATACTTTCCTTCGGGAGGCTGTAATCAGCTTTGGAGAAATTTTTTTTTTGTTTAACCCTAGCTTGAGGGTGGTCAGGGGAGATGGTGACTTTGAAAGTGACCTCTTTGTGGTCAGGTCTTACCAGGGAGGATGACACTGTACAGATGCAGTGGTTACTCATGTTAGTAAATACCAAGTCCAAGATATTATCATCTCTTATGGGGGTGTTGACCAGCTGGTCCAAGGCATTTGCACTGACAAAATCAAGGAATCTGTGGGCATTTGTGTTTTGGCACGTGTAGTCCTTCTAGTCTTTGGTTGGATAGTTAGTCACCCAGGATCAGGATAAAGGGTTGAATCTTGATAGATTCGAAGAGGTCCTGATAGGTGGAGTGGGCATCTTGAGTCAAAGTTGGGGGCCTGTAGCTAGCTATGATGTGAATAGGGGCCTTGTCAATGGTTAACTGCACCTAGAGTGTCTCCTGGGTGTCGTACTGTTTGACCAGCCTGGAGGTTTGCATGTCTTTAATATGTATTGCAGCTCCACCTCCTTTTGCTTTGCTGCCCATGATTTACAGTCTAAATGTGTGATAGAATGATTAACCTGGTATGGCTGGGGTGCTCTCCGCAGCTTCCAACCAGATTTCTGTGACTACAAATGTCAGCATCTTCCAGGGTTAAGAATGCTTGCAGTGAGTGCAGTTTCATGTTTAGACTCCTAGCATTTAGCAGCATGACCTTTAACTTGCTTTTTGATTAAATTTTCGTATTAGTAGTTTTGACCTCATGGCATTGCCTGAAAAAGTCACTATGGGGGAGGCAAGAGCAATTGCCAGAAGGCTGAAGCCCAAGGGAGACAGATGCAGGCCATTTCTGGCAAAGCATTGTGGTCTGTCGATCATGTCTTCCCAGGCAGTCAGGTACTGGATCCCCTTGGAATGACACCAGAAACTAAGCCAATTGTTAGTCAATCATTTCTGTTTGTATTGAGGCATCATTCTAGGTAACAGTAGAATGCTGCTTAAGGCTAGGAACATACCTGCCTGGGACGCACAATCAGCGACCTCTATCATGTCTCTCTTTGTATAGTCCAGGGAGGTAAATCTCAAGTCGTTCATGCCAACATGGACTATGAGAGAGTCATAACAGCACCTGTTGTTGAGAGACTTGGGTGCATGGGTGCTATGGCAGATTCTGGTGCCTGACGAATAACTAACCGTGACTTTCTCCTTATCCAGTCTGGTGAGGGGCACATCTGTGTCTTGCAATGGAGTCTCCTTTGACTAATATGTTAGGTTTATGTTTAGGCCTTAGCAGCTGTGAGACACAGGTGTGTGGAGTATGTGTAGTGTGGTGGGCATTGGAGTTTGCGTGTTTGTTTGCCTTAGAGGTCTCTTTCATTTGGGTATGTTTTTGTTGAGGACCTCATCATATGTGGGTGTTTTGTGTAGGTGTGGGTAGTGGTTGAGGTGTGATGTTTTGACAACCTTCTCAGTGTAGATATACTGGATTATGAGGGAGAGAGCATAGACTCTAGGTTCTTAATGTAATTGCATCTCTCACAAATTGTGTTCCTAGATGGTGATGTTAGAGGGTTGTCCATGTACATGAGGCAGTTGCTACACTGTCTCAGGATGCCCATATCAACCAGACTGGCACCACAAAGGTGGTGCCTCAACGGATCCTGGAAACTATCGCCCCATAAGCCTGACTAGCTTGGTCTGCAAAGCTATGGAAAAGATCATCATGGACCTTATAAATAAAGATATTGGGGACCTACAGACACTGGATCCTACCCAGTTTGGCTTTGTTAAGGGCAGATCCTGCCTCTTAAACTTGGTCGATTTCTTTGAAACAGTCACCAAGGCCATTGACGAGGGGAAGGTGGTCCACACAGCCTACCTGGACCTCGCAAAAGCCTTCGATACAATACTCCACTCGGGCATTATAGATAAGCTCACCAGCTTAAATATAAACCCCTATGTCACTAGATGGGTTGCAAACTGGCTCAAGGACAGAACCCACATGGTTAGAATTGCTGGAGCCATGTCAGACTCCAAACCAGTTACAAGTGGCGTCCCACAAGGCTCAGTCCTGGAACCTCTCTTGTGCGGTATATGTTTCTCAGAGGTACAGGCCAACACGGAAGGACTGTGGCTGACCAAGTTCGCAGGTGACTGAAAACTGGGCGCCATAATTGACTCTCCAGCCGACACAAGCATCCTCCAAAAGGGCCTCATAGAAACAGACAACTGGTGCCAGAACCATGGCCTCAAGCTAAATGCCAAAAAGTGTATAGTCATCCCCTTTGGCAAAAACAAAGTGCCCACAAATTACCACATAAGTGGTAATTCATTAAGTACGGAAGAAGTAATTAGGGACCTGGGGACCCAAGTTGATAGCAATCTCTCATTTGACAACCAAGTGGCCAAAGTGGTTAGAAAAACATTTTATATAGCCCACCTAATCATGAAGGGATTCACATCTAGATCAGGGGAGGTCATCGTGCCTCTTTACTCATCCCTCATCAGGCCCATAATTGAGTACAATGCCCCTTTTGGGATGTACCTTACCAGACACCTGCAGCAACTGGAAAGACCCCAAAAGTACCTCACCAAGAGGATCAAAGGGCTCAAACAGATGCCATATGCTGCCCGGTTAAAGAAACTCCAGCTCTACTCAGGGGCATACCGCCTGCTCAGAGGTGATCTGTGCCTGACGTATAAAGCCATGTCCAACCCGGAATTAATGGACATGCTGCACCTCGGAAAATCCAAATCCCATCGAGCTACGCGCTCAAGAGACCTGAACCTCAGCACTGAAATAAATAGGACATGCTGGAGGGACAGATTCATAACCCAGAGGCTCCCTTCACTCTGGAATAAAATCCCAGTCCAGGTTAGGCAGAGTCCCTCATTGACTCTCTTCAAGAGAAATCTTGATGAGTGGATGGGGGATCGTAGGTTTACCCCAGGTATCACTTCTCTGTCACTGTTAGACAGAGGCACAGTATACTAACCTCAAAAAAGGGCATAGCAAAATTAATTTAAAATGGGTGGCGAAAGCCAAACACACTCTGACTAGGCTTATAAATGCCCTAGGGCAGATAGCCTAGTATGAACCTATAAACCACAGGAAATTGTCCATCCATATTTCTCAGAATCAGAGGGAAAGAGGCCAGAGAGAGCTAAGAGGATAAAGGGTGGAAAGTCTAAGAGGAGTACTACTAGGAAATCACACAAGTGCTACTAAGGGAAAATTTATAGCTGGAATACCTCACAATGGGTTAAAAACAGTGCAACTGTGATGCATGACATGCAGACAAGCCCAAACCAGCTCAAATGTGAGGTTTATATACCACAGAAAATAGAAGATTCTAGTAACACAGAAATCTAGCCAATCCTGCTACTCCCTGCTTTCTTTACCAATCAGCTTGTGCCAGACAAGGCCCAGGCAGCCCTGCTACTCTCACTAGCAGAGAAGATAGGCCCCAATGCAAGATGGCTGTCAGAAACACAGAAGGCAAAAACAAACTGCTCTGAATGCAGCAAACCTGTATCCAGTCTATGATACCTCAATTTAAGGGTTAGGAACACAGTAAAACTCACAAAAAAAGCACTGATTAACCACTTACAGACAAAAACAGAACAAACTTACAGTATGAAAAAATACATTTAACTTGTAATGAAATGCAGTTAAATAGAAATGAATTGTAGTAAATAGCAGTGAAATACAGTTAAACAGCAATGAAATGCAGTTAGTCAGTAAATTGCTTTAAAACAGTGCAAATTTGATAATTGAGCTCACAATCACAACAGTAAAAACAGCTCAAATAAAGTAGCTGTTCAGTAGAATACTATCATCAATTTATTCAGGCTACCAGCAAGCAATAACAAATGCGGTTAACTAAATGCAGTTGAACATCTAAGCACAAGCAGCAAAATGAGGTAGGAAGAGGCACAATATATTTTTTGACTGTTTTTGCTCATCTAAGAAATATGCATATTTTTTATTGAATGAAACTAGAGGTGATGTGCAGTATAGCTCTAATTAAAATACTGGCATAGAGGGATGAAGCCGTGACTATGACCTTAGACAACCCAAGTTTAATTAGTAACACACGTACCTGATAGAGCAAGTGTGTGGAGGAAAGGAATGACACTAAGCTGGATTACCTCTCTTTAAAGGGAAGGGATATAGGTGCCAACCTAGGCACTGTATCTCCAGTAGAATCCCAAGAGGACACAAGGAATCATGTGGAGTGTGTGTGTTGGGTGGGTTGGGCTTTTGCTTGCGTACATATGGAGGACTGCACTTCATCATGGCCCATTGCTCACCAAACCCTTCGATACCCTTGGCATGTAAAGGGAATGCTGGGCTTTACCACAGAATACCAATTTCTAGCACTTTGGCAACAGCTCTCACTCACAGTGCACTCAGCTTTCACTCTGAATCAATTGGCTGTAAGGCTGTTAGTCCTGGAGAATGAACAGGTCTTTATAATGGCTGGGGCAGTAGGGAGTGACGGTCAGTAGAGAAGCAGTGAAAAAAATGATTGATAGGGCATGTTTTATGCTTGTTGTGTGTTGTCTAATATGCAGTTTCATCTTTAGCAGCCTGGCAGCATCACCTAAAAAAGCAGATACTCGAGTGGAGTATGAATGTGAGATTCCATCTCCCTTCCCTGATGACCAGGCTGAGAATTGGCAGTCCAGAGCACAGCAGATGACAAAGTCCTTGGAAAATTGTGAGAGAAGAGTGCATTTATTGTAGCTGTTTAATCCAGTGTAATATGAAAATTATATGGATTAAATTACAGAAAACTGAAAATGCTCAGATTAGGCATAAAACCAAGTCTGTAGTAAAGATACAGATGCCCAGTGATGACAGATACCTCATGTAAACTCACAGCAGGACAAGTTATTAACCAAAGTGAGCCCATCCCATGACTTGCAGGAGTGCCTTTAGTTACACTAACACCAACTGCTGGCCTGCTGAAGTGCCATGTTCAGATCCATGCCCTCAGGGAGTTTCCACTTGAACTGGAGAGAAGAAACCACCTGTATACTGTAACATGAACTAATTTACATGAGTTACTTTACCAGCAGCAACAGCTGGCACCAGTGGAGATGCTAATCTAGCAGAAGGTGAAGTTCTATAAGACCCTGCAGAAGATGAAGAGTTTACACTTATGAAGATGCTTGGGATGCCATAGCATGGGCAACAGAGTGCAAGGTGTGGAACAGCCACTGCAGGTTTTGTAGAATTGCTGCATGCATTTGCCTCAGCACATGGGCAGCATCTGTTAATCCTTGCATATCACTGCAGAAGTATAATGGACTGTGGTTGTAGCTATGAAACTGCTGTAGTAAGGTAGATTCATATCATGCATACAAGTGCCTTGCTTAATAGTCCACATGCAAAGCTTGTACAGTAATTGGTCCACATTGTGGTCAAGTGCCTATGGTGCCTTTGCTGCCCATGTCTGTGACTCAGCACTGTTGTTTGAGATATCTGCATGTGGTGTCAGAGCATCACCAGTAGCCAATGCTTACACCCACAACTCATGTTGAGCATTCTGTGTGGCCTTCATATCCTGTTAAATCATTGGTGCCAAAGGCACATAAGGAGCATACCCACAAACATCAGCATCTTCCATGCCCAAGTCTGAAGTGGTAGAAGCTGAGCATGCCTTGAGTATCTCCATTCCTTCAGTCCAGCTGCACTTGTAGCTACTGCCAAGGATATAATGCCCACATGATGGCCTATCTGTTGGAAAATACCTGACTTTCAGTCTCACTTATCAAGCACCTAGGTCTGGCTACCAGCATTGTGATCCCACAATTAGTAGCAAAAGAAAATTATTGAGCTAGGGTAGGCTGCAGATCTGAAGCTCTGGAAGCAAACTCAACCACTGTTTCCAGCAGCAGTAGCATTATCTGCCCTTTGTGCAAAAAGAAAGTGTCAGACCTAGATCTGCTGAGACACAGTTCACCTTCAGTATGCAAGCCATCTAAAACACAGCTGTCTTGTTTTGTATACCACCTATGCTTAATGTTTTTGCACCTGAAAGCATGAAACAGTGTTATAATTCAACCATACCCCACATAGCTGACACATGCGATATATGTGCTCTGTTAGCTGTAGCCTTGCAGCAAATGGCTCAGTCTCATCAGACTTGGACGTATGTTAACTTGTGAGTTACACAGCACAGTATAAATGCTCTACATTAAACATTGAGATAAGCAGATATAACAAAAAGAGATACTCTTCAGATGTAATATGTGCACAAACATCTGCCTTTTCTCACAGAAGGACAGTTCTGTGACCAGGTTGACAAGAGCTGCTCATCTACATAAGTGCATACCCAGGGATGGCCCTGGTACCAACTTGTCTCCTGGAGTCGTACTACTTTAGCATTCTTTTGGCTTTGTTTTTCACAGCATCGTACTATCACACATCACCCACATTGATGCCCAAAGACTGTCTGAGAACGCAGACTCTCTAATACTAAGTACGTAGTCCACAGGACTATAAACATGAGATTCTGACTCTATGATCTAACTAGGCTTCATGTCATTTATATGCTTTCTACATTCTACTTAGTCTGCCAAGACTACCAACTGTGTTTACATCAGCCAGCATTTCTGCCCACTTTTCTTGAATTCCTTACTTCCTCCATAGTGCATCAGCAGAGCACCACCAGTCTTGATTGCATTTTGAAGCACTTCAGGTTTTTATTCTATGAAATACTTTCTTCCAGACATTGCATATAGAGCATTTATACATATCCTTACAAATCTGCATATATTAACATATTTTCACATATTAAACAATATATGACTAGGCATAGGCCTCGATTACTGCTTTGGACTCCTCTTCGGTGCCTTCTAAACTGTCAGTACCACCTTCCTTGGACCCAAAGGAGTGTTCCTTCAAGGACAGGCCAGTAACAAGGTACTCACCTTCTGTGGACCCCTTTCTGGACCGTCCTCCAAGTTCTTTTTTGGAGAGACATTCCCCAGATCTCCTTCAGTTTGTTCCGTCCGATCCACCAAGAGCTTAACAGAATCTGATATCGTGAGATTGGTGGAACAGGTTCTGGCAGTGAGAGGATTACCTTCTTCTACAGTTCTTAACATTCAGAGCTCTGGAACCGTGTCAGTTTCCACTCCAGCTTTTGTTCTTCCTCCAACTCCAGCTGAGCCTTCAGAGTCCCCAGTACCGACTTTTTCGTCTTCGACTATTTTAGTCCCAGTCAGAGTTTCTTCTCTGGCACTGATAGCTGCCTTGAGTTATTCGGGTTTTTTGAATCTGGAGACCTCTCGGGGTCCAAGCTTCATTGCCGGTTCCAGGGGGCAGGGTTCCACTACTGCTTTTATGAAGCTATCCATGCCCCTTGGTGCTTTGGCAAATGTAAGCTCATCTTGGGCTTTGGCTTCGGCTTCAGAGGCGGCCTCCTGAGATCGGGATGGGACCACGGTTCGGAAGGAGTCTATTTTGGTTCCAGGCTCCCATCCCTTTATGGGGGGCCCTGCCTTCCTGGCCATGGAGAGGGCCTTGTCCATTTTGGGCAGTCTATGCTTTCTTTATTGGAGCAAACGTCTTGTCCTTCCCCTTCCCTGGAGCTTCCCCCAGTCTCTTCCATGGGACAGCGGGCACAAAAGACTCAGGCTCTAACCACAGTGGTTATGTCCTCTTCAGATACCTCTCTGGACCATCCCACCGAAGAGATACCTTTGAAGAGAGAGTGCAAGAGAAAGCAGTTGGGACTCCCCCGACGAGTATTGCACTGAAGATACTGGTTTTGATGAAGGGGAAGTTTCCCCTAGTCACCCCTGAAGATGTTTCCTTCAGGGAGATCCTAAAACAGAGGGGTGGCTGGACTTCCCTCCTGCCTTCCTCAGAGGAATCTATATACCTATAGGCATTTTGTGCCCAACCCCTCTACCTTTTGGATCTCTTTGCCCACTGATGATCACATTAAATTGATTGCTAAGTGAGCCTGGAAGTTGCCTGACACTATCGGGCCAATTCCTAAGAGACCAGACCATATTCTTTCAGCCCCTCAGGATTAGCAGCACTAGGCCAAGGGAATACCTGTAGATGTCATGGTGGCAGCGGCAGCCACCAAGGAGGAACTTGCTGATGAAAGTCCTACTATCCACCCTCCTAATAAAGAGTCTAGGACAATGGATAAATTTGGGAAGTGCGTATACACTTCCTCGACCTTTGCTCTCTGGTACTTGAATTACATGGCACATTTTACGAGACCTCAACGAGATCTGATAAAAGAGCAATCACTCTGGCAGGAGCAATAGCTGAAGGAGTTTGAGACAAAGTAGCTTCTCAGCGCACCACCCTAGAATCCATTTCCAACCTGTTCATGAAGTTAATTCCGCATGCTGCTGTAGGGATGACAAGAGCAGCAGGTTCAAGCGTAGCCATTAGGAGACACACCTGGATGCACTTATGTGATTTCGTGGAGTCATCTAAGTCTTCTTTCATCAACACTCAGCGGGTGTATGCTTTTCCACTCCTGATCAGCCTTATTCCATGAACCAGAGAAGTGGAAGGCTGTGGTTCAAGAAGTTCCAAGGGCGTTTCTAAAACTCACGTGTCAGCCACTTTCCCAGGGCAGAGGGGGAAGAAATAACGGAAGACGCTACACAAGAGGCAGAGGTGGCCCACAGAATCAGGGTTCCAGGGATTAATTTCCTGGGAACTCCTATCAGCGTTCCTGAAAGGAAGCCCAATAGCTGTCCTCTGGAGCCAGTTGGGGGGCGATTATCTCTGCACCAGTCTGCCTGGCTAAGGATAACAACAGACAATTGGGTGCAGAGGATTATAACCAGAGGTTACAATATCCCTTTTTCAGAACAACCAAAGTGGTTGAAAAGAATCCCAGACATTCTACCCTTTAACAGGGATGCAGCAGTCTTAGAAATTCAAAAACTGCTCGAGAAAAGAGTCATCCAAACAGTCCCACCAGACCAGATAGGCAACAGAATTTATGCAAGATTCTTTTTAGTGCCAAAAAAGACAAGAGACTGGAGACCAATCCTGCATCTCAGTCTGTTGAACAAATCAGTTCGACAAGCCAAATTCCGGATAGTCACGGTGCAGTCTGTACTTCCCTTCTTAGAAAATGATGATTAGATATGCTCAGTAGATCTCCAGGATGCATAGTACCATATAAAAATCGACAGGCAATCCAGAAGATTTCTGCACTTCTGGCTGGGAGCCAGTCATCATCAGTTCAGGGCACTTCCCTTTGGTCTCACCACACCCCCCCAGGGTGTTCACCAAATGCATGGCAGTGGTAGCAGCTCACCTCAGACTGCTAGGATTCTGGGTGTATCCATATCTAGACTGGCTCCTTACCGCTTCCACCAGGCATCTACTCGTTGATGCACAAGACTATATTCTTCACCTTTGTTCCGACTTGGGCATCACTATAAATTACGAAAAGTCCCATTTGGAACCATTGGAGCGATGCTCAGCACAATCACCAGCATTGCATCTCTTCCTATAGAAAGACTGCAGAGGATAAGATCGCAAGCCAGCCAGATCATTTGCAGCAAGAAGGTAAGAGCAAGACTCCTACTTCAAACTATAGGCTCAATGGAAGTCTCTGTCACCTTAGTTTCCCTTACGAGATATCACATGTGAATTATTCAATGGCTTTTGGTGTCTCAATGGTCCTTACTGAATAAACCAATGTCCCATTTGGTTACAATCACCAATCGCTGCAAAGAAGATCTGATTTCGTGGCAGCATTCCAACGAAATTTTATCAGGTCGTCCCTTTGTCCCCCATCAACCCCTAGTCATAGTGACCATAGATGTATCTTAGATGGGGGGCATTATCTGGGAAAGACTGTCCAAGGCACTTGGTCCCAGCTGGAGGCCAGTTGCATATCAGTGTTCTAGAAATTAGGGCAGTGCTGTTAGCATTGTAGGCATTTCAAGCAACCCTCCCTTATGGAACAGTTGCGATACAGACAGACTGCCAGTAGTTTGGTACCCCCAACAATCAAAGGGGAACCAGGTCTTACCCTGTTTGTCGAGAATCACTCGGAGTATGGCAATGGGCCATTTCTTCCGGCCCTTTTCTATTAACAGTGCACATTCTGGGGAATTCCAACGTGACTGTGGACAAATTGAGCAGGACCATCCTCATGCCTCATGAGTGGTTTCTCAATCCGTTGGTGGCAGAAAAGATTTTCTGTCACTGGGACTAACCCTGCTGCAATCTATTTGCTTCCCGCTGAACAAGTGCAGCAGCTACTTTGCCCTAGTCCCCTGTCTGGGGGAGTCACTGAGAGATGCTGTCCTTCACGATTGACCCCCTGGTCTATTGTATCCCTTTACCCCAATTCCTCTCATATCCCAATTTCTAAAGAAAGCCAGCGGGTGAAAAATAGAATAATTCTCATCGCCCCATTCTGGCCTCAACATGTCTGGTTTCCCTTCCTCTGTGGCCTCATCTGTTTTAGAGACCTTGGATGCTGGACCCAGCTCCAGACCTATTGTCCCACCCGGAGGGACTAGTTCATCCGAATCTTCAAAATCTCAAGCTCACTGCATGGCTTCTCCAGTTCCCATGATTACCAGGCATTTGTCTTTCACTTCTTCAGTTCATTGCATCATTCTAGCCTACCACAAACCTTCAGCAAGGAAATTAACAAGTGGCTAAAGTTTTCTGAATGGACGTCAGAGTATAAGTCCTGGAATTCCCAACTTCACATTTTAAACTAGGAGCATCTGCCTCTACTATTCAAGTGCATCTTGCTGCAATTTCTAACTTTCATACTGGCTTCAATTGTTCTACTTTAATGTCCCATAAACTTTGCAAAGCTTTTTTTGAAAGGAAATTTAATGCTAAGACCTCCATATAAAGAACCCTCTGCACCTTGGGATTTGAATCTGATCCTTCAGTCATTAATTAATTCTCCTTTTGAACCTTCCGCAAATTGTGATTTAAAGGTTTTGTCCTGAAAAACTTTATTTTAAATAACTATTACTTCTGCTAGAAGGATGTCTGAGGTACAGGCCTTGTCTTGCAAACCTCCCTATCTAATCTTTCATAAAGACAGGTTCCCCCTGGGAACAAACCCTTCCTTTTTTCCAAAGGTTGTATCCAAAGCAAATATTAATCAGATTATACAACTCCCTGCTTTCTTTCACAACTTCTTGAATAAAAGTAAATACTGTCTACACTTACTAGACATGCATAGACAATTATGTTTCTACCTTCACAGAACAAGAGGAGTTAGAAAATCTGATCAGCTATTTGTTTCCTTTTCTTCAGCTGCTGTGGGAAGACCAATTTCTAAAGTTACTCTGGCTAAATGGCTTAGAGATTGTATCCCTTCTGTTTGTAACAAAAAGAGAATGTATCTACTAGGACCTGTTAAAACTCATTAACACGAGCAATAGCCACTTCTGCAGTTTTTCATGCCAGAGCTTCCATAGATATTTGTGCAGCGGCAACATGGACATCTTCTCATACTTTTATTACACATTACAAACTCAATCTGGTCTCTAAAGGACGTGCATCATTCGGCTCGATGGTGCTCAGGAATATTCTTCCGTGAGACCTCCCAAGGTTTAGGTAGCTGGGCACTCTGTCCCCACAGTCAAGGATTAGGTGAAGATTGACAACATCAGATAAAGAAGTTATGTATTACCATAATGTCCCATCTGTGGTGTCGATCTTCAGTTATCCTTGACATCCCCATTCTCCTTACCCCTGCATTTAGGTCTCTTGGTGGATCGGATCTCTCTAAATATTGGCTTTCATTATAGAGATACAGATATGGTCTCTGATCTGTTATTTCTTGTCTGTCACTATTGTTTACAAACTCGATCTGAGGTAATCTTGTGAGGAGCATTATGAGTAGAGCTTAGTTTGAGAGTTTTTGGAAAGCGTGAGTTGAAGTAATGGCTGAGTCGGTTCCAGGATTTGGAACCGGACCCACAGTCGAGGATAAGTGAAGCTCGACAACACAGATGGAGCGTTATGGTAAGACATAACTTCTTTTTTTGATTGGTTGGTCATATGACAGAAAGAAAAATTCAGTATTATTTCAAGTATACTGTACTCCTACTGAAGAAATTCTTGAGCCACAAGGACTAGTCTTCATGTCTAACAGAGTGATTGTTCATACTCAACTTTGCAAGCTCACATGAGAGAAAATACATAAGGCACAATGTTAAGTTGTCTATCTCGCCTTCATTCTTGCTGGATGGGTTCGGAGCCGATCCTCGGCTCCGACTCGGCCAATACTAAAGCTCGAGAGCTAATTCCACTGGCTTGAGGCTCCCCTATATCCCACAATGCTAGGCGGTAACGACTCAGATCTCGTTTGCCGCTTAGCTGACGAGGTGCTTTTCTACCGGCTCTGGCAGGTTAGTGAAAAATTATTCTATTTTCACAATCTTTAGACCCCTATTACTTTAAGTACAACCTTTAGTTTTAATTATCTTTTTCCTTGAATCGATTCACCTCTTTTGCCCATAATTTTATTCCCCTTTAACTTTAGGCCTTAGGCCCCTTCCCCTCCTTCTCCTAGTCCTTCACTGTGGCTGGAATTTAATATATTTTTTTTAAAGGCCTGCTTTTACTATGTCTAAGGACTCCAAGGTGTCAGGCTTCAAGAAGTGTGACTCGTGCTGTTAGAAAATGTCTCTGACAGACGGTCACACTTCTTGTGTGTATTGCCTGGGACCTTTGCACCTGCAGGACTCGTGCTGTGTGCCATGGTTTCAGCCCTAGAGTCCGGCAGGAACACAAAAATAAATTGATTTTGCGTGGCTTATTAAAGCCTGAAGGCCCCCCGACCCAGTCTGTGTCAGGGAAGCCTTCTAAGACTTCCAGACAGTCGGCTCCGGCTTCAGAGCCGTCCTCTGGAAGCATCAAAACTGCTTCAACATCGGCTCCGGCTGGAGCCGATGTTTCCAAGCCTCATACTATTACCTCGGCTCCGGCCGGAGCCGAGGCTGATAAGACTCAGTTGGCTCTGATACTCTTATCGGAGCAACCTTTGAGAAAGAGATCTAGGTCTCCCTCCATCGGCTCCGTTCACTCGGCACCAGGATCCCCTCTTCTTTCGGAGCGGAGCCATAGATCACATTCCTCACGGTCTTCCAGGCTATCTGACCACGATTTGCAAAGGGTAGTGAGTAGACTTCTCAAGTCCGAGGCGCTGGCCCAAATGCTTCATAGCCCGACTCATCAGTCAGCGGCTGTTTCTGTCTCTCAATGTATTCCCCCTCTGACTCCTTTGAGCTCAGAGCCGGGGCTCATCGGAGCCATGACTGTCGGCGCGTCGGATCCGATACCTTCCCTTTTGGCTCCATCGTCTGCTCCGATCTCCTCTTTGGAGAGATCTCGGCACCGAGCTTCCCTCGTTGGCTCCGAGGGGGCGAGTGGCATCGGACCCTTGTCAGACCCCGCTCTCCCTCTCGGTGCTTCGGCGCTGGTGAGTTCGGCTCCGACATCGGCCTTGGAGCCGTCCCTGTCGGTGCCAGGGGGGTCCTGGTCTCATCGGAGCGGGGATCTCCGGCCTTGCCTGATAGGGGTGCCTTCGAGGTCATGCGGAGCGTGCTAGAACCAGTGTCTGCCCCACAGTCGGCTCCGTCAGCCCCTCCATCATCAGTGCCTGCGGTGATTTCTACCCTCCCCCTTGCTTCAGACCGCAGAGAGCCAACTCCTCAAGTTTCCCCATTGGGAATTTCCTCCTCTTCCGAGGCCTCTCCTGACCCGGTAGGAGAACCCCCTAGGAAGAGGCAGTGCAAGAGGAAGCACATTGACTCCCCTGAGTCTATCATCTCTGACACTGACTTAGAGGAATCTGAAGGTTCCCCTCGATCCCCCTCTAAGGATGTCTCCTTTGCTGACATCCTTGAGATCCTGAAACAGAGGGGGAACTGGCCAGCCCTTAACCCTTCAGTGGATGAGTCAGTGTACCTTGAGGCGTTCGGCTCTCGCCCTTCTACCTCCTGGGTGTCCCCTCCCTTTGACCCCCTTATGGAAGTGGTGGCAAGGAAGGCCTGGATGGCTCCTGATTCAGTGGAACCCACCCCCGAGGAGACCGTCTAAGTTTATTACTGCCCCTAGAGATAAAGATTTTTTATCTAAAGGTGTCCCCGTCGATGCCATGGTGGTGGCTGCGGCCACTAAGAAGGAGTTAGCCGATCCTTCGGTACCTGTCCATCCTCGTAGTAAGGAATCTAGGACCATGGACAGGTACGGTAAGCGGATGTTCTCATCAGCGACCTTTTCAATGCGGTCGCTGAACTACTTATGTCACTTCACTCGTCTCCAGAGAGATTTACTCAAGGATATGAGTGAAGAGGTAAAGGATCCAACAGCTGAGGGGCTCCAAGAAAGGATGAACTCCCAGTTGGCAACCCTGAACTCCATCGTTAACTCCTCCATGCGGCTTATCTCATATGCTGCGGATGGGGCGAGTAGAGCCACAGGCACAGGCGTTGTCTTACGATGTCACGCCTGGATGCGGCTGTGCAACTTTGTGGACCCTTTCAAGGCGTCCTTCACCAATTCCCCCTTTGATGGATCATCCTCGTTTGGTCCTCAGGTGAAGGATACATTGACTAGGTGCGAGGTGGAAGGTAAGACTCTCTCTGCCGTGGGAGTCCGTTTTTCTACCCCTTCTAGGCCTTATCCCAAAGGTCAGAGGGGAGGAAAAATGTGGTTCCGCAAACAAACCCAGGGAGTCTCATCTGACGCACAAGGTCGATTCCCCTCTAGAGGCAGAGGGGGGAATAACAATAGACGCCCTAGAGGCAGAGGAGGTCCACAAAACCAGGGTAGCAGAGAAACTTTCTCTGATAAACCCTTTCAGCATCCCTGAGGAGCTGCCCGGCTGTCCACCTTCGGAGGCAGTCAGGGGAAGATTATCCCTGTACCCAAAAGCCTGGCTTTCCCTTACACAAGACAAATGGGTACAGTCGATCATATCCAAGGGTTACAAAATTCCCTTTATTCACATTCCATCCCAACCCAAAGGATCCCTTCCAGACATTCCACCCAGTCTAAGGGAACAAGCAGCACTAGAAATTTCAAAGCTGCTATCAAAAAGAGCTATCCAATCAGTCCCAGCAGACCAACAAGGATCCGGAATCTACTCCAAATTCTTTTTGGTACCAAAAAAAATGGGACTGGAGACCCATACTGGATCTCAGCAACTTAAACAAGTATGTCAGAAAAACAAAATTCCGGATGGTCATGCTACAGTCCATTCTACCCATCTTGGGTCAGGACAATTGGATGTGCTCGATAGATCTTCAGGATGCGTACTACCATATCAAGATGAACAGACGCTCCAGGAGATTTCTCCGCTTCAGGCTGGGAGCCAGTCACTACCAGTTCAGAGCCCTGCCCTTTGGTCTCACTACAGCCCCCCAAGTGTTTACCAAATGCATGGCAGTGGTCGCGGCTCACTTGAGACGTCAAGGATTCCAGGTGTTTCCATATTTAGACGACTGGCTCCTTACTGCCACCACCAGACATCAACTACTTCTATCCAAACTTGCCAAGCTCTAGGCATTTCAATAAATTTCGAAAAATCTGCCTTGTCGCCTTGTCAATCTATTACCTTTATAGGCGCCACATTAGACACACTCAATCTTTCAGCCAGACTTACAGAGCAGAGAGTGTCAGACATCCGCAAACAAGTTTACCTTCTCTTACAATGCAACAAAGTCAAAGCCAGACTAGTTTTTAAGGTATTAGGACTCATGGTAGCAGCTATCCCCCTTCTCCCCTTATCTCGCTTCCACATGAGGATCCTCCAATGGATGCTGTTTACTCAATGGTCCTTCCAACAGCTCCCGATGTCCCACACCATATTGATAACTCAATCATGCAAGAATCAACTGTCTTGGTGGATCACATCACCTCAGGTTCTCCAAGGAAGACCCTTCACTCACCCCCCCCCAGTCGCCACGTTGACAACAGATGCCTCCCTGATTGGGTGGGGGGGGGGCATTATCAGGGCAGGACAGTCCAGGGCACGTGGCAACCTTTCGAGTGCCACTTGCACATAAATGTCTTAGAGATGAGAGCAGTGCTTTTAGCGTTGCAAGCCCTTCACGACTCTCTTCCCACAGGAACTATTGCAATTCAGATGGACAACATGTCCGTAGTGTGGTACATCAACAAACAAGGCGGAACCAGATCATACCCTTTATGTCGAGAGGCACTCAGACTTTGGCAATGGGCGATCTCTTCTCAGCGTTTTCTGGTAGCAACGCACATTCCCGGGAAGTCCAATGTGATTGCAGACAAGTTGAGCAGGGCAAGTCTCATGCCCCACGAGTGGTCTCTGAAGAAATCAGAACTGGAAGAAGTGTTCCAACGATGGGGCCAGCCTTGCTGCGATCTTTTTGCTACTCCCCAAAACAGCAAGTGTCACGACTTCTTCACTCTCTTCCCATTACCAGGCCATCCCACCAGAGACGCTCTAGTCCACGATTGGCCCCGGGGACTTCTGTATGCCTTTCCCCCTTTTCCACTGATAACTCAACTAATTCAGAAAGCCATCGCCTTGAGAGTGACAATGATCCTCATTGCCCCTTACTGGCCTCGACAGATATGGTTTCCTTTCCTTCATCGTTACCTTTTGGAGCAGCCTTGGCATCTGGACCCAGTGCCAGAACTGTTGACCCACCAATCGGGCCAGCTGCACCAATCTCTTCATTCTCTCAACCTCACAGCGCGGTTTCTCCAATTCTGACCTTAGCCAGGCTTCCCTTAATATCTCGCTCGGTCCGAGATATCTTGATAGCCTCTCATAAATCTTCTACCCGGAAGATTTACAATAGCAAATGGAAACGCTTCTCCTTTTGGGCAACATCAACAAATATAGATCCCTTCACTGCACCTATCCAGTCTATTCTAGACTTTCTAGCAGAACTCTTTCATTTAGGCTCTTCGTCATCTACCATTAGAGTTCAGTTGGCTGCTATATCTAATTATCATGTAGGTGTCTCGGAGTCTAGCATCATGGCTCACAAGCTCTGCAAAGCCTTTTTAAGGGGCGTTTTTCTTCTCAAACCTCCAATCAAAAATCTCCCGCCTCAATGGGACTTGAACTTGGTTCTGGCATCCTTAATCCTTCCCCGTTTCGAACCAGCGGCTTCATGTTCTCTGAAGTTGCTTTCATGTAAGACACTTTTTCTAGTAGCCATAACTTCAGCGAGAAGGGTATCTGAACTCCATGCTCTGTGCAGTCGCCCTCCTTACTTAGTGTTTCACAAAGATAGGGTATCCCTCCGTACTAATCCATCCTTTTTACCTAAGGTTTCCTCTCAAACAAACCTAAACCAAACGATTGATCTCCCCGTCTTTTTCCCTAACTATTCCAACAGGTCTGAACAAAAGCTACATTTTCTGGATGTTTACCGCCAACTTAGATATTATTTAGACAGGACTAAACAATTCAGGAAATCTGATCAGATTTTTCTATCATATGCGGAAGGGAAATTGGGCCTTCCAGTTACTAAAGTTTCCCTTTCTAGATGGCTCACCTCTACAATTACCTTCATCTATGAGATCAGACAACAAAAACTACCTTCAAGACCTAGAGCTCATTCAACTAGGGCATTAGCTACATCCGTAGCTTTTCAGGACAGGCTGCCAATAGATTCCATTTGTGCAGCAGCCACTTGGGCTTCTCCTCATACCTTCATTTCACATTACAAATTGGACATGGTCTCCAGAAACCGTGCCAACTTTGGTTCCACTGTTCCCAAGAGTCTATTCCGATAGGCCACCTGGGATAAGGTGCTAGGGACGCGGTCCCATCCAGCAAGAATGAAGGCGAGATAGACAACTTAACATTAAGAAGTTATGTACCTACCATAATGTTCCATGTTAGTTGTCTTCTTCTCGCCTTCTTTCTTGCATCCCACCCTCCTTCCCCCAAGCCTGGACAGACCGATAGGAATTCATTTTGTGATCTTCCTCTGGAAGAGTTTCATTCCCACACATTCTACCACCTCTATTTCCCCTTTTGTTAGGTCTGGGATACCTTACACTCTGGTTTGTATAGAGGTGGGTTACCCTTCTCCATGCTATGGAGACTAGAATTGCTTGGTCTAGCTATCAAACGAGATCTGAGTAGCTACCGCCTAGCATTGTGGGATATAGGGGAGCCTCGAGCCGGTGGAATTAGCTCTCGAGCTTTAGTATTGGCCGAGTCGGAGCCGAGGATCGGCTCCGAACCCATCCAGCAAGAAATAAGGCGAGAAGAAAACTAACATGGAACGTTATGGTAGGTACATAACTTCTTATTTAGGTATTATGCAAAGAAAGTGTACATGATGTGTTATGTTGGCCTGGTACATCCAACTACTTTGAACTGTAGATGTCACACACAATGTGGAAAGTTTCAGGCTGAACAATAAAACATGGAACTCAATCCAGACGAAATACTTTAATCCACAAAAATCAAACGGTCAAGCGCTTTCATACCGTTATCAACAGGACTTCAGAACCATTAAAACAACCTTATTAGCAGCTTAAATACCTTCATCCCCATCATGTGACTAGAATAAAACATTTTTTTTAAAAAAACATACCCCTCAAAAACTTCAGTTATGAAATTCCTACTACAACTATCTATAATTAACACTAAATCATAATATTCAAATATATACACATTTAAATATATCAACTAGTATTCTGTCTAAATAAAATAAATTAATTTTATAGTCAGAGCCCTCATCTTTAAAACAGGGGTAATAGAAATGTAATCATTAATGCCAGGGGGTGTCATAGCATTAAGTCTAAGCTGCCATTTTAATTCACATCTTTCAATTGCATTTTCCCAAAAAACCCTCTTACACTTCTTTTAATAATCTCAAGTATCCCAAATAAAAAATGTTTTTTAGTATTAATATTGTTGCAGGGATTGGGACAAGAAAGAGTGTGTCTATAAAGTGCATTACTTTGGTTCTCTCTAGCTATGGCATACGTATGTTCATATATACCTTTCCGCAGTGATCTTACTGTCTTTCCTACATAGAAAAGACACACCCCTGACAAATTGCCAAGTAAACTAAGCCCCTGCTAGAACAATTCCCTTTCACTAGCTTAATATATTGTTAGAGATTCCCAATGTTAGCACTTTTGCCTTCTAAAATAAAATCACAAAAGTTGCACATGCTACATTTTGAAGTACCTATACCTCGTAACTGAGAATTAGATAAAGAGGCTCCAAGAGGTATTTAATGTTGTACCTTGTTTTATACACAATGGTGGGTCTATCCCCTAAAAATTGGGTGAACTCAGTATTTGTCTTAAAACCCAATTTTTTGTTAAAATGTCTTTTAATTCCTTGCCCATATCTTCAAAATGAATAACCATAGAAGTGGTATAAGTTTTGTCCCCTATGTTGTCATTAGAATGGGTGGGAATAGTACCGGGTACCTAATAAAGGTTTATATTTAGTTCTCTACCCTTCTAGAACTTCTTTACCAATTCCTTGGAGCAACTCATCAGGGTAACCCATCTGTTGGAACATTGTGTATATTCCATCTAATTCAATTTTAAAAGAATTTATATCCGAGCACATTCTTGCTGCTCTGATAGCCTGCCCCTTAATGATGTTTCTCTTAGTGTGACCAGGGTGGCAACTTCTGTAGTCTAAATACGTATTAGAAAAAGTCGATTTTCTAAACAATTTGGCACCAAACTTATTTTGTAGTTTATCTTTAAAAATGGTAACATCCAGAAAATGAATACTCTCATCTTCGTGTGTGTGCGTACGTTTAAAAAAGGGACTTATTGAATTTAATTCCATCCCTCCCTTCATCTTTGTATCTTTATATTTAGAATTAAGCACGTTTTTTTTTCTCCCAGGTGTATAAAACGAGATTGGCAAATATCAGAGTGCAACTTGCGCCCATTGCCACCCCTTTTACCTGTTTAAAAAAACTAATTTTCAAACACCATGTAGTTATTCTTAAGGATTAATTCCATGACATCTAATATAAAATTTATTAATGTTGTGGGGAGATATGTAGTTTCACAAACTGCCTCATGAAGTAATTCTAAACCCTGGATATGAGGGATTAAAGTAAAAAGATCTACCACACCAATAGTAGAAAAAAATTCATTTTAGTGTAGAACTGTTTAATTTTTGTTAAAAAATCCCAGGAGTCCTTTAGTAAATAAATCACAGGCCTTATAGAATTCTGTATCAACTGATCCACAAACACTACTAATGGATAAATTATACTGTTGTGTGATGATGCAATTAAATGATAAGGGGGAGTAGACACATTTTTGTGGACTTTGGGAATCCCAGATACTATGGCAATCAATGGGTTCTAAAAAATTAAAGATCTCCTCATTAGTAGCACCTTGATATACAGCATCTTCAAGGAACAAATTAATTTTCCTATGTGCTTACCCCTATTTTGTTTCTTGATGCCTCCTCATATTTATCAGTATCATGTAATGAGAATGAGATATCACAATTATATACACTTGTATCAAAAATTGCAACCCCACCCCCTTTTTCAGGCTTCATAATCTGCAAAAAACTATTGCTCCTAAGTTCCCTTAATAGGGTTGCTTCATCCCTAGTCAAATTATAATACTTTTTACATTTATTTGAATAACTTTTTACTTGGTGGAGGTTAAGGAATGGAAACAACTAAAGGAGCGTGTTATTTGAATAATAATGATGACACAGCTCTGAATTCGCAAAATTCAATAGATAACCTTCAAAATAATCCTGCTGGGGAACTGACTCAATTGATAAAACTTTTAACGCAGCAATTTATAGATTTGGACCATCTACAATTATCAAGAACCCGTGCAACAGGGTCACAGCGAGGCCACCCTGTAAGGAAAGAGATGAGAACAGGAAGGGAAACTTCAGAAGAGAATGGCGTGGGTGGAACCGCTTCCTCACAGGGCTGTTGGAGGTTTGCCTGGCTGCATTCTGAAAACTTCCCAGATGTAAAAAAAAAATACAATTGTAAATTCTCCTTTGGATAGAGATTTAGTTTTTGGGTCCTCTGCTGCAGTGCTCAGCAAAACTGTGATGAGAGAGTTAAGCTGATACAGGGAATCTCTCATATTTTTCTTGAAATGATTCAAGGAATTTTTTGTTCCCTTATCTGACTTTGGCAAGAAACAAAATACAACAGTCTCAGCAAAATGCTGGTAAGCAGATATTTAAGAAACAATATCAAGGTGGCTCCAAAAGGAAAGCAGAACCACCCCATAACAGAGGATAGTCAAATAAGGCAGACTAACCATCTAAGGAGTCTTGTCCCCCCTCCTGCCCTGGCACTCCCTTATCCCTTTCAGAAAGTCTGAATTTACCGAACAATATCATTCATAACATTTGATCAGTTCATTTCATGTGAAGGTCAGAAGAAGGGACAACCTGTGTCAAAGGAAACTCTTTTCATATGGTCGTCTCAGGCTTTTACGTTTTGTTATTCCCACCACAACAAACTATTCCAGGCAGGGTGAAGGCACATGTCATCAGAATCAAATTTATTGGCCAAGTATGTGAGCATACAAGGAATTTGACTCCAGTTTCAGTGACTCTCCAAGTATGACTTACATAAATGACAAACATACAACTTTTAAGAATAAGACAAAGGACAACATGCAACTGTTAAGAACAAAACAAAAACGCAAATATACATGTACATACAAGGTACAAAGTGCAACTCAGTGCAAGAAATACTGAAATAAACTCTGAAAGAAACAAGTATTAACAATATGTAAACAATACTGCAGTATCCCGGAGGCTTGGGAAAAATAATCCCCCAACCTAATAAGCTGAGTTAACCATTTATGAACTTGATGGCCTATGGAAAGAAACTGTTCTTATATCTGTTTGTTTTGGTGCATATTAATCTGTAATGCCTGGCTGCTGGTAGTTCAAAACGATGGTGGCCTGTAAGTGAAGGGTCTGTGATGATCTTCCCTGCCCTTTTCATGGCTCTGGAATAGTACAAGTCCTGTAAGGAGGGCAAACTAGCACCAATGATGTTTTCAGCAGACCTGACTATTCGATGTAACCTATTTTTGTCATGATTAGACAGCAATCCAAACCACACTGTGATGGATGAGTTGAGAACAGATTTGATGACTGCTGTATAGAACTGAATCAACAGTTCCTGTGGTTCATCAAGGCTTTCTCTTCATCTTTGGCTTTTTGGAAATGGTTGTACTCTAAAAGTTAAAAGTATTGTAGAAGTAGCAACTCAAGTCTTGTTTTACATACTTTTACAAAACACTACAAGCTCGATTCCTTCTCCAGGTCCAGGTTTGACTTTGCTAGGACCATTCTCCAGGGGCTCCTGGACCATTTCCCTTCCACCTTGCAGTCTGAATAATCACTGCTGCAATAATCCTCTCTCCATCCTTCCATCCCCTTTGTTTTTCTGATGTGTTTTTTGTATGAGGATGTGGTCATTTATTTTTTGTTGTTCCTAGCAATGTCCTCTAAAAGGCTTAGCCTCCCTCTCTCAGTCAGGATGAAAGATGTGAGGGGCTTGGCATCCAAACCTGGCTTAGTAAGCACAGCATGAGTTAAAATTTGGGAGGGTGGAAGGTACCCTGATGCTTTGGATGCTGTCTGCTGGTTGTATTCTTATTAGGGTATAACCCTTGTTGTTTAGGTTACTGCAGCAGTGATCATTCAAACATATGTTGTTATGGTAACTTTACTTACGTAACTATACTTTGCTGGAGGAGGTGACTTAGTTTGGAAGCTGCCAATGTTGCATGCAGAAACAGGCTTAGCTTAAGTAGGCTCTGGTTCTGCCATCTTGTGCTTGCATCATGTTTGGAGGTTGGCATGACCCAAGAAATATGGATACTGGAAGCAGCCCTGCCCTGGTTCTAAGATGTATATGATCCCCAGATTCACCCACTTGTTCAACCTGGTTTACTTTCTATATTCTGTCTTGTGCCACAGCTAGATATGTGGTGTAGCCCTATCTGTACATCTTCAGTCCTTCTCCTGGGAAAGATGAACAGAATTAGCCATATCATTCCTTCCACTTCCTGTGATTCCTCCAAAATTTGCCTGAGCTGCTAATAAAACTCTATTTTACCTGGTCTTTAGTCAGGACTTTGTCTGTCTGCTATTAGAGATGATTAGTCCACAGTGTCCTCAGGACATCAGTGTGTAGTCTGTCCTGTGTCTATAGTGCTTGGATTGCAACCTTCATGCACAATCATTTCAATGTTCTAGGGATATCAAGTGTGTGAAGAGGACCTTATCTTTTGGGACCCACTTGCACCTTTACCAGTGTGCCCTGGGAACAGTAGTGCAGAAGTAGTGCTTTGTGTGTCAGCAGTATGTAAATTATGTGCAGCCAGCATAATAACAATGGAATCATACACCTAGTCTGATTTTGAGTTAGGAGGAGAGAGATGCAATTTATTGTAAAGGAACACAGTGTGTCTAGTTGTAAACATTCATTCAGAAAGTATTGTACTTCAGTAAGTAGCCAGTGCATATTTACCATGTATCCCTTTTTTCCAGCTCTTAAACCTCACATCCTCACTAGTCAGTTTTGTTTCTACCCTCCTTCTCTTCCTTCCAGTTGACTGAGGCTACAGGAGGAAGCAGTAACCAGGGATTGTGGTAGTCACCTTGAAAAAAAAAAATGAAAGGAGGCTTTCTTATTGCCTGTCAGCATGTGTACCCTTGGTGCTTTGATATTGGAACTCTACTAAAGTGAGGCTGTGGTACTATGACATGTGTGACCACTAAATACCCCCAAATCTAGCTATATTATCATCCACAACTTGGCAGATCAGAATGCATATCTTGAACCATACCATGCCTTGCTTTTAATAGCTTGTCTCCACTGGATATCAGTAATTCAGCAGCCATATGTGTGCTTCAGACTGGTGATCTTGTGTCTGACTCACTTCCATCCCTTCTGGACAGCTTCCCCAGTGCCTTAGTGAATAGTAACTCCTGGGTCATCTAGGTTGCAGTTAGGGCTGCTGCTTTCTGCACCACAGCGTAGCTGTAATTTATGTTATGCAATTTCTGTATGTATGCAGTTCGATGTTTATCAAAGTGTAAGGCATAGAATTTTGTGACAAAGGTGATGATCTTCATTTGTCAATCGTTTCCAAATTACAGCAACTGTTTTCTTTTACTCTGTAAAGTAGAACTGATGGTAAAAGATGTGTGTACAAGCTTATGAGCATGACTATGCCTAAGCCTCGTTAGACATGTCTAGTTGCAGAATGTAATCTGTATTTATGCTTCTCAATATTGCTGATCTAGTATGATATGTTTACCATACTCTTGCAGACTGATCTTTTGTGTTGTTTGAAAGTGCAAGCTAACAGTACCCATTTGTGTGTGACCTCATGCCATAGGTTTGTTATAATTTATATGCCATGTGGTGTATGTTATTTTTAAGTTCATAATTTCAAAGACAGCATTTTAGGCTGATCAGCCATCAAGAAATTCTGATTCCAAATGGAAACCAATCAATTGCAGATTATACTAAATTCTTGTAAGCTTATCTAATATGATAAATTAGAAATATGTAATCGTTTCATCTGCTTAATAAAATTTACCTTTGAAGGAAAATCATTTCAGTTTTTAGACTCTGCATATATGAAATCGATTCTTAAAACAATTAAGAAATATGTTTTTAAAATTCCATTAATATTAAAATGGAGGTTTTTGTGTTGTTTTATTGTATACACCTCTAGATTTAAAAAATAAATAAGTAAATAAAGGAAAATCCTGTGGTCACCTTCTAGTGCCGTGGAAGCCAGTCACATTTTGGTTTCTTCTGGGATAGGATTCATTTTGTGGTACCTTTTTATGAGGTATTCTTTTTCCTGATGCAAGGTTCCCATTGGTGGTAAATCAATTGTAACTTCCCAGTCAGCAAAAGGGAACAAAGATCCTGACCAGAATTTATACCAGGAAGTTAAACTTCATTAAGAAGGTGCCTGGAGGCAGTTCAATGTAGTTCATTCCTTTTACTGGAATTTGTTAGACAGATGAGTGCTTTTTGCTATACTGTTAATGAGTGCTTATTTATAATGAATACTAATGGGAGGGCATTTGAATTAGCTGAACTCCTCGGTGTGCCTTTGTTATGGGAGGAACCAAGGGGGGCTCTGAGTGTGGAGACCTGCCCTTAATTATTAACCTTTCGGGTCCTGAAATTCTTATGAACGATGAATAATGTAAGGGGCCAGGTACTAACAATCATGCCCTTGTTCTTAAAATACTATCTAAAATAATATATAGAAAGAACCTAATTGTCGGAATTCTGTTCGATGCAGTATGTAAAATTCAATCATATTATTTTTGTTCAGAGCTTATCTTCATATATAAAACAGTATGTACATGGATCCCATATTTATTGTCAACAATTAAACATTAAAAAAAAAATACAAAATTGAAAAGCATATTTAATCAGTATGTTGAACCTTTTCTTGCTTCATTTTCTTATTTCTTTTCCTTTTATTTGTAATGAAAATTTATACTGGTTATTCAAATAGCTAATTAAATTATTAAGTTAACCTTAAAGTAGAACTTAGTGTCAACAACCACATATTGGGGGTATTTCATCTTTTATATCCAGTAATGTGGGGCCAAAAGCCAGCATTCACAAGCGCTTTCACTTTAACAAGCTTCCTCAGATCTGCCAACTACAGTATTGGAAATAATAGTGTTGAAAATATTTATTTAGTAGACTTAATCTAATAACTATTTGTATAAAATGCCTGACCGCCTATTTTTTTATTGTGTTCTGGTTTCTTGTTAAGTTTGCCAGGATATAATTCAACTTAGATGTTATAAACATAATTGCTGAAAGGTGATAGAGGTGAATTGTGATTGGCGGAAGACACATCTGTATGGCTAATCCATCTCGTAGGTTTATGTAGATGGTGTGTTCCCCATAGTTTACTGCTAAGTTTAGGTCATTGGTGGGATAGTGTGATGCTTCACTTATCTATCTGTACAAGGTTTGCAAATGTAAGGACTGGTCCTGTGAGTTTAAAGGTGCCAAATGTGTCTCACAGTCTTAAAGAAAGTGATATAGAACATTGCTTGGTTGAACCTGTTTGAAGAACTTGCATCTCTGTAAGGTTACCGGTGCATACTGTTTTTTTTTTTTAAACTGTAACTTTCCACAAGGGGGGATACCATCTGTCACCACACATTGACCATGTGGGAATGGCATCCTAAGGAATTAGCCAGAATGAGAAATCTAAGATAACAAGCCCTTAGTTTCAAATTTGGTAAGAAAAAATATTAGGGTGAAGTGCTTCCAAACATGTACACTATATATTTTTTTCTTCTAGGAGAGATGCTAGCCTGAACTTTTGAGTTAAACTTAGAGTGTGTGGAGGGAGTGTGTCTTATTTGGATACCAGTGGTAATATATTTGGTACTTTTTTTTGGTGTTCCATGAAGCGAAAATCATGGGACTGCAGCCATAATTGTACTTTGTTGTAATTCAACCACATGGGACTGGATTGTGCATGTCCAGTTATTGGTTAGTATGTTGAATTGGGGCAAGAGTTTAAAACCTTGAGGGTGCCAGGTTTGCAGAGCCTGTAGTATTTTAACTACTAGTTTTATATCTAGTTAAGAGTGCTGGCCTGATCAAAATGAAATTGGGTCACGCACTGGTGCAGCAATTAGCATTGTCATCTCACAGTTAGAGGTTCTCTGGTTCGATTCTCAGCTGGGGTGCCTTCTGTGCGTAGTCTGCATGTCCTCCCTGCATTCAGGTGGGTTTCCTCCAGGTGCTCTGATTTCCTCCCACATTCCAAAGACATGTGTCTGGAGCATTTCTCCCTGGGCCTCTGCTGAAAATGGGCTGTGTCCCACTCGGACTTTCCTGGTAAACAAATGCTAAATAAAAATAAATAAGCAAATTAAAATGACCATTGGGTTAACTATAGTCCAAATACAGTGTGTGTGCAGGGAAGGTGTTTCATTTAGATCTTTATTAGCTGCTGTAATGTAGTTGCTCACCCAAAACTGAACATCCAAGGTGTTCCACTAAGCGAGAATGAGGGGGATAACATCGCTATGGTGTATTGCCATTGTTTGACCATGTGGGAATGATGACTTAAAACAGGTTGTGTGGGTCTTATTTTCAGTATGTGTGTGATAATGGGGATGAAAAATTTGGAAAAACAAAAAGTGTGACTGGGAATGTAAAGCAGGGGTTTTAAATCACTCTGATGGAGAGAGTCTCCTGGAATGCATTAGTGGTTATTAAAGACTGGCATTTGGGGGATTACTCAGTAGATCTAAGAGGAGTTTATCGTATAAGGGTTTCTGGGGTCATTTTTGTGATCTGGGTCCTGCTGGTGTTGTGTATCAGTGATATACTCTTAAATACAAAAAAAAAACAGAGATCTACCTCTTACTAGACTAACATGTGGTCTTCCCTTAACTTAGAGGCCATGCTGGCTCCAACTGTGTGTACAAGGTATGTTTAGGTAGTGGGAGGGTGTAAGGTGAGGGGTGTGGAATCTTTGTGCCCTGTCTATATGGAATGCTGTCCTAGGGGAGGGTGAGCTGTTTGTATCATAAAGGAGTGGTGTTTTGCATATTCTTAAAGGTATCCATGGCCGGAACAGAGGAAGTTAAGAAGGGATTCCTGCCTGGAGACCTAAAGTCCTCATGAGAAGATCCTCAGGGTGTGATTAATATGATTGCACTATGAGGTGGGGTCCTTGTCAAGCTGTCTGTACATTGTTAGTTACTAGTCAGCTTTGTGAGTACACTACTATTAAAGCCAAGAACATAGCCATTACCTGAAACTTCCAATAAAAAAAACTTAAACTGAAAATCACAATGCTAAGATTTCTAAACTGTATACTTACCCTGTGAGTCCTAGTATCCTGGAGCCCTTTGAATGATGAAATTTTTCATAATTGAGATCTTCAGATGTTTGTTGATAGTTAATAGTATAAGTGATGATCCACCTTTCTTAAGTTTAATATGCAGCTGATGGAGATTGATGTGTTGAGACCAGGGTATTTGTTGGCTTAGAGCCACTCAAGTTCCTTTTTCTCAAGTCTATCATTGGTTTTGCCTTCATAAGGGCCTCCAGCCAGTTGTTCAGTGATGTGGAAGAAAAGCTTGCTGTGGTCAGGCTTCTCTTTTTCGTGCTTTTCTACATATTGAACTTAAAGACAGACCATCACTTAGACTGTTAAGCATCACTGTCACCATACATCTGGAGATCTCAGTTATGAAAACTTCATTCAAAGGCCTCTTGCTTAATTTGCATGCCCAAGAGTTCAGTCACGGCCATGTAACATGCTGGTTTATTGTAATGTCAGTTATGTTGCACATCAGTACAGTATTGCCTTGTCCAGACTACATAATCTTTTTTAGAGGCACATTAGTTTAGGTTACTGCTAACATTACAAAGCTTGTAATGAGTCTTCTGATGATAGTATGCATTGAAATACAACTGTTTCTTCACACTTATTTGTTCAGTTAGGCATTAGGAGTTATTACCAAAATAAAGGCATAATGATCATTTTAACATACATTGTGCTTAGACTTACAGAACCATTTAAAGTAAAACATTCCCAAAAGTATCTACCTGCACCTCTGGTTTCAGGGCAACTCAGTAAATGTGTTTTTGAATGCCTTCACTATTAATAGTTTTTGGATAGCCCATTACATTTGCTCAAGAATCAAAGAGAAAGGTGCTAAATCAAGAACACACCTCAAATAGTAATATTTTAAAATTTGTGGATGATATGAAGATTAGTACTAATATGCATTTGCCAAAGAAAGAAAGAAATATGCAGCTTGTAATGTGTAGTTTTGTTTAGTGGTAGAAATGATCACTGCTTTGTCACAAAATCAAACATTTTAATATAGACAAAGCAATATTCTGAAGCTAAATCGGGGAAAAACCCCCTGAAAGTCAAAAATGTGATGAAAGCTATGCCAGGATCTCATTTGTAGATAATGTCATGTTTTCTTTTTAGCCATGAGTTACACACCCCAGAGTTGCTGTTGATGCTGAGTGTATGATACAGAAGGAATATTATCACTACAGGTAAAAAATTATTTCACTTAATGGTTCAAGAACATGGCAGTATTGTTGTGTACTTAAGAAAAATGGCAAACATATAGAATGGGCATCAGGTTCCATACCCACTCAAACTGGTGGGGGTGGAGCATAAATGGCATGAGCAAAATGTTTTGGAAATGAGATTGTTTTAAACTAAGAAAGCTATATGAATTTTATGCATATCTAATGCAAATATATCTCTTGGTCAAATGTACCAACTGTGTGATATATGATCAATTTTAGCATAATGTTGTTATTTTCAGTATGCTAAGACTCCATGATATATGACTGAAATTTGGATATGATCTCATTAGCATCCAAATGGAATATTTCAGCAAGCATCAAAAAGATTTTAAAATTGAGATTAGTGAAATGAGATGACAGTATTTATTTGTAAATTGTTAGAATTTGGTTTGAGAAAAAAAACATTGTGTTGTAGATTCATATATTTGTTGTTGTTGGCATTATGTTTGATACAATTGCATAGTGAGAGATGAATTTGAGAGATTTTCTCTTAAATTTCCTATAGAAGGCTCAATTAGATCCAATCAGGCATGGGGCCTTACCTGCTTTAACATGTAAGATAGCTATTCCACCCCTATGCAGTAACAGTCACTCACTAGCTCTGATCAGTTTGGTGCTGATTGCATATTCATATTCCCAAATAAAGTTATCAAAGTCACCCCCTTTTCACACTAAAATTTTGTCCTGACATTGGCTTTCAGGACTGATATTCACCTCTACTACTCGCTTAACTTTTGAAAAGGGTTGGTAGTTCCTTTTCATGGTGGTGCTATTTGTTTTTTATTTCTTCTCTTTCTGTTGCTTTGCAACTTTGATCTCTCTGTTCTTGTTCTCTCTGTCTGCACCTCAAACTATTTCATTCCCTTGGCTGCTTTGAGGCATCTCACCTGCAGATCCAGTTCAAGTTGCATTTTCCTATCCTGTGATGATAACTTAACTTTTGACTGCAAATTTTGTATCCACTGCTGCTGTCAGGATGTATCCAGGTTGAGTGGGCTGAATATTAGGCTGTACTCAATACACTGATGATCTCATCCTTGGTAATGCTGGCAGGTGGGATTTCATAAAGACTGCATTTTAGTCAGCTGTGACTCTCACTTTTTCATACACTAGAGTTCATTTTGCCTGGTTCCTAACTATTCTAATAAAACCAACAAACAAAAAAAAACAAACTGTATAAGAACGTATATTTTGGAATATTTACCTTGTAGCTGCAAAGGTGCACAAACTTTCTTGTGACAAGACTGTTTTGTAGGCTATACAAGTTCAGTTCATAATATCTTGTTACGCTGTGTGTCACAATAAGCCTTTAAATAGAAAACACCCGACATCACTTTATATATAAAGCACAGTTGCTTATTGCTAACACAGCATATTTCTTCAGATCTGTGCAGCACTGATTTGACCATCTTGTTCACAAGCACATGCAAAATAAGTCAGCAGTGTATCTGTCAGATTCACCCAATCACATAATACAGCTGGGTGAGCTTGTAAGCAAGAAATTACAATTACCTCATAATGTCTTAAATGATTATGGCTTTAGGTCAGTCTGTAAAATTAATATGCAGTCTGTTTCATTTTTGAACCAGAATGCATGCTTTTGTAGATGCACTGCCCCCTGCACCCTCTTTTGTGTTCCTGCATTTGCAGAGCTGTAGCATGTGTCTCAGGCACCTGGGGCACATAACCATTTTGTACACCTCTTGCCCTTCTCATTAGTCTCACTCCCACCATGTGAGAGTACAGAATAAATACTGATTTGCCATATCCCACCTGGGTAAATTTATTTACAGCTGTTGGATTAGTGAGTGAAAAAGCATCTTTTAAGAGATTGCTGACCATTGTTAATAATACATATGCTCAGGTGATCTGGCAGAGCATGCTTTGGGGAATAAACTGGTTATCTGGGGCTGTTAGACTCTCAAAGGTTATAGGGCTTTAAATGATTTGTGGCACATTTTATAGCTTTTTTCACAATATTTTAATTTTAGTTTTATAGTCACATTTTAGGCTTGTGTAGTCACACAAATTTTGGTGCAGACATGTCCAATTTGAAGACTTGCAGACCCTGTTATCACTGTCACAGACTTGCTAGGAATCCAGAATGTTTGGAAGAGTATGAAAGGCAGAATCTTTTCATTTAAAGTACAGCTACAGGATAAAAATAATGCTTTTCTCCTCTCTTAGGTCCCCCCCCCCAAATGTCGATCCTACGACTCAAAACTACAATTCATGCAGGGTGAAAGTTATTTTCTTGTTTTTTTTTTTCATATTTTTCCTGACTTCTATTCTGAGTGCTAGCGGTAAAGTGAAACATATTTCCACAAACTTTTGTCTTGCAGTCATGCAGCAGTCATTGAGAATTTGGTAAAGCCACCCACTGATTTTGCTGCACTGAAGCCTAAGAAACACCCTCCTTGTTTTCTTTTGTTGAGGAACACTCACATTTTAGATATGCATACATTAATTCCTTTCACCCTTCCTACTTGCATTGCTCTGCTCCAGCCATAGGAACTGCTTTCACTGCTTTTTCTGTTGCTGGACATATGTATTTTCTTGAAGGCAATTGCAGTGGTGATTCTTAGCCTCACTAGTCTTCTCTTATCCTTAAAAGTAAATTACGACTTCTGCTGCAACATGTATTAAATAAGGCCTTCAGCCTACTTTTAGTACATTCTTTTACTTTGGGTTTTGGATACCATTAGAATAATGCTGTCAGTGGTAACCAAATTGTTTCACTGTAAGTTGGGGGAGGGAAGCCAGCAAAAAAAAAAACACTGGCGTTTTGAAACTGCAAAGTTAAAAGTGATGGGATGGGGAGCACAATACTTAGACATGGAAAACAATATGACTGTTTTCTGCAGCTGTATTAACAAAGCCATTTTCCAGTGAGAAAAAGTTCCAGATGCAGATATGCCCTGTGAAAAACTGAGGGGCTGCCAGCCCAGTCAGAATTTTGTAGATAATTCTATGTCATTGTAAATATTAATATGATCCACAGGCTTGTTTTACACATGTAAAGAGAACTTGTATATGTTATGATTAAACTATACGTTGTACTGAGCATCAAAAATGTAACCAGAGTGCACCCTACTGAAAGAATGCCGATGAGCAAAGAATTTTATAACTGTTTGATCTCAAACTCGGAGACAGGTAGTTTGGGATAAGAGTTTCTTTCTATTGTTTTAAGACAAAGAAAATTACTAGGTTTCACATGTAAAGTGTCTTCTATTGCTGTGACTTCCTGGCAGCTGTAGAAATGTTAAATTTTAAATTTTGTTAGCCTGGAAAACCTCAACAGGGGTGTCAAGAATGAAGTAATCTGAAATGACTGAGCAGTACTGTGTATGATCAATTTAATACTAAGACTTTCTCAGAGAGAAAGATTGAGCATTTTGTATCTTGTCTTGGATCTAGTAACAGCATCCACTCACCAGCACTTGCTTGCTCTGTATGTAAGTAGTATTTAGAATTTTTTTCTTAGTTAGATAGGAATTTAGGCAAATTAGCTGTTTTCTGGTTGCGGTGGTGCAGCGGTTAGCATTGCTGCCTCACAGCAAGAGGTTCTCCCTTTCGATTCTCAGCTGGAGTGCCTTCTGTGTGGAGTGTGCATGTCCTCCCTCTGCATATGATGTTTAAAGACATGCAGGTAGGTACATGCATGAATGGGTGTGCCTTCTTTGAAGACTGGGCATTGGGCTGGCAACTCAGCACCTTAAAAATCCACTGCCAATCATTAGTGGACTGGAGATCCACTGTGGCGACCCTTAACCGGGAAAAGCCGAAAGACATTAGTTTTAGTTTAGCTATATTTATGTCAGACTATTCTACAATATTGTTTTAAAGCATTTTCTTGTGATTTCTGAACTCTTTAATTGTCATTATGTTGAATTGATAAGTATTGTCTTCTGTTTTTATTATTTATTATTTAATATTTTTAAACCTTTCAACTGGCTGTTTTGTGTAGAGATAATTTAAGCTCTAGAGTACTTGCATGTATTTGGTAATACTGTACAAAGCCACTCCAATAGCCTTGCTGTTTGCCACACTAACTAATTGGATAATAACATTACACAGTGAAATTGGTCACTCTTTGGGAAGGGCCTTCTAGTAGCTGATAGTAGTTGTTGGTGGCAGTCGGTACTACCTTATAGTCTGGGCAGAAGGGGGGGCATAGCTGAAGAACCTGCGCTAGCCTTCCCCAGGAGTGTTTGTGTGTTTGTATATAAATCAAATCTTAAAGTGCGTGTGTGTGTCAGCAACCTGGGCAGGGACACAAAGCACTGGTTGGACAGAGAGGGTGCTGGAGGTTTTAGCTTGACCACTAGGCTGAGATCTAGATGGACCCTATAGCTGTGCCAGTGGGGAGTCTTATTGGGATCTGAAGAGAAAGGGAGAAACCTGCCCCAGACTGACTCTGAGCTCTGTATGCTCTTAAGGGAAATTGCACTTTACTGTGTGTGTACTTGTTATCCTCCCAATGTGCACGCCCCTCACTGGTGCTAGTGGTGAGGATTGAGATTCCTTGTTTACTGGGCCAGTGCACGGGTGTTGCATATTAATTGTTTGGCAGTGGTGGTATATCCACATCACATATTAATTGTTTGATAGTGGTAAGTTAGCCACATCACATAATTGGCTTGTAGTGGTGTGGATGGTGAATTCCTGTAGCTTGTGTACAGTGATCACTGAAGGTGTTTTTGTACTCTAAATCAGCCATGCAGTGAACATTCAGAGTTCAGATCACAATTGTTTTATTTCTTTTGTTAGCTTAGTTAATCAGATAGAGCAGACAAGCATGTTAGCAGAGGAGTATAGCAAGGTGACAAGGAGACAGTTGGCTGAGATGTGCCAGGCTAAAGGACTGGTACATGGAAACCTGACTAAAGCGGACATGATTGCAGCTTTGGTCACAGCTGCAGCAGAAAATAGCAACCAGGGGGACGATCAGACTGGGCGTGGAGCTGTACAACACTCAGAGAATGGACAGCTCAACCTTTTTACAGAGGACTTAAAAATCCATCTGGAGCTAAAGTGACTTTAGTTGGAGGCCAGGCGCTTGGAAATAGAAGCTGAGGAGAAGGAGAGGCAGAGGCAGCATGAAAAAGAGATGCTGACTCTTCACCAGAGTCATGGAGGTAATGGGGAAGGGAGTAACCAGACCCCAGAAGCACAAAAGGTAAGTAAATTTCTTCCACAATTTACAGAGGGGGATCATTTTGATAGTTTCATTCATATGTTTGAGAGGGTATGTAAACAGTATGATGTTGACCAAAGGCTCTGGTTACAGTTTCTGACCCCCTTACTCCATAGGAAAGCGGTAACTGTGCTGTCTAAACTATCTGATCATCATTTTTTTGATTATACTGCTGTTAAGAATTGTTTGCTAGAATTTTTTAAGCCAACACCTGAAGCTTATAGGAAAACGTTTCATGAGCATAGACGCAAGGCAGATGAAAGTGTGTGTGAATATGTTGCTGAACTGAGCACTTATTTTCATAGGTGGGTGAGTGGATGTTAGATCATCACTTTTGAAGGGCTGGCAGACCTTTTGGTGAGGGAACAAGCCCTTAGCACTTTGCCTGAGGACATGAGGATCTGGTTAGCTGATAGACAATGTGTTACTTCACATGAGTTGGGGAAGAAGGGAGACCTATACCTAGCAAGCAGGGCATCACTGAATAGGAAAGAGACACCCAGTGCTGCTCCTGGGTCTAATGGAACCCCATGGTGGGCAGCCCAGACTGCCCCAATAGAATCTGCCAGTAACAGTGGAAGCCACTAGTCCAGGTACACATCCAGGACCCTAGGGTTAAATGTTTTGAATGCAACCAATGGGGCCATGTAGCATATTGATGTGCATGGAGACAAGTTGGGAACAAAAGGTGACGGAGCCAGTAAGTGATGATAACAAAATGCCAACAGTAGGTTGTCTTGAGACAACAAAGGTACCAAACTACCACAAGAGGTTATATCCTATCATAGTGAATGGCAAAGAGGCCATTGCTAAGAGAGACACAGCCTCTGACATAACCATTGTGAAGCCTGCAATGGTTACAGAGGAGCACTACTTGCCTGGGCAGTCTACTCCAGTCAGACCTTTAGGAGGGACCCCATTCCAAATACCTTTGGCTAGGGTTCACCTTGACTGGTAGGGTGGAAAAGGAAGCCAGCAAGTAGGTGTGTTTAAGGATATCTCTGCAGATGTTCTGATAGGGAATAATTTTGATAATTCAGTACCATGTGCTTATGCAGTTACACCCAGTCAGGCTTTGAGACAAGCATGTGGGTCTGGTAGCTTGGGGGAGACCCATTCAGACCACATACTTGCTGCCAGAACTGGAGAGGTGGTTACTTCAGGGAGGGAGCTACCTTGCAGCAGTGAGACTGAAGGTGAACCACAGCTGCTTGTGTGTACTGCTGTTCCCTTGGACAGAGTGACTGCAAGGGCAGAGGTGAGTAGTAGTACCCAGGCACCGCTGTCAGAGGATGCCAGACTTCCTGTGGAAGGGTAGCTGTAAAGGGTTACAAAGAGAGTTGAGACAGACTCATTTCTCAGACCCTACATTACAAAACCTGAGGCAGGTAGCTAGTGAGGCACCTGATTCTCAAGGGAAGGGGGAATCTGTATATTGGGACAAAGGGTTACTGTATAGACAGTGGACCCCTGAGGGAGGGCTAGAAAGTGAAAGAATACAGCAGTTGGTGGTGCCTAGAGCCTACTGTCTGATGCTTCAGCCATATCCCATGATAGTCTCTTTTCAGGTCATATGGGCATAAAACGTACAAAGAGATGTATTATGCAGAACTTCTATTGGCCTGGAATTTCCAGAGATGTAACAGGGTACTGCAGGACTTCTGATCAGTGCCAAAAGGTAGACAAGGTGAAAGCTCCTTTGATGCCTTTGCCTGTGATTGAGGAGCCATTTCAGTGGGTAGCTATGGATATTGTGGGGCCTCTGACTACCTCAAGTTCCACAGGGAAAAAGTATATCCTAGTGGTAGTAGATTATGCTACAAGATATGCTGAGGCAGTGGCCCCAGACTGACTGTGATCTCTGTGTGCTCTTAAGAAAAATTGTAGTTTACTGTGTGTGTACTACTTATCCTCCCAATGTGCACGCCCCTCACTGGTACTAGTGGTGAGGATTGAGGCTCCCTGATTACTGGGCCAGGGCACGGGTGTCACATGCCCCCTTTCTTGTTTGAACTTTTGTTGTTACTGAACCATATTGCTTTGTCGGTCAAAGCTATTTTTATTATCCTTGTTATATTTTATTTATTTCATTGATTATTTAGTCTTTGTAGTATATGAGCCTAAGATCCATTCTTGTCCTGGAGATCTTGTTGCTGGATTCCTTTAGTGTTTCAAGTGCTTGTAACCTTTTTTTTTTTTAATGATGTAATGAACAGGCTAATGCTATTAGTTCATTTTCGTTTGTTCAGTTTTCTTCACCTTCAGTAAGATGACTTTTTCAGTTTCAATACAATGCAAAGTAAGCATACAGCTCTACTGTACAGAATTTAGAGAGTGAGTGAGTGAATGAAAGAGGGAGAGAGGATAGAGAGAGAGAATGAATGAGAAAGTAAGGGAGAGGATACAAGAGTGAGAATAAACGTGAGAGAGGGAGAGAATAAAAGAGTGAGAGAATGAATGAGAGGGAGAGAATAGAAGAGAGAGAGAGAGAGAGAATGAAGAAGATAGGGGAAAATAAGGGAGACGGTGAGAAAGGATATGAGAGAGAGAGTGTGAGAGAGACAGGATGTTATGATATGACATGCTGCGTGGATAGTCATCTCATTATTTATGGATACATTTTTCTTTGGGGTTTTTTTGGGGGGCGGATGATGCTATTACAGAAGAAGTTAATGTTTTTATCTTTTGGAATCAAAGTGCATAGTTATATCTGAAAGAGTTGATAAGTGATGCCTGTATATCTTAACAGTTGTATTATTGATAAGTAATGCCTGTATATCTTAACAGTTGTATTAGAATTATGGTTATTTTTAAAAATTGAATATCATTTCTTTCTCTCTTGCTGGTATTAATTTTCTGATTTTTCAAAAGTGAGTGTTTTGCTGAATTTACTTGTGTATTTGTGCATAAAGTACCTACATGTATGTGATGTACATATCCTCTTCATCACATTGCTTTATAGCAACTGAGAGGTGGGGAAAAACACACACACTAATAGCCACCCATCAAGTGTTATCTGTTGGATTCCTCCTGCTACCAGACAGTCGCACAGAAGTCAGGTGAGCCATGTTTCAATTCCCAGAAGAGGGGCAGTGTTTTCCTGTCATGTTTTTGAATTGTCACTTGTGACACAGGCAAATTTACATTTATACAAAAGTAATCAAACAGTATTAACAAGTTAACATTAACAAATATTATACTTCGCATATATTGATATGTCATAGGTTCATAGGTGTTTACTAGGCTAATGACCACAAGGGCCTTTTTAATCCTAGCCATGCAACCCAAATTTCTGACAAGTTCTGATACCCTTGAAAAGTTTAAGCATGGGCATTGGAGATGAACCATTTACAGGTTACCTGTGTCCATTAGAGACATAGGTGCCAAACCAGGGATGAATTTCCGGTTTCCCATCCAATTGTCCAAGTTGTACTTGAATTGGGTTAGGGAGGAACTCTGCTTCACATGGATGGGAAGCTTGTTCCATAGACAGGGGTAGTCCTTGGGATACATTTTTATTTTTATTTATTTATTTTGATTTTACATTTGTTTACCGGGAAAGTCCGACTGGACACAGATCCATTTTCACCGGAGTCCTAGGGAGAAAAACTCCACATTACAATAAATTACATGAGAGTAAAAAGTAGAACATACATATATATAGCGTATATACACATCAGGACAACATGCTGGTGATTAACATACATATAGCATATGTACACACAACAGGACATCATGCTAGTGATTAACATTTCTTACAGTGGACAGTCAGAGGTACATTTTTTCTTTTGCAGGTATAGGTTTTGTAAGGTAAATGTATACGGGTTTGAAGCTTTCAGGGGAGAAACTGTTTATACATAGCTGTACTCCAACAAATTCTCTTGGTATGGATTAGCATACCTACCCATCTTTCCAGCAGGTCCTATTTATATCACAGGCAAGGTTTAAGTCTTTAGAACGGGTAATTCTGACACTGTTTATTTTGTGGATATGCAGGAGGTCCATCAGAGTGAGGTTTGGCAATGCCCAGTATGCCAGGCATAGAGCTCCCTTCCAAAGCCTGTAGGAGACAGAATACAGGGATAGGGCCTTGTGGTGGTCTGCATATGACATATTACTTACTCCCTGTATTCTTTTAGTGGGTAACCTCTGTGGATGTTGCAATAGTTGGATATGCCTGGTTAGGTACATACCAAAGGGGGCATTGTACTCAGTGATATGTCTGATGTATGCCGAATACAGTGGAACAATTACTTCCTTGGACTTGGATGCCATACCTTTGTTTATAAGTTGCGCAACATAGAATCATTTCCTCACCACTGTACACACATGATGATCAGAAGTTAGATTACTATCTATGTTTGTCCCCAAGTCCCTGACTACTGGGTCAACTCTAAGGGGTGTGTTGTCAATATGACAGTTACCAAGGATGGATGACTTCCCAAAGGATACTATTATGCATTTATTGGCATTTAGTTTTAGTCCATGGCCCTGACACCAGTTGTTTATCTGTGTCAGCCCATCCTGGAGAACATTTGTGTCAGTGTGAGATTCAATAACAGCTCCTAATTTGCAATCATCTGCAAATTTAGTCAGCCAGAGATCACTGACATTGGCCTTGACTTCTGAGAAGTAAACGCCAAAAAGGAGCAGTCCAAGGACTGATTCCTGAGGGATTCCACTTGTGACTGGCCCCTTTGTAGAGGTGGACTCCCCAATTCTAACTTCCTGGGTCCTGTCTGTGAGCCAGTTGGCTGTCCACTGGGTGACATATGGGTTTGTACTTAACCTCTTGAGTTTGTCAACAATGCCCAAGTGAGGTATTGTATCAAATACCTTAGCCAAGTCAAGGTAGGCAGTGTGAATGGTTTTGCCCTCTTCCATTGCTTTGGTGACCTTTCCAAAGAAGTCCACCAAGCTGAGTAGGCATGATCTGCCCTTGACAAAATAAAACTGGGTTGGGTCAAGTGTCTCAAGGTTTACTATATCAATCATCTCCATGATGATTCTTTCTTTATAAGACTAGTGAGACTTATGGGTCTGTAGTTTCCATGGTCTGTAGATGGCCCTCCTTTGTGAATAGAGATGACTGTTGCCTTTCTCCATTCATGAGGCATGAAATCTGTTTGGAGGCTACAGTTAAATAGTAATTCCAGAGGCCCTGATAGGTCATGTTTCATGCTATTTAGAAGGCATCCTGGGATATTGTCTGGGCCCATTGATGCAGTGCTCTTGGTATTAGAGCATTAAGGACCTATTCCCTAGTGATAGTAGGTGGAGTTATATTTGATGATATTTCCTGAGGGGAAGGGAAGGTTGAGGGGGGAAAGGAATAAAGTTGGACTGAATTTATGAGCCAGGAGGTTTGCTATATCGTTTGGCACAGTACAGGTGGCTCCATTTACAATGAGCCACCTATACATGTATATAACCTAAACAACATTACATAAATTATTCAGGTCCTGCCTCTCTCTTTTAAACTAGAAACATCTTTATTAAACAATACTTACAACATATTTATATAAATGAAAACAAATCACACCAAAAAAGTCATATTTGCAAGCATTTTATATCACAGGCCATACTGACACACTGCCAGATGCAATGTTTCACTTTCTAAAAAAAAAAAAAGTGCCATTCAGGGGTTTTGCACTACTTTGAACTGTGTTTGTGCATGCATGCATGTGTGTGTGTGTGTGTGTGTGTGTGTGTGTAACTTTTGTTTGGTAATAGTTATATCTTTACGTATAGGAGGAATGTCTGAATTTGTCTGTATAACATTGTGAAATGTATTTGCTTGATGGGAAACTTGCACAGAATTTTTGTCCAAGTATGTTCATTGTGGTTGACCACTTTTTCATTTATAAAATTTCAACTTTTGAGATTGTGCAGTGTTTGTAGCAGTGATGGAAAATTTGCTAAGATAAGTAGTTTTTAATTTGGTTTTGTGATTATGGTAAAGTTTTGAAAGCCAAATTAGCAAGCACTGTTATTTGTGTTATATGTCATGTTAATCTTTTTAATTTGCCTGTCTGTCTTGCCAGTACTTGTATTCATAAGTGCAGGTGTTAGTATTATAACAAAGCTGATTGTATCCCGAGTAGACTTAATAGGGCAATTTCAGGGTGGTATTACTGTCATCTTTTGTATAAACTACACAGAGCTTACCAAACCTTGGCAACCACACCACTGAAATTTCAGTGTATTTTCTTCAGTCCACCTCCGTTCAAGCTAGATAGGTATTCCACATTACTGAACGACACTTTTTATTGTTATTTTAAAGGGTGACTGTTACATTTCTACATTAGCTACTGCGTCTCTGCACTTTTTCATACTTTAGTGTTATTTGGAAAGACAGTAACCCCTAGGAATTACCACATAGACCATACATCCCCAAGAGCAGGCCCAGTGGTTAGGGACTTGGGAACATATGTGGATGGTGACTTGACCTCTGGCCATTGTATGTCTACCATTGTAAGGAAATCATTCAGTATAGATCAACTTATATGCAAGGGTATAACATCCAGGTCCAAAGATGAAATTGTTGCACTGTATTCAGCCCTCATAAAGCCGATTGTTGAGTGTAATGCTCCCTTTGGTATATACCTGACTGAACATTTACAACAACTGGGTCACCCTCAGTGGTTCCTCACAAAAAGAATATAAACCACATGAAATATGCAGGCTACTTCAAAGCCATATTTTTATATTCCGTCTCCTACAGACTACTGAGAAGTGATCTATTCTTGGTTTATAAGGAATCAGTTGATCCAGTGTTGCACATCTGTAAGTCTAACAGCATGAGAAATACCTAAATGAAGGATCAAAACCTCATTTGCAACATAAACCGAACAGGTTGGAAGAACTAACCTCTCTATGGAACAGGCTTTCCCATTCATGCAAAACATGGTTCATCCTTGATCCTATTCAAGCACAACCAGGACCAACTATGGATGGGGAATTGGAAAATTTTCCCTGGAATACCACCTATGCCTCTATTGGATGAAGGAAGCTTTATTAATGCTTTGTCACCTAAAAAGTAGAAATATTGCCCCGGGTAATTTGTCCTGCCATTTACATATGGAAAAAGTGGATAGGCTTAAAATGAACCAATAAGCTTTACTAACGTTCTGTAGGCTTTTTGTTTGTAGGTAGGATTCACTGCAGTTCATACTGTTTGTTTAAAGCAGCCATCTAAGAAAGTACCGCACCTTGGCTCTAAATGATTGTTACTGTTAAAGTTACACCTGACCCCGTGTGCAAAAATGGGGAAAAGGGGTTGTGAATGACTAGATGGATGAAATAAATGTACTACTGCAATGAATTTGCAGTTTCTCATGCATTCATCCAGGTTTAAATAGAATAAGAGAAGTATTTTGATCTGAAGTTGTCAATCTTCATTTTGTCATCAATGTGTGGGTTTGTTTCCAATCCTTCGGAACCAACTCTGCCGTTTCTATAGCATGTGGACTCAAAAAAAACTCTTGAGCACATCATATACCCATAATGCTTAGGGTAGATTACTTCCGATCTCTTTTGCCGTTTTCAGCTTCATAGGATGATAGGAAGTTACTAGATAATTGGCCCTGAGGCCCTTACAAGCCTAGCTAAGAATTTAGCTCATGTTCCAACAACTCAGCACCCGATTCTTCAGACATGGTTCTCCATCTCTCTCTTGAGCCTTACCAGTTGTCAGATAATTTCTGTAATTTTCATATTTTTTCTCTTCTAATCTTATTTCAAACCTTTTGTTGGTCTGTTACACCTTCTGAATACTTTTCAGCCATTTTTAGGCAAATTTTCTTTCTTTCACTTTCACTCCCATTCTGTCTACCATTAGGTAGCTCTACTTAACCTCCACTCTTACCGCTAGGAAAGTCTCCTGTTACAGTCGTTGGTAAATCTTTTTATCCTTTTAAAAAAAAAATGTTTTTTCCATTGTTCTGTCCCCTGTTGTTTTTTCTGATGTTGTGGTGCCTTTCTCTTCACTAAGTGTGTGTGTCTCTTAATGTATGTATGTTGCCATCGCTATCTTCTCATGAAAATGGCAGGTAAAGAGAGGGCTCCAGCTGGCTTTAAAAAAATGTACAAAATGCAGTCATAAAATTCCTCTTTCAGACCAGCATTCGTTATGTGTATATTACTTGGGTCCCTTACATTTGCAGGAGGACTGCTGTATCTGCCACACTTTCAGTAATCAAGCATTGGTAGTTAGAAAGAATAAACTCATTGTGAAAGGCCTACTTCCTTCCTCTTTTGGGGAGACCATATCTGGATCTCCAGTTTAGTTCAAGACTCAACACAAATCTGGACATATTTCTTCCGCTTCTTCTTCCTCCTGTAGATCCTCGGAGGCAAAGAAATGTTGTGCCTCAGTTCTGAATATTTCTTTGACACCAAGCCCAAAAAAGAAGATGACATTGGAACCAACTTCTAAATCCTCGACCCCAAAACACGTTTCTGAACTGATGTCTGCTTCCTCAGTCCTGACTCCTTACTCAGAACCAGAACAATTGGCATCGTTCTTTACTCCACTATCTAGGACTCAGTATTCCCCTTCAGTAGACCCCTTTGCTGACAGGCCACTGTCTTCTTTCCTAGACAGACCAAAGTCCCCCTCGCTGGTCTTCCTTCATTCTTTCAGGTATCTGACCAAAGATGATTTAGAGAGGCTGGTGATGAAAATACTTTAGGCCCAAGACGTGTCAGGCACTCCATCTGTTCCCACCCCTTAAGGACAGCCACTGACACCTGCTACTCCCTCCTTCATGCCACCTCCTTAAATCTCAACAGACACATTCAGAGTCCCCTGTTCCAAGTTTTCCGGAACCGACCATGTCCTGTTCCGAACTTATCTTTTTCTTCGGAACAGATGATTGCCCTGAGCACTTTGGTTGTGTCGGAACCACAGTCCTCTCGGGGCCACAGCTTGGCAGTCAGTTCCAAGTCATTGGAGTCTGCTCCATTTTTATCAGAGCTGTTTCAGCATCTGTGTGAATCGACACGGATGTGTTCAGGTCCGACTTTGGTCTTGAGGTAGACCTCATCGGTACAGGGTGGGGCATCGGTGCTGAGATCTTCCATTTTGGTCTCTGAGCTCCTCTCTTCTTCTAGTGGGTCAGCCTTCAATGCCACAAAGGGGGTGTTGGCTACTTCTAGTACGAGGTCAGTTCCTTCCTCCTTGGAGCCTCCGTCCCTGGCTGTTTTCGGCCCTGAGCATCAACCAGCCCCTCCACAGGGTCAGTGTGTAATGCAGTCTCAGATTACCCAGCAGGGTACCCCTTTTTCTTCTGAAAGCTCCCCAGATATTCCCCCTGAGGAGGTCCCTCAGAAGAAATTGTGTAAGAGGAAACACTCTCCAGAGGAGTCCATCAAAGAAGACACAGATTTCGATGAGGATCAAGGGTCCCCCAGATCACCACCTGGTGATGTCTCCTTTGGAGACATCCTGGAATTCCTCAGGCAGAGAGGTGGGTGGATGTCCCTCAACCCTTCAACTGAGGAATTTGTGTGCCTGTAGGCTTTTCGGTACCTGCCCATCTACTTCCTGGGGGTCTCCACCTGCTAACAAGCTCATCGAGCTGATCTCTCATGGGGTGTGGAAAGTCCCTGATGCCACTGAACCAACTCCCAAGAGACCAGACAAAATTATAACAGCCCTGGAGGATAAGCCTTACTGGACAAAGGAGGTTCCTGTATATGCCATGGTGGTAGCAGTGGCCACTAAAAAGGAACTAGCAGAGGAAAGTTCTTCTCTCCATCACGCCAACAAGGAGTCACAGACAATGAATAGATTCATGAAGCGAGTTTACGCTTCATCCACCTTTGCCCTGTGGTCTTTGAATTATTTGGCACATTTACTAGATTACAGAGAGATGTGATAAATGCCTGGATGCATTTGTGCAATTTTGCAGAGCCCTTCAAGTCTTCTTTTGTCAGTGCACCTTTTGGCGGTTCTTCCCTTTTTGACCCAGCTGCTAGAGACACTTTAACTAGGTGCAAGAAGAATGGGAAAACTCTGCTGTAGGAATACATTTTTACACTCCTCAGATGTCCTTCTCTAGGAACCAACGAGGAATGGGCGAAATGTGGTTCATAAAATCCCAAGGGTCTTCCCAGACTACACCTGGTAAAGGTTCCCCCCTGGGCCAGAGGGGGGAACAGTAATGGAAGAAGCCACCCTCACAGCAGAGGTGGCCCACAACATCAGAGTTTCTGGCATTCCTTTTTCAGGAAACCCTTCCAGTGCTCCTGAATGGAGGTCTGATTGTCCACCTCTGGAGGCAGTCAGGGGTCGTGTATCCCTGCATCTAAAAGCCTGGCAAGAAATCACCTCCGATACTTGAGTGCAGAGAATCATTTTAGGAGGCTGTATAATTCCCTTTTCCTCCCCATTCAAAGAAATTCCCCAATGTTCCAACCAGTTAGAGGGAACAAGCAGCCATTCAAATTCAAAATGTGCCAGAAAAAAGTCATCTAAGAAGTCCCACCAGACCAAATAAAATCCAGGCTTTACTCAAGGTTTTTTTTAGTGCCAAAAAAGACATTGGACTGGAAACCAATTTTGGATCTTGGTGAACTGAACAAATCTTTAGGAAAAACCAAATTGTGGACAGTCACAGTTCAGTCCATTCTTTCGTTTTAGGAAAAGACTACAGGATGTGTTCTATAAATCGTCAGGATGCGTAGTACCACATAAAGATGGACAGATGTTCCAGAAGATTCCTTTGCTTCTGGCTAGAAGACAGTCATTACTAATTCAGAGTTCTGCCCTGTGGTCTCACACAGGCCCCAGGGTGTTCATTAAATGCATGGAAGTAGTAGCAGCTTACTTAAGACTGCAGGGATTCTGGGCATTTCCGTACTTAGACTGGCTCATTTCCGCTACTACCAGGCAGTTACAAATAACAGCAAAACAGAAAGTTTGATAAGTATGCGACCACCTAGGCATCACAATCAACTTTTAAAAATCCTTACTTGAACCAACACAAAGTCTAACTTTCATAGGAGCTCAGTTGGACACACGAGCCTCCATTGCCTCACTACTTCTATATTGATTGGAAACTGCCCAGAATCAGGTCCATATAGGAATGTATGTATGTTGCCATCGCTATCTTCTCATGAAAATGGCAGGTAAAGAGAAGGCTCCAGCTGGCTTTAAAAAATGTATGAAATGCGGTCATAAAATTCCTCTTTCAGACCAGCATTCGTTATGTGTATATTACTTGGGTCCCGTACATTTGCAGGAGGACTTTCCAAAACAACAGAAACAAGCACAGCTAGTACTTCAAGCATTGGGATCAATGGCGGTTGCCATAACTCTTGCTCCCTTAAACAGATATCCCATGAGAATTTTACAATCGCTTCTTGTAGATCAGTGGTCCATCTTTCAGCATCCCTTGTCTATGCCAGTTTTAATCACCAACACATGCAAGAGAGATTTTTTATGGTGGATTTATTCAAAACAAGTCTTACAAAGGCATCCATTCATTCCCCCTCAACCCAAGGCCACAATGATCACTGATGTTTCACAGCTTGGGTGGGGAAAACATTGCCAGGGAAAGGCAGTCCAAGGCACTTGGTCTCCAACAGAGGCTAATCTGTACATAAATGTTCTAGAGATGAGAGCCATGTACATAAATGTTCTAGAGAAGAGAGCCATGCTATTGGCATTGCAAGCACTACAGAACTCTCTACTTCTAGGGATGATTGTGATTCAGACAGACAATATGTCAGTGGTCTGGTGCATCAACAGACATGGGGGAACCAGATGTTAGCCTTTATGCCAAGCCTTCAGAGTATGGTAGTCTCATCCAAAGACTTTCTGATTGCAGTGCATATTCTGGGGAAGTCAAATGTGATAGAAGGATGCACCTGCTCAATTTGTCTGCTATCTCTCTGTATGAGGAAGTCTGGAGTGTCAGAGAAGTATGTAAGAGTGGTACAGGATATGTATGAGGGTAGTGTGACAGTGGTGAGGTCTGCAGTGGGACTGACGGATGCTTTTAAGGTGGAGATGGGGTTACATCAAGGATCAGCACTGAGCCCTTTCTTATTTGCAATGGTTATGGACAGGTTGACAGACGAGATCAGACAGGAGTCCCCGTGGACTATGATGTTTGCAGATGATATTGTGATCTGTAGTGAGAGTAGGGAACAGGTGGAGGAGACCCTGGAGAGATGGAGATATGCTCTAGAGAGAAGAGGAATAAAGGTCAGCAGGACTAAGACAGAATATATGTGTGTGAATGAGAGGGGAGGATAGAGGAATGGTGAGGATGCAAGGAGTAGAGGTGGCGAAGGTGGATGAGTTTAAATACTTGGGATCAATAGTTTAGCGTAATGGTGAGTGTGGAAGAGAGGTGAAGAAGAGAGTAGAGGCAGGATGGAGAGGGCGGAGAAGAGTGTCAGGAGTGATTTGTGACAGACAAGTACCAGTAAGAGTGAAAGGGAAGGTCTACAATAGGGTAGTGTGAGACCAGCTATGTTATATGGGTTGGAGACAGTGGCACTGACAAAAAGGCAGGAGTTTGAGCTGGATGTGGTAGAGTTAAAGATGTTAAGATTTGCACTGGGTGTGACAAGGGTGGACAGGATTAGGAATTAGTATATTAGAGGGTCAGCCCAGGTTGGAAGGTTCGGAGACAAAGCCAAAGAGGCAAGATTACGTTGGTTTGGACATGTGCTGAGGAGGGATGCTGAGTATACTGGGAAAAAGATGCTAAGGATGAAGTTGCCAGGTAACAGGAAAAGAGGAAGGCCTAAGATAAGGTTTATGGATGTGGTGAGAGAGGATATGCAGGTGGTTGGTGTGACAGAGCAAGATGCAGAGGACAGGAAGAAATGGAAACAGATGATCCTCTGTGGCAACCCCTAATGAGAACAGCCGAAAGAAGATGATGATCCTTCTATCTCTCAACTGGTTCCACAATCCAAAAGTTTTGGAAAGGATATTCTGCACATGGGGCCAGCCTTGTGACCTTTTTGCCTCCCCTCTGAGTAACAAATGCAGCAGCTACTTTGTCCTCATCCCGCCAGATGGGGAAATTACCAAGGGACACTCTTCTTCACAACTGGCCACCCAGTCTCCTTTATGCCTTTCTCTGACTCCACTAATTACCAAATTTCTACAGAAAAGCAGCCAAGTTGAAGAGCAAAGTCATCCTCAATGCCCCCTTTTGACCTCAGCAAATTTGGTTCCCCTTCCTTTGGCCTCATCTGGTACAACAACCTTGGATTCTGGATACAGCTCCAGACCTCCTGTCATACCCGACAGGCATCACTCACAGAGACATTACAACTCTTAAGCTGACAGGTTGGTTTCTCCAATTCCATTAGTGGCCAGGCATGATATGCTGTCTTCCCCAGTCAGGCACATACTTTTATAATCTCATAAACCATCTACATCCAAACTTTACGCAAGTAAATAGAAAAGATTCATTCAATGATTCAGTGGGCCTCTCTACATCACCTTGATCTTTTTTCAGTGCCATTTCATGAAATTCTTCATTTTCTAGCTTCCATTTTCAGTGATGCTGCTTCACCTCTACAGTTCAAGTCCAACTGGCATCCATTTCTAACTTCCAGTGGTTTCCTTGGAACATCTGTCACTTTACATAGGCTTTGTAAAGCCTTTTTAAAAGGTGCACTCCTCCTAAAACCCCCTTACAAAGGAGCCTGCTGCTCCTTGGGACTTAGCTTGATTCTGCAATACACAATCCCCCTTAAAGCCAGCGTCTAGGTGTGATCTTATGTTTCTATCCTGGAAAACTATCTTTCTGGTAGCCGTGACCTTAGCTAGACAAATTTTGGAAATTCAGGCAGTTTCGACTAGACCACCATATTTGATTTTCCATAAGGATTAGTTTCTCTCAGAACCAACCCATCCTTTCTACCTAAGGTAGTTTTAGAAACCAGTCTTAATCAGTGCATTAACCTTCTAGAGTTTTTCCCAAATTTCTCTAACAAGGGTGAGAACTCATTGTGTTTGTTAGATGTTCATGGCAACTAAAATTCTATCTTGACAGGACCAAGGACATCAGGAAGTCGAATTAGCTGTTTATTTCTTTTTCACATAATAAATTAGGACAACCTTTGAACAAAGTTACCCTAGCTGAGTGGATTTTGGACTGTATTTACTTTGTTTATAGAATGTGGGGGATTTCTTTGCCTGTACCCCCAAGAGTACACTCAGCTAGAGCGGTAGCTACTTCTGCTGTCTTCCAGTTGAGAACATCCATGGATGACATCTGTGCAGCTGCAACATGGGCATCTCCCCATACCCTTGTTACTCATTAGAAGTTAGATCTGGTTTCTAGGGGAAGAACATCTTTTGATTCAGTGGTGCTCAGGAATATCCTTCCCTGAGTCCACTCAGGATTCTAAGTATTTGGGGACTCTGTCCCACAGGTTGATGACAGAATGAAGATTGATAACTTTAGATAAAGAAGTTATGTCTTACCATAACGTTCCATCTGAGTTATCCATCTTCATCTGTCATCAACTCCCCTCCCTTCTTCCCCCTGCCAGGTTTCGTGAGGATATAAATCTACTCCAGATATGGTTTCCTTTCATTTATTTTTACATATTTTATTCACTTAGCAACAAACTCAACCTGAGGTAATCTACCCTAAGCATTATGGGGTAAAGGATGTGCTTGAGAGTTTTTTTGAAGTCCACGAGCTATCGAAACGGCTAAGTTGGTTTTAAAGGACCGGTACCAAACCCACAGGTTGATGACTGATGAAGATGGACAACTCAGATGGAATGTTATTGTAAGACGTAACTTATTTTTATGGGGAGAGAAAGACAATTCCAAAGAAATGTTATTCTCTGTGGTATATATCTCTGTCCCTCCAACATGTTCTATTTATATTGCAGAAGAAATTAAGATCTCTTGATTGGGTCTTTATGCCAGCATTTGACTTGAGCATGTGCAGTAGATCTGAGGGAATAGGATTTGCTGAGGCTCTGTATGTGAGGCAGTGGTCACCCATCAGCAATCTGTATGATACTGAGAATAATGACCAGGCTTTGAGACAATCTGTGCAAGTCTTATGATTTAGACTGTTGATTTTTCTTGGTGAGGAAATGATGTGAGCATTCATGTTAAGTGTTTGAACAGGTACATGCCAAAACAGGCATTTTACTCTGGGCTAATAAGTGCTGAATACAGTAGAATGTTCATATCTTTGGACTTGGAAACCATACTATTAGTAATAAGCTGTTCAATAGTATATACTTGGTGATTGAGACAGTTCCCCATCTGCATTCCCAGGTCCCTAACTACTGTATTGATTTTCAGGGGTACATTGTCAATGTGATAGTTGCAGGGGACTTCATGCTTGCCAAAGGATGCTATTATACATTTTGGGGTTTTTATTTTAGTCGATGTTTTGACACCATATTGAATATGAAATGTTCGCTTGGAGATCTTAGTGTCTTCTGGAGAGTTTCTAATAGCATGTGGTTTACAATCATCAGCAAACTTGGTGATTCATAAACCGTTAACATTGGCTTTGACCACTGGAAAGAAAATGCTGAGGAGAAGTGCATCAAATCCTGATGTCTGCAGTACACCTTTGGTTAGAAAGCATTTTGCAGGAGGTGGAACTACACAGCCTAATTTTCTGGGTTCTATTTGTGAGCCATTTTGGGCAACCATTTGAAATGTACACAGAGACTGAATGATAGAAAGAAAGGGCTTACATATACCAAGTCTGAGATAACCATTTCCCAAAAAACTCCATTTTCCCCCCAGGTATGGCAGTCTCAGGGTTGGTATATATGAGTTTGGGGGGTGCAGGAGGACTTGCCCCTGCAAAATAGAAGTTTAAAGATGAAGAATGATCTTCAAAATTCACTCTACTCCTAGATTTTCAGTCTTTTTGGGGGGGGGGGGGGGGATGTCAACACTCGACTTTTCGAGTGCTGACATTTCAGTAGGGAGCCACCAATTTGCTACCCATCGAGTTACATAGGGATTTACAATTAACTGGAAGAGTTTATTAATATCCAAGTATGGGAATGGTTTTTAATGATTTTGTGAATTCCTGATATGTGCTAAGTATTGATTTGCCCTCACTCATTGCGTCAATGCCTTTCTCGAAATCAACCAGGTTGAACAGTCAGGTTCTGCTCTTGATAAATCTGAATTGGCTTGCATCAAGGGTTAGTAAGCTGACCATACCTCTCAACCTGTTAGTGCAAGAAATCTGGACAAAGCCTGAAAAACTGAGGGGACAAAGGCCCAAGAATATGGACAGATTTGAAATATTGCTCTTATAAACTTAGAAAGTTGCTAGAGTAATAGGGTTCGTGTTAGCATATATTTTCTGAAGGATTTGAAGTCTGAAACTCTAATGGATGTCATTATTTACTGACTTCAGTTCTCAACTCATCCTAGTGATTTGCCAGAAAACTACTAATTATATGAGGAATAGACCAAAATATGCGGCAAAAATCTGGACATTCTGCATAAATCTAGATAGTTGAAAGGTATGAAACTATGTCCATTTTTTTTTATTAATTTCAAAATGACTCTTTCCATAAGCTTACAGAAGAGGGTCATCAGACTTGTCTATAATTACCTGCATTTTTTTGAGGCAGCTTGTGCAGGTGGGTAACTGTTGAATGCCCCCATCTTTCCTCTTGCACATAGCCTTTTATGAGACTGATTGAATAGCCTGTGTAGAAGGTTTGAGAGGTCCTATTTCAGGCTGGTCAGTAGGCATCCTAATATGTTATCTGGCCCAAGAGACAGTGTTCTCGGCCTTGGATACTGCCTTGAGGATTTGTTATTGAGAGATTTGGGGGTGGCATATATGTGATCTGGGAATGTTGTCAGGGAGAAGGGAGTGAAGTTTGAGCTTAATTTTTCTGCTAGTAGTTTGGCTTAGTTCTCTGTGTCTAAATAGATGGTTTCATTTCCTGCAGGCTCTGTGCAGTGCTGGTCATTGTTTTTGAGGTTTTAATTATACCAAAGCTCAAAAGGAAATTCTGAAAGGCCCTGAAAACTATAATGCAAAAACGAAAAACGGCTAGCACTACAGTGAGAGGTGCAAATCACATTTGTTGCTTATAAAACATACTGGTTTCGGCTGTGAGCACACTGAAGAAGGCTCACAGCCGAAACCAATATGTTTAGCAGCAATAAATATGATTTGCATCTCTCACTATAGTGCTGGCCCTTTTTTTGTTTTTTTCAAATTGTACCAAAACAGGTCATCATGAAGTTAAATTTAATTGCAAGCTGGAAATGCGCATTAGACATACATGTTGTCTATAGTTAGATTATATCTGTATGTATACATGCCTAATGTATGTAAGTTTGAGAGTAATTTTTCTGCTAGTAGATGGGCTATGGCCTCTGGGTTCTGACTAGGTGGTATTTTCTTTTAGCTCTGTGAAGTGCTAGGTATTGCTTTTGAGGTTTTAATTACGGAACATATTGTTACATATGCATGTATATATCATTTATGCATTTTTGTGATATGTGTGTGTGTGTGTTTTTGAATTAAGGTATGAGCAAGCCACCAGTCCTTGAATTTGCATAATGTGAATAATTTTGTACCATATTTTTGCTATTTTCCTTATACATTTCTTAATTCCATGTAAATAAGTGAGGATAATAGTCTGTTGCCAAACATTACACTTTTATGGCTCTTACTGTTTTTAAGATGGAGTTTATATAACTCTTGTTGTTAGCTTTACGTTATAAGTTATATTAATGTCAAAAATAGCTCCTTTACTTTGTCCTCCATTAATTTTAGCCTTGTCCAGAATTCTTATGCTAAGAAGTTTAGAGGTTTGTTGACAATTGTTAATTTGAAAAATTTAACAGTCCAAACGTTATATGACATAATTTAACAACTGTTAAAGTGTAGCTCATTAAAATGAACATTCCTGATTTGAGTCTGAAAAACTGTTGTTCTACACTGAAACTGTCTCGTTTATTTATTATGTTTTTAATAATGTCCATGACGACTAATAATACTGAATCATATTAATTACACCAAATAACTTTTTATAAGCATCAAGTGCCACATTTTAACCATGCTGTCATCGTAGTAGTTGAAGCTGTTAATAACTATTCCCCATTTTAGACTTTTGATTCCACATAATGGGACAGTGTTCTATATTCTGGAGAAGGAAGGTTGCGATTACGCTACTGCTCCATCAACTGGTTTACATTTTGTTTTGGCTATCTTTTAATGTGAAGTTGTTAAATCTCGCTGTTTATTCTCACTGATGGGTTCGGAGCCGATCCTCAGCTCTGACACGGCTGATAGCAAAGCTCAAGGTTTGCCAGTAGCTCGAGACCAAGCCCCTTATCCCACAATGCACTACTGGAAATACCTCAGATCTAGTTTGCCACGGCAAGAGTGATCTCGGTGATCCAGCTAGCTCGGACCATTCGTCATAAAAAACAGCAAGTTTTGATAAAAAAAAAAAACTTTCTTTTTTGTTTTAGAGTTTTTCATAAGATAGTTGTGTGTTACTTTTTGAAAATTAGATAATAGAATCTATTCATAAGATAGTTGTGTGTTACTTTTTGAAAATTAGATAATAGAATCTATAGTTTTGGATAGTTAGTGCCCTGTTGGCTTAGTTGTTTTGTGTTGGCCTTTAGCTCTATTTAGACTTATTAATCTTTTTCTAATAGTCAGGGTTTTTCTCTGTGGGCTTCTTTAGCTCTGTAATTGTAATCTTTAGTTAATTGTTATAGATAGTGCCCGGATTGGGGTTAGTTATTTGTGGGTCTTTACAAGTTAAGTAAGGACTTTACTGTCTTAGTTTTTGTAGTATACTGGTTTGTTTTACTTAACCATGTCGGATGACAAGGAAAATCCCATCCTAAATCAGGACTCAAAAAATGCCCAGATTGTGGGCAGAAAATGTCCGTCACTGACAGACACATTCAATGTGTCTACTGTCTGGGGGCTAAACACCTCCAAGACACTTGCAGCATTTGCCATTCCTTTTCTTCAAGAGTCCTCTTGGAGAGAAGGAGGAAGCTAATAGACAGGGGATTACTACAGCATTCCTTTTGTGAGGTGTTGAGTAGCCATGAGTGTACTAGCATGTCTTTTAAATCCTCAAAATCCACAAAATCTTCGGATCCTAAAGTGGCAAAAAAGGCGAAAACTTCAGAGGGAGGGTCATCGGTTCCAAAGACCTCAGAACCGAGTGTACCTTTGATTCGGAGCCAGCTCTCAGTATTGGAGCCGGTCTCTGAAGTTCCCTCTTCTCCTCTGCTCCAGTCAGCACCTTCGGTGCATTCATCTAAGTCCTCAGTTAGCCTTTCAGGTTTGGACATGGATCAGCTAGTGCAGAAGCTTTTACAGGCACCAGGACTTGCCAGATTGTTGTTGGCCCCGACCAGCTCATCAGTGCCGAAGACCATGGAACCGGATTTGTCTACTCCTCCTCCGAGCCGTACTGCACTCTTGGAGCCGAAGGAAACTGAACCAACGATTGTCGAACCCTTGGAGCCGATACCCACACTGGTGTTATTGGCTCCATCTACTCGGATGTCCTCGGCGCTGACTGAGGACTCTAGGAACAGATGCTCTCCCATCAGGTCCGGGGAGGATAGTCAAACCGATTTGTCAGTGCCGACTCTTCCTCTCAGGGCTTCAGCTCGGATGAGCTTGGCTCCTACCTTGAGCTCGGAGCCCATGGTTTTGGTGCAGGAAGATCGGACGGTACTCTCGGGTCCATCCACTCCTCGTTGGAGCCATGGTGCCTTCGATGCTATGAGGAGAGTTTTGTCAACAAAGACAACGTCAGCATCGGTTTGGCCTTCCCTCAAGCTCCTGTGTCTGCATCTTCATCTACCAGTCCCCCTAAGCGTAGAGACCCCGAGCCTCAAGTACCCCCACAGGGTGTCCCCTGCTCTTCTGAGACCTCCTCAGATCCCCCCACTGAGGAGGTGCCCAGGAAGAGGCTGTGCAAGAAGAGGCACTTAGACTCCCCACAGGAGTCTTTGACATTTGACACGGACTTGGATGAGTCAGAAGGGTCCCCTCGATCCCCCTCTGAGGATATCGCCTTTGCAGAGATGCTAGAGATCCTTAGTCAGAGGGGCGATTGGCAGTCCAAGACCCCTACTGAGGATGAATCCGTGCTCTTGAAGGCTTTTGGGTCTCAACCTTCCTCTTCTTGGGTGTCTCCGCCTTACGACGAGCTCATGGAACTGATCTCTCGTAAGGAGTGGGAGTCACCGGAGGCCATGGAACCTGTTCCTCGTAAGCCCAATAAATTCATGTCTGCCCCAGTGGACAAGCCATTTTTGACAAAGGGAGTGCCTGTTGATGCCATGGTGGTAGCTGCAGCCACCAAAAAGGAAGTGTTTGAGACATCCACATCTATCCATTCTCCTAACAGAGATTCTAGAGTCATGGATAGATATGGGAAATGCATGTTTAGTTCAGTGACTTTTTCTCTGCAATCACTGAACTACTTAACCTATTTTGCGAGACTACAAAGAGATGATCTGAAAGAGCTAGGAGATACTCTCCAGGGTACGGTAGCTGCAGGGGTGGCCGACAAAGTCAACGCCCAACTCGCTACCCTAAACTCAGTGGTAAACTCGTCCATGCATCTCATATCCTGTGCAGCTGATGGTTCGAGTAGAGCCACTAGTTCAGGCATTGCTCTTCGAAGACAAGCCTGGATGCATTTTTGTTCCTTTGCGGAACCCTTTAAGTCTTCCTTTATCAAACCCCATTCGATGGCTCATCACTGTTTAGGCCTAAAGTAAAGAAAACTTTAACCAGGTGTGAGCAGGAAGGCAAGACCTTATCTGCCGTTGGAGTCCGTTTTTCTACTCCTACTCGACCCTACCCCAAGGGCCCTAGGGGAGGGAAAATGTGGTTCTGAAAAGCACAGGGAGCCTTTCAGGACACAGTCAGTTCTCCGGTCAACCCTACCAGCGCCCCTGAAAGGGGGCTCAACTGTTCGGCTCTGGAGGCAGTCAGGGGTAGCTTGTCTTTGTACCCTGAAGCCTGGCTAAACATAACATCAGATACATGGATAAAAAGCATCATTTCCAGAGGATATTTCATACCGTTCTCTTCACCTTCCATTCCTGTAAACAGAATCCCAGATGTTCCACCCAATCTCAGGGAACAAGCAATTGTAGAGGTCCACAGATTGCTAGAAAAAAAGAGTCATCCAACCAGTCCCAGCAGACTTTGGATTTGGAACTTACTCGAGATTCTTTTTGGTACCAAAGAAAACAGGGGACTGGAGACCTATCTTGGACCTCAGCAGGTTCAACCAGTTCATAAAGAAAGAGAAGTTCTGAATGGTCACGCTTCAGTCCATTCTTCCCTTCCTAGGGAAAGGCAATTGGATGTGCTCCATAGATCTCAAGGACGCGTACTATCAGATAAAGATGAACAGACGCTCGAGAGATCATCTGCGTTTCTGGCTGGGAGCCAATCATTACCAGTTTCGAGCCCTGCCCTTTGGTCTCACTACAGCCCCCAGAGTGTTCACCAAATGCATGGCAGTGGTCACAGCTCACCTGAGACGTCTAGGATTCCAGGTGTTTCCATACCTAGACTATTGGCTCCTCACCGCTACCACCAGGTATCAATTGACTCAGGCAACACAATACACTTTGACACTCTGCCATCAATTAGGCATTGTAATCAACTTCGAAAAGTCTGCCTTATCACCATCGCAGCATACCGTTTTTATAGAAGCAGAGTTAGATACCTCAGCTACCACTCTACATCTTCCTATCAAAAGAGTCTCACACGTCAGCTCACTGGTATCAAAGAACAAAGCTACAGCAGCAGAGGTCTTGAAGGTGCTAGTTTGATGCCAGCAATCCTGGCTACACCACTCACAAGGATGCATATGCGAATTCTTCAATGGCTCCTCTTTGCTCAGTGGCTGTACCGGAAATTACCGATGCACCACATGATTCTTATAACAGATTCTTGCAAGAGAGACCTTCGGTGGTGGTTGACGTCTCTTCATGTCAGAATTGGAAGACCCTTTGTTCTCCCCCCCCCCCCAGTAGCCACTGTGACCACGGACGCTTCCCTGATAGGGTGGGGGGGGGCATTTTCAGGGAAAGACTGCCCAAGACACATGGACAGATCAAGAATCACATCTGCACATCAATGTTATAGAGCTGAGAGCGGTACTTCTGGCATTGCAGTATTTTCAGGACTCTCTCCCTCTAGGAACTATTGCAATTCAGACGGACATGTCAGTAGTCTGGTACGTGAACAAGCAAGGCGGAACCAAGTCTTACCCCCTTTGTCGAGAAGCCCTCAGGGTCTGGCAATGGGCTGTGTCATCCCAGCGTTTTCTGTTAGCAATGCACATCCCAGGAAAATCCAATGTGATAACAGACAAGCTAAGCAGGGCGATATTGCTCCCTTATGAGTGGTCTCTCAAACAACAGGTTGTGGAGTTGATTTTCCACAAATGGGGCCAGCCTTGCTGCGACCTCTTTGCCAGCCACATCAATTCAAAATGCAGAAGCTACTTTGCCCTAATACCACCTCCCGGTCATCCCCCGAGAGATGCATTTTTACACGATTGGTCCCCGCGTCTCCTTTATGCATTTCCACCCTTCCCATTGATACCCAGATTTTTACAGAAAGCAAAATCACTAGGAAGGACTGTTATTCTCATAGCCACTACTGGCCTCGACAGATTTGGTTCCCGTTTCTCCACTGTCATCTATTGGAAGATCCATGGATACTGGACCCAGTTCCAGACCTTCTGATGCACCCGTCAAGGGACCTCCATCCTTCACTGCAGTCCCTGAAACTGACTGCTTGGCTAATCCACTTCCCCTAATTGCCAGGCTTCATTCAATTTCAGAAGATACAAGACAAATTCTCTTCTCTTCTCACAAGCCATCTACCAGGAAATTATATGGCAGTACATTGTAAAGGTTCTCAATTTGGGCCAACATGGAGAAAATTGACCCTTTCCGAGCTCCGCTATCATCTATTTTAAAATTCTTGACAAAGATTTTTAAGGAAGGGGCAGCAGCTGCTGCAGTTCGAGTCCAGTTAGCTGCCATCTCAAATTTTCACCTTGGGTTTGGTGGCTCAAATGTTATGGGCCATAAATTATCTAAGACTTTTCTTAAAGGCGTTCTTCACATGAGACCTCCTATCAAACTTCCCTTTTCTCCCTGGAATTTAAGCTTTATGCTGTCTCAAATTATTCTTCCCCCTTTTGAACCAGCATCTTCTTGTGATCTCAAATATTTATCCTGGAAAACTATTTTTCTTGCGGCCATTACTTCTGCCCGCAGAGTGTCAGAACTTCAAGCATTATCTATCAGATCACCTTACATGATTTTCCATGCTGATAGAGTATCAATCAGAACAAACCCCTCATTTTTACCTATAGTCTGTTCTGAATCAAATATCAATCAGGTAATTGAGCTGCCAGTCTTTTTTCCCAACCACTCTAGCAAATTGGAATACATGCTGCACAAACTTGATGTACATAGACAACTCAGATTTTATCTTGACAGAGCTAAGGATATTAGAAAATTAGATCAACTTTGTGTATCCTTCTAAGAAGCCAGAAAAGGCAATCCAGTGGCTAAAACAACCTTATCTAAATGGTTATCCGATTGTATATCCTTTGTTTATGAGAATGCGAGCATGCCATTAATATACAAACCTAAGGCTCATTCTACCAGAGCCGTCTCTACGTCTTCTGCTTTTCAAGCTAAATTGCCCCTTGATAATATTTGCGCTGCAGCCACTTGGTCTAAGCCTCATACCTTTATCACGCATTACAAAGTAGATAAGGCTTCAAGGGACAGGTCTTCCTTTGGTTCCACGGTACTGAAGAACATACTTCCATGAGCCACCCAAGATTGAGGGTGCTAGGGACGCTACCCATCAGTGAGAATAAATGGCGAGATTTAGCAACTTCACATAAAGAAGTTATGTACTTACCATAACGTTCCATGTGAGTTGTTTATCTCGCCTTTATTCTCACATCCCTCCCTCCTTCCCCCTCCTGGCTGACTGTTGACTTAGAGGCTAGTGCCATCCTGGTTATTCAATATTTCTTCTTTCCCTTCGGGAAGTGTTCTTGGTAGAAATAAATAAAAGGGTATGTATGTATATATATATATATATATATATATATCTATATCTATATATATAAACTGTTACTCGCAACAAACAAGATCTGAGGTAATTCCAGCAGTGCATTGTGGGATAAGAGGCTTGGTCTCGAGCTACTGGCAAGCCTTGAGCTTTGCTGTCGGCCGTGTTGGAGCAGAGGATCGGCTCCGAACCCATCAGTGAGAATAAAGAGGAGATAAACAACTCACATAGAACGTTATGGTAAGTACATAACTTCTTTTTTATATATGTGCTAATGTTTGACTACATATCTCTTAGTAGTACCACAAATTTGAGACTTCAGAAGTCCACGTTCCTTACTGTTTGCTACCAAAAGGGTGCTGTTGTATAATCAGTTTTTAAAGTAATAGCCATGGTAAATAATATAGAACAACAGTAACACATCAAAGTAAGTGTAAAGTAACAGTATTGGACCATGCTGTGAGCTTCCTTGCCACAGTTTATTAATTTTGTATATTTTAATCAGCTGCACAGTATGAGAGGGAATGTGCCACACTTTGAAGATGTTTTGAGAATCATGGCTGACCATGTTGGTCTATCCGGTTGTTAGGAGTTAGATTGGAGTTTGTCATCTTTCCTGTCTTTAAATTAGTTTGACCATGTTGGTCAGATCAGGTTAAAAGCCTCATTTAGATGGAGTTCTGGAGGGGCAAGCTCCATTCATATGCAAGTTACAGGTTACAGTAAAGCAAACATTCCAATAATATAAGACGTGATGTCCTTTCATGTCATTGTTGGAGTATTCATCACCTCTGGGATCCCCTGCCAGGGACAGCCCAAAGTGTGGCCAACGTACCAAAGCCTTTATTACCTACAGCGAAGAGTATGTCAGATATATGCTTCCTTCGCAAGCGGAGGGAATAAAGGTGATGTACGTATGCTCCCAACTCATAACTTTGTTATTGCCAGTCTAAACACCATTGTGGTCTGTTGGTGTAAACACCCTTCACATTTGGTGGTTATACTGCATGGATCTTGTCACACAGGACAAAGGCACTGTCCTTCACCCTCATATGCCCACTCTTTAACTGACACTTTGGGTGATAGGGTTTTGATTCCTTTCCTACACCAGTTTTCTGAAGATGTCTGTAGCAACCTCCAGGTGGCCAGTAGGTTTGCCACCAGTCAGGAAACTTTCCTGATAGTCAAGAAATCCAGGTTTCTCTCAGAAAGTCCAGTTGTCATTTGTACTTGAAATACATTTTGAATCATTTTGAGAGCTAACACATTTCTGAAGTTTGTTTCCTAAAATGTTAACTGTTCCTATCCTAGGTGAATAGGTATTAGATAGAGATGAAGATACACTAGATTTTGCATTTGTACCCAGGAAGGCTCATTCATTCATCTCTCCTTTTTCTTCTCTTTTCGATTATTGTCCACGATTACACACTTCTCCGTTTACAGTGTTATATTGGTTTTTCTGTGCCTTTCTGGTTCCTTTGTCTGTATAGCTTAGTAGCACTGTTTGTAAATAGTGTATTTAGTGTTTTTATTAGAGTTGATTGTTTTTATTTAGAGGAACTGTCTGGAACTACACCTGTAATTTTGCTGTTTCACTCTAATGAAAGTCAGTGTTTTGTATGTTCTTGAGCAGAAAATAATAAAAATCTTATTGGAAAAAAAAAATGTTTACTGTTCCATTTGGATTTCCTATCTGCATTCAAATGCTATGTAAAAGCCGCCGTTATGGCTTGTCTGTGTGTGCGTGTGTTGACATGTATATAGGAGCAACAAGGTGACCATAATTTCTTCCACTTTACATCACTGTCAGGCATCAGTACTGTACACAACAAGTGGCTGTTTTTGGTTGCCATCTCACAGTGCTTGTCTCCCTGTTTAGTTCTTGGCTGTAGTATCATCTGTGTGGAATCTGCATGCCTTTCCTACCTCTGTGCAGGTTTTATACAGGTGCTCTAATTTTTCCAGTACCCCAAAGCCATGCTAAAGGTAAATTGATGATGTCCTTCCATATCACTGTTGCAGTATTCTTTACTAAAGGGATCCCCTGCCAAGGGTAGCCCAATTTCCCGCCATTATACGAAAGCCTTAGGTTTTTTTTAAAATGACGTAGTTATATCACACATATGCTTCCCATTTATGGCATAGAGCATAAAGGTGACATATTGAAGTACATACCTCAGAACGTCTTTGTTGCCAGTCCAAATGCCATCTGCAATCATCAGTCTGAACCACTGCTTCATTTGTGTTGGTTACCAAGCCATTTTCATATAAGTTCCCTGTTGGGGTGTTCTTTTTATCTTGTTTTAGTTGTGAGTCTACATCATCCTGAAAGAGAAAAATGTTAGTGTGGGAGACAGAATTTCCAAAAGGACCATCACAAGCAGTTGTTTTGCTTGGGTGCTTCTCATGATCATACTTTATACCTGATTTGTCAAGCGTTTGTCCCTAAGACTCTTCGTAGTCATCTATCCTCCTTGTCTAGCCCTCTAGAGAACCAGCATTTTTAAGTTGTTTACACAGGGTGGAATGGAGGAATCGTCTCATCCCAAGGGTCAGCCACAGGGGGTTGGGAAAATGGTTAAGGTGTTTACCTTACAGACACAAGGTACAGGGTTTGATTTTCACATGGGGTAATTGGCTAGGATTAAAATGGCTCACAAGGGCAGTTAGCCTAGTACTAATCTATGAACCTCTGAACCTATTTGCCAAGAAGACCACGAAAAAAATCAGATCAGATTCAGCTGCTGTACAACCTTCCCCAGACATCTCTGTTGAGGATGATGAAAGGCTGGAGGTGGAGAAGATTCCCACTACATTGATTGAGTGTCGGCAAGTGTCCAGACCTCCTAAAGTCTTTAGGTCTAGCATCAGTTTGAAAAAGAAGCAGAAAACAAACCATATTTTCACTCCTACTAAGGATCCCCAGCGTGAATGGTAGGATTTTACACATGGGTGTGTAATGCACTCCTGACTTTGAGGCCTAGGGAGCAAGACTCTTCTGATGAGGAATTGGGCACTGGCTTACTCCTCTCAGATTTCCTTCTCCATTGGACTATGGTTGTGAGGACAACAACTCCATTAGTCCAGATTCTCCCTTTGGGGAACTTTATTTTGGGGATACTGTCTCTCATGTGTTGGATTTTTTAAAATGTGGCTATACCCAAGTTTCTGACATGTAAAAGAGGTATTATGAACTCCTCCAGATGGAGTCTCCTAAGCCCTCTCCTGTACCTTCTGTCCAGCTGCACTGTTTTCTGAAGCTTTTCAGGCTCCTGATTCCCATCCTGCAGCCCCTAAAACTGATAGGTTTTAGAAGGTGCCTGATAATTGTAAGTTTCTTTACAAATGTCCTTCTGATGACCCCTGTTTTGTGTCTGTCTCTTCTGACAAACTTTCCAAAGTATTGTATTCTATTAAATTGCTTCCTTTTGACAAGGACAATTAGGGGCATGGAATGGCTGAGAAAAAGGTGTATAATTGCTGCTATCCTGGCCTTTTGGGCTATTAATTATCATATCCATATGACCAGGTATGTCTTAGCTCTTCTTTCTCAGGCCTATCAGGTTATTTCTGATCTTCCTGATTCTGAGGAGAAGGTTTTGGCCATCTCTTTGTTGGCTTCTGTTCTCAAGTGGCTTGCCATTCTATAAATGTAGTTATGATGCAACTGATGCTTCTTCTAGGGATGCTGCCTTAGGTTCTGTGTTGGTGAGACATTATTTTTGGCTTCGTCTTTAACCTTTACCTGATGATATTCAGGCTAAATTGATGGCTACTGCCCAGATCTCTTTGGTTCTACAGTTGCTGAGCATTTTAATGTCCTGCAGGAGAAGGACAATGTCTTGCAGGAATTAAAACATATTTTTGTTTCCCCTATTCGCAAATTTCCAAGGAATTATGCTTCTAAGCCTGCTTTTGTACGTTGACAGTCTCACCCTCCTCTCAAAGGTTTAAAGGGTTCTAGAAGGGCTCCTCCTGCTAAGTCTGCTCAGATTCCTACTACTCAGAATCCTCCTTTTCTAGACCAACCAGGTTCTGTATGTCTGCCTTCTTCCTTCCATCGTAAGTCAGGTTGCGTTAACTCTTCATCTTTCCCTGTCTCTTCCCAATTTGTTAAGGATCACTCAAGATTCTTGGGTTCTGTCCATCATTCATCAGGGATACTTCATGGTGTGGAAATCCCTTCTTTCCTTTTCAGATGTTACTCATCCTCCTCAGGAACAGTTGTCCTTTTTCCAGATTTGCTTCAGGGCCTTTTGTCTCAAGGCACCATCCAAGCAGTTTCTACTCCTCAAAGGGGTAAGGGGTTTTATTCCAGAGTGTTTTGGCTCCTAGGAAAGAAGGCACTTGGAAACCCATTCTGGATCTTTCTCAGCTGAACACTTTCCTGAAGGTTCTGTACTTTTGAATGCTCTCTCTTCAGACTCTGTTCCCACTTCTCCTACCTCAGGCTTTCCTAGTCCCTCTGGATCTCAAGGATTCCTATCGTCACATCCATATTCATCCCCATTTCGGGAAATTTTTGCATTTCTTTTTCTTGAATTTTCAGTTCTCCACTTTCCTCTTTGCCCTGTCTACTGTCACAATCTACTGCCTCAAGAGTCTTCACCAAATGCCTCGCTCCTGTGATTTCCCTTTGCAGGATGAGGGGGATGTAAATCTTTCTTTACCTAAATTACCTGCTCATTCAGGCTTCCTCCCCATATACCTTGATTCAGCCCCTCCACTATGCTAATGCCTCTTGCAAAGCCTAGGGTTTATGGTAGGTTTCCTGAAATCCTTCCTGACTCCTCCTCAGATCATGTTTTTCTCTGGTGCAAGCTCCAGGCCATTCCTATGCTGGCTTCCCTGCCACCACCCAAAGCTATGACTCTTAACTTCCTTTTTTCAACCCTTTCTTCCTCAAGTCTCATTTATGTCCAGGGAGTTTCTACAGGCTCTGGGTTACATGGCTTTTCACCATCCCTATGCTTCCTCTAGCCAGACTCCATATGAGGAAGTTTCAGTGGTTCCTAAAGTCAGTATGGCTTCAGCACTGTCATCCTTTAGACTTTCAGTTACTCTTTTTCCATGCCTCAAACTAGAGCTTCAGTGGTGGGTTGATCAGCTGTCTCCAACCCCAGGGATTCCTTTTCAACCCCTAGTCCCCTCTCAGGAAGTTTTTCTTGATGCCTCAGATGTGGGGTGGGAGGCATTTTTTTGGCCTTCTAAAGGTTCCAGGCCTTTGGCCCATTTCTCAGAGGGCAGACCATATTATCATCAAGGAGATGAGAGCTCTCCTCCTTGCTCTTCAGGCCTTCCATATTTTGTTTCTTCCAGGACCTTTCGAAATCTTTACAGGCAATACCACAGTGATGTGGTGCATCAACAACCAAGGGTGAACATGGTCTTACCTACTATGCAGACTAACTTTTCAGGTTTGGGACCTGGCTATCCAGTATCAGGTGACTCTTCAGGCTGTTTATATCCCTTCAGAACAAAACACTGTGGCAGCCTGTCTGAGCAGGTCCGTCATAACAAAGACTCATGAGTGGATGCTTCACAGAGCTGTGCTTCTGGACACTGTCCACTGGTGGTGTACTTCTCAAGTAGATCTTTTTTTCTCCTCTCTGAACAGATAACTTCCTCTTTTTTTATACCAGAGTACCAACTCCTCTAGCATGGAAGGTGGATGCCCCCTCTTTTTCTTGGAATGGGGTGTTTCTGTATGCCTTCCCTCCTCTTCCTCTCATACTGGTGGTCCTGCTCAAGATAGAATAGGACTCCCCCAAAATCTTGTTGCTGACTCCCGTTTGGCCCAAACAGCATTGGTTCCCTCCTCTTCTGCATCTAGCCAAGGGCAGTCACTACAAGTTACCTCACAGCGTGGATCTATTCACACAAGACAAAAGGTTCTCTCATCCATACTCACTTGTCCACTCTTCATTAACTCTGTGGGTGATAGAGTTTTGATCCCTTTTAGTTACCTTTTTTCTGAGGCTGTGCTCCAGGTTCTGCAGGAGGCCAGAAAATCTTATTTATCCAAGTGGAAAAGATTTTCTATTTGGTGCCTTGCTCGTAAACAGGATCCACTTTCTCTGGAGGTTCCTCTGCTTCTGTCTTATTTGTGTAAATTGCTGCATGCTGGGTTGTCATACTCTTCACGTAAAGCTCACCTTTCAGCTGCCTGCCTTTGACTCCTTTGACTTCTAGGTTTGAGGTCAAACAAGCCTATTCCTCCTTCCTGGGATTTTAATTTTTCTACTTGAAAAATTAACTCGAGCTCCTTTTGAGCCTGCAGCTTCAGATTCCTTGCAGCATTGTACATGGAAGATTTTTCTTCTTTTGGCCCTTCATTTAGAAGGGTGTCTCAACTTCAGATCCTTATAGCTGTACCTCCTTTTGTATTTTTTCATAAGGACAGGATGTCTGTTCGTATTAATTCTTCTTTTATGCCCAAGGTGGTTAATGAATCGACTCTCTAGTCTGTTAATTTGCCCACTTTTCCTTCTCCATAGTCTGCCAGTATGAAGGTTCACACCTCAGATTTGCATAGGCGGCTCAGATATTTGGATAATACTAAGGCCATTCACAAGTCTGAGCAACCTTTTTCTTTCTTTTCATCCTAGATCTCTAGGTTTGGCTGTTTCTAAGCAAACCATTTCTTCATGGATTTCTAGGGCTATTTCTTTTTGTTACTCCTACCATGAGAAAAGCCTTTCTGCTTCTGTAAAGGTTCATTTTACCAGGGCTCTGTCTTCCTGTGGTGCTTTCTTCAAAGGACTGGATACCAATTCCATCCTTGAGGCTGGTACTTGGACGTCTTGCCAGACCTTCACTAAACATTATAAGCTGGATGTGGTTTCCAGGGCTAGAACTGAATTTGCCAGGGCTGTCCTGCATGGATTTCATGAGGGCCCTACTGGGCCTTCCTCTTCCCAAGTTTCCTCTTGAGCTTTTGTACTCTCCCTTTAGTAAAGAATACTCCAACAGTGATATGGAAGGACATAGTACAGTTGTTTAAAATCTTACCATAACAGTAGATGTACTTCCCTTCACTGTTGCAGTATTTGCACCCTCCCTCCTCCCTGGTTTTCTCTACTCCTTTTTTCTTTCTGGATGCATATGTTCCTCCTTTTTCTCCTTGGACTGTTGTTCCTTCTAGGACTGTTCACTTGTGATGTGTGTACGTCCATATGTCACCTTTATGACCTACACCATAAGCAGGGAGCATACATGTGATGTGCAATGTCTTTTTTAAAAAAAACTAAGGTTATACTGGCTGGACATCAAGCTGCCCTTGGCAGAGGATCCCTTTAGTAAAGAATACTGCAACAGTGAAAGGAAGGGCATCTACTGTTATGGTAAGATTTTACACAACTGTACTTTCTTCCAATTTGCCTTTCAAAAGAATGCTATATATGGGTCTGTGTAAAAATATTTGCGGGTATGTGCATAAATCTCTTAGGTAGTGAGAGAATAAGGCATAAAATGCATCAGAGAACATCTAGAACTTCAGAGCTTCTGAGGGCCATCATTCCTGACTCTATAAATGGCTTAGTAGGGTCCTCAACTGTGCAGCCCAACTAGCCTAAAACTGATCTCACTCTGAGGTGGGTAAAGAGATTGCTATAGTTTGACTGAGGGTTGGGGATACTATGGTCATTATTTCTTTAATTTTCCTTATAGTCAAACTTCAGCAGTGTGTGCAGAAGGTCACCAGAGCTTATGTGGTGGCTGGAGATAGTGTGGTCATTATTTCTTTAACTTTCCTTAAAATTTTGCCTCATAGGTGTGCACAGAATGTTACTATAGATATTTTAGCATCAGTGTGTTATGTAGGAACAAGTAGGAAGAATTACTGAAAGAATTATTGTTTCCATTTTTTTCACAATTGATATCAAATATGTATACATGTGGATATCTTCTGGTAGTAGGGTAAAGCAGGCATGCTCCATATGTACATTTGACAGAAATAGTTTGAAATATGTTGTTCTCTGTTTGTTACATCACTTTCATCCTAGTTTGACTTTAGAGTGGCACACAGCGTCTGACTTTTGGGGTCAGGGATGAGGAGGAATGCTGTGTAGATGTTTGACAGCAGCAACATGAAATATATAATTGTCGTTGGCCATTTCACCCCAGTTTTCACCATATGGGTACATTGAAAAATCGCCATCCTTTTTTTTTGTGGGGGGCAGTCATTCTAAATATGAGATATGTGATATCACAAGCATTTTATTCTCAACTACTACTCAGTTTTATAGTATCTAATGTGTCATCAACCTTGAACATTTAACATTTGACATAACCTGTTTCTTTCTTGAATGCTCAAAAAAAATCATTTTCTTTTTTGTTCAGGCCAACACTGGACCCAAGCATGTGGAAAACATTCTAAAATGCATCTCAGAACAGTTAGAACCCCATAGCTTCTGGGTATTTGCTGTCCCCTAGACTCCTCCATAGTTATTGTAGTGTAATATAGTTTTGGCCAGTTTGAATGTGTTGTAAGGATGTAAGAAAAAGATGACCAGTAAGGCAAGGTGTAAGAAAACAAAATAAAAATGCACTGGACATCGAGAAGGTAGAGACAGGAGGAAAATGGGAGCAATGGAGTATATGCCAAGGTGACAGTAAAGAACACGGGTGGAGACTGCCATGGAACACTTTCCCTAGGGATTCATATCATCTAAGGCTGCCCATGAAGTCACTGTATATGGCATTTAAAAATTGGTACTTCTGGGTGTGGCTTACTAAATTAATTGTGGCTACCCTGAAACTTCAGGCATGTTTCCATTAAAAAAGGGGCATGGCTTATTTGTCAGAAATGGAAGGCTGCATAAGTAGCAACCCTAGAGGCCAGGAAACCCAATATCAGAAAATCAAATATGTTCTAATGGAAGAGATTTTCTGTTTGGTGTCTTAAACATCACTAGGATACCTTTAGTGGAAGTCCCCTTGGTTCTTTCATATTTGTGTGAAATAATGTATGCTGGCTTGTCATATTCTACAGCAAAAGCATAGTTGTCAACCATTTCTGCTTGTCTGACACTTCCTCATCTTTTGGCCTCGAGGTTTGAAGTCAAGCATTTTCTTAAAGGTGTCCTTCATATTAGACCTAAAAGAAAGCTAATTCCTCCTTCTTGGGATCTTAATTTTGTCATTGAAAATCTGACTGAGGCTCCTTTTGAGCCTACTGCTGCTTTGCAGTACTTGGTTGCTTTAACCTCTACCAGAAGGGTATCCGAACCACAGGTGGTGCTTCCTTTTTCGGTTTTTCATAGAGACAGGGTGTTTCTCTTTATGAATCCTCCTTTTTATGTCCAAGATGAGCTGTCCCCTAATCAGTCTATCCAGCTTCCTTCTTTTTTCCTCTTTTTTGCAGTCTGCTAGGGAGAAGGTTCTGCATACTTTGAATTTGCATAGACAGCTCAGATATTATTTAGACCAAAATAAAGCTTTTTGTAAATATGATTAGCTTTTTGTTTCTTTTGTTGTCATGACATCAGGTTTAGCAGTTTGTAAGCAAACCATCTCTTACCAGATTTCCAAGGCCATATATTTTTGTTGTTCTTTTCATGGTAAGCAATTGCTTGCTTCTGTGAAGGCTCATTTTACCAGAACAGTGGCCTGTTTGGGGTCTTTCTTCAAAGGTTTAGACACTAACTCCATCCTTGAAGCTTCTACTTGGTCTTTGGTTCACTTGTCACAAAACATAACAAATTGGATGTAATTTCCAGGGCCAGAGCAGGTTTTGCCAAGGCCATCCTGCATGGGTTTGTGAAGGGATCCTCCTTGCTTTCCTCCTCCCTGCCTTCACTGTAGCTTTTGTACTCTCCCGAGGTGACGAATACTGCAACACTGAAGGACATAGTGCAGTTGTGTACAATCTTACCACAACAGTAGATGTCCTTCTTTTCACTGTTGCAGTATTCACTCCTTCCCTCATGCCCCCTTTTTTCTTTCTTTTGCATGGGTGGTATTTTTAGTACTGGCCAAAGAGGTTCCTCTCCTCCTCTTCCTCTATTCCTTTTGTATGGATGGGCATATCCTACTCTCCGGTGTGGGTTCTAGTTATCCTGGGGCACCTTGGTTCTCAGTTGGGAGCATATGTATGTTACCCTCATGCCTTATGTTTGCATAGGAAGCATGTGTCTGATGTATTGATGCTGAAGAAGAGAAGGCTTTAGTGTAAGTACATGAATAGGTTCTTGAGTGGACAACAAGACTGCCAACTACAGAATTTTTTTTTCAGAAAAAGATGTATGAAAATGCATTATGACAAAAAATGGGATATATCTAAACACAAAATATTTGCAAAAAATATCTAAAATGAAAAATTTCAATAAAATCTAACCACGTTCAAAATCAGTGTTTTTTTGGGGGGGTGGGCAATCTCCCCTGAACTCCCCACTCTGCTAATTAGATATACCAATTCTGAGGTAGCACAACAGTGGAGAAAGGACAAAAATCCTTCCTTAGTATAACTTTAGTTTTGTGTTTAGATATTTTTGAGATTAGATTTTTTTCTTGATTTATTTTGTGTTTAGATATTTGTGAGTTTAAATAATTTTAAGTAGACACACACGTCTCAGTATGTTTGCAATTATTTAGATTTATATTTGTACGTGCATTTTGGAAATACTGTCATGTATGTATATGATCTGTTAACAGGATGGGCGCTAGCCTAAATAAATTCTACACACTGATATGGAGGAGAGGTAATGCTTTTCTTCACAAGGTTCTTTTGAATGCTTTTGGAATGCCAGAAGGTGATGACAGTGCTTTCTTGCTAGAACATATATGTCCCACTGTGATAATGCTGTTTTCTTCCCTTTGATGCTTCCTTAGAAGCAATAAACACTTTTAATTCTCTGGTACTGCACTGTGATTGGTCCCCATTATCCCATCTCAACCTTGACACTGCTGTAGAATACTTCAGTTCAAAGTTCCTTGAAATTCTAAACACACTAGCTCCAATTAGAAAAATTTGTGTAAAGGCTAACTATACCCCATGGCTGAGTAATGAAACTAAACTACTACTCAAAGATTGAGACAAGTCCTGGACCTACTATCACAGTAACAAAAGCCAAAACTTTCTTGAAACCTATCGCTGCTTGAGAAACAAAGCCAAAACCCAAATCAAAAAAGATAAGAGAACCTACTATACTCAAATTCAAAATGTCCATCATAATAATCAACAAAAATTCTGTAGTAGTATAAAAAAACTTCTTAAACCTGGACAATCCTCAACCCCATCTCCCACCACCTCCAACACCACAGATAGTTTGGCCACTCAGTTTAACTCTTTCTTTATAAATTCCATCCCATCTCTCTTAAATAATACAGTCTACAACCCTCCATCCATTCCATTCCATCCCATCCCATCCTATCCCCTACCCATTCCACTGCCTTTTCCCTAGAGCCCATCCGGACATCTACTATTAGAAAATTACTGCCTAAATTAAAACCTACAACCCTCGCACTTGGCCAGTTACTTGACGTACCTCAAGTTAGCAACCAACTCCATTACCTACCCTGTATTTGTATTGATCAACAGATCAATCAAAGAACAGTATGTTCCCAAACTTTGGAAAACCTCATACATCATCCCTCTGCATAAAGGTGGTATATCAACCAAATTCATAAACTATAGACCAGTAGCTCTTCTATCTCCCTTGTCTAAAATCCTCAAGAAATGTGTCCATACTCAGCTTATGGACTACCTTACCCATCACAAACTGCTAATAAACTCCCAGCATGGCTTCAGGCCTAACCCATAGTACAACTACTGCCCTGCTAATCTTCACTGACACTATTAATCACCTGAAAAACAATGGCCAACAAGTAACATCCATCCTTTTAGATAAGTCGAAGGCATTTGACACAATTTCACATAAAAATCGGTTACATGAACTTGCATCATTAAATCTTTCCCACTCTGCTCTGTCTTGGTTTCAAAGTTATCAACAGCAAGCTGTCAAATGGCAGAATGACCTATCCTTTCACCTATCTGTGTCTGTAGGCGTAACTCAACAATCAATCTTAGGCCCACTGTTTTTACTGTCTTTACCAACAAACTGCATACTGCCACCAACCTGGCAACCAGCATTCATTGTGCAGATGATTCAACCCTAATATGTGCAGCCCCTTCCCTGTCCCAGCTACAAGAAAAAAAAACACAAAAATCCTTCACAGATATAGAATCTTACCTCTCCTGTCAACAACTTATATTAAACCCCAAAAAACTAAACTAATTATTTTCTCCAACACAAATCCAACAACACCCTTTGCTGTCTTCTAATAATAACACCAAAATAGAACCCACACCTCAAACTAAACTACTAGGCGTCACTATGGATAGTAACTTTAGAATCTGATAAGCATATCTCTGATGTTAAGACAACCCATATCAAACTTGGCACTTTCTGCAGGACCAAACAATTCCTTACCAACCCCACCAGGCAGGCCATTGCTAGGACCCATCTTCTCTCCACCCTGTTGTACATCTCACCAATCCTTGCAAACCTTAGAAAATCAGACCTAGCCAGACTGGAAGCATGCTATAACAAAATAGCCAAATTCGCCACAGATTCCCCAGATAGGTCTCACCACTGTTTAGCACTCCAGCAGCTCAAATGGCTTGAACTACCCAGTCTCCTATATCATCATCAAATAACCACTGCACATATTACCAAACCGTAAAACTGTCCTGCTCTCCAAAACCTGATCTAACCAGACTTTAGCCTCAGAACCATAAGATCCATAGACAAATCCCTCTCAGCAGTCACTAAATCTAATAATCACTTCGGAGATTCCCTGTATTCTAATCACATTTCCGAAGGCTGGAACTCCATCCCCCAGAACATCCTTAATACTACCAGCTTCAAACGACTTCTCAGGACCTACCTAACCAATAACTGGCAGTACTCTTGCACTGCTCCTGGCTAGTGTGTATTTAAATCGTTCATGTATTAATCATTCCTTTATCTTGCATGACATTTACAACTTTCTTGTTCTTATGAGAATGTTTATGTGCAGCAATATATATGTGTTTGCATTTGGAGATGGCCATGGTGGTGCAGCGTTTAGCATTGTCACCTCACAGCAAGAGGTTCTCCTGTTCGATTCTCAGCTGGAGTGCCTTCTGTGTGGAGTCTGCATGTCCTCCCCACGGTCAAGTGATGTTAAAGACATGCAGGTAGGTGCGTGTGTGAATGGGTGTGCCTTCCTTGAAGGTTGGGTGTCGGGCTAGCACCTTGGCACTGTAAAAATCCACTGCCAAACATTAGTGGACTGGCATTCTGCTGTGGTGACCCCTAACCAGGAAAGCTGGAAGACATTACTTTTATATGTGTTTGCATTTATTAGATTGTTATAGTTTGTAGAATAATTTTGTTGCCTTTATTACATTGTTATACTTTGTGCTATTACATGTAACTGAGTAGTCTCTCTGTACTGTTATTTATTGTTCTCTGTACTGTACTTTTACTGTTTAATTCTTTGGAGCTTTTTTCCCTGGGCCTCCATTGAAAACTGGCAATTAACCCAGTCGGACTATCCCGGTAAACAAATGTTAAATAAATAAAAGTAAGATGTTTGACATTTCATCAGATAGCACAATTAAGACACCTGCAGTGGTCGTGAGTAGCTGGGCCTTAATTGTTATCCCATCACTTTTTGTCATACCTTCTTTTCCTTTGTCTGTAGCACAACCCCAAGCAAACTCATAAATTTAGGAGTCCTGATGACTGCAAATGCTTGGTATGACTGCCATTTCCAGCTGTGCCACTCCCTTCCCATCAGAAGCAGTCAAATTCATTGTTATTCAACTAACTTCACACATTATTATACTTTCTGTAGTCATTCAGACATATGCATAATGTGTGTCCTAAATTAATGAGGTTTCATTTGTTCACTTCAGAGTACATGTTCTGTTTTAATATGAGTCACGTGACGTACCTCAGAAGACAAGCTGTCTGGCCTACATTTTGATGTTGCTTCACATTACTTTATATCAAACAGTTTTGCATTTGTATTTCAATGCCAAGAGCACAACTATTTTCATATATCAGTTTCTTTCTGACACATTCCCCAGGGTACTTTCCTTTGTGTTGGACCACTTTTGATTTGCACATGCTTGGCCCAAGGCATCTTATTCACATGACTAATCACTTGTAAGTTTGCATTTTAGATGAATGAGTCATGGCTAATGCACAGTACCTAAGCAAACGTAGTGTAACCATAGAGCTGCTTAGTTTTGTTTTTTATTTTTAAATTCTTTAGTACCTGGTTAGAATACTGATCATAGTGGCATTTTAACAAGCAGCCCAGGCAGGCACAGCTGGTACAGTACATCAATTGCAGTGAAATGAAACCTGGAGATCAGTTGTCACAAAGTCATACAGCTCTGTGCTACTACTAATCTGGCATACAGAATGAGTACACTAATAAGTAAATTACCAATGTTATATTTACTAATGGTACTGTTATTTAAACCACAGGGGTGCAGACGGGGACAAGGAAGGAAAAAGAAGAGGGGAAAGAGGGAGAAAAGGTCAGGAAAAACATATGCATGCATCCATGTAATCATTCCAACACGTTTGGTATGTCGTTACTTGCGTATTATCGCAACCACATTGTTAACATGCCATAATTTCTAATGTTTTCACGAAACTATCTATGTTAACCTGAAAAGGGTTGTATATAGTGTAAGGTACTATTCATTCACAATGGAGACATTCTGTAAGCAATGTAGACTTACAGTCAAGGAATACAACTGCAAGGAGAAATGTCGAAACTTGAAATATCACCATATATAAATACGATGCTGAAATACTGAATGCCACTGCCCAATAGTACAAAGCAAGAATACGTCCATAACACATTTTTTTACTATGAAGACTGTAACAGATGGTAAAAAAGTCGTCAAAGCAATATTTTGTAAAACGCATGACTTGCAAGTCTCTACATCTTACAAAGTCCACTGAAAGGCTTTAATACCATTGCCTTTGCGAGGGTTAAATACTGTGAGGTGTAAAACACACAATCAAAACAATAGTCAGAGTTACATGAATAAAGATCATCCAATGTTGCCATACATTAACACATTAAACAAAGATAGCAGTGGATAACGAAGACTCAGAAAGCCAGGTTTGTTTTATTTGTAGATTTTAGGTTACAGTAAGTTACGTCGGAAAAGTACGTCACCGACGACTACAAAATGTGAGCGTTATTCCTCTTCCTGACTCCTACACATTGGGACAGAGTATTAATTAATAGTTTACACATCCTTTTAAGCTTAACATAAATATTTTCATCCAAACATTAACGAATTTTGGCACGTTGGAAATGTGGTTGCGATAATACATAAGTACCGATAGGTCAGACCTTGTGGCACTGACATTGTATTATCTTGAGCCATATATGCACAGTGCTTTGTATAGTTATGTGAAATCAATAGCTATATTTGCATACATGTATGTGCCTGGTATATAAGACTGTGTGTGTGTGTGTTATATGTAATATATATAGCATGGTGTTCTTGCTGGTGCATATCACAGAATGTGTGGTGAGAGGGACAGTAATGCATTAGGCATATACAGGAAGTTGTGTCTCATTAGATGGCTATACTTCATTAAGTGATGGCACTCCATCACGTAGCAGGTTGATGTCAGTGCAGTGATGGGTTTCAGTATGGTTGGTTGGTGGAAAAAATCTTATTGTATTACAACACTGTTCAAGGTTTGTGGACTGTTTGGATTGTAAAGACTCATGCTCTGTCAGAGAAGCAGGGAGTTAAATAAGCAGAAATAGTAGTTACACATTTTCATCTGTATATAGATTTTTATTTTATTGTTTTATGTTTGTAGATTAATAGAGTTTGGCGATATAGAGAGAACCTAATTTCAATATAGCTGTCTATTAGAGGACCTTTCAGTGAATTATTTAATCTGAGGTCATTTTCATTCATTCCTCAACTACCATGTTTGTACCTGAGACTCTGATCCAACTTGGCTGCTTCTTCCAGATCATCGGATCCTAGAACTCTTGAGCTCCTCCCTTTACCCATAATGGTCCACCATCCTAAAGTACCTCCAATCTCATTTGGCAGCAGTAGTTTTCAGATGTAGTTTCCTAGCTCTTGAGTGTTTTTGGTGTAATCTTCAAATTTCTTCTTACTTAATTGGGTTTTGTGAGTTTTTATATTGTTGATATTTTACCTACCTGCTTTCTCTCTCCCATAATTTACTTTTTTAGCTTCTCCCTTTATCAGTTTATCGGTACTTCTTTCTTAGTATTGTTGGTATTCCTTTGTACTCTTTGATTACTTTTTCTACCATTGTTGTTAGTTTCTCTCCATTCCCCACTTCTCTTTCCTTTATATAACAAAAAATAGTTTTGTTTGTCTGTGTATAGTGCAATTTTATCGCTTCTCAGCCTTTTTGCTAAGTTTTTTGTTGTTACTGCCTTTTTGCTGGTAGCCTTGGTACATTGTCAGAAAAACCTTCTGGGTTTAAGAAGTGTGTTTCCTGTGGGCATAAGATCCAAAATTCTGAAGCCCACAGGGAATGTGTTTATTATCTGGGTCTGGCCCACCTTGATATAGACTGTGATATCTGCTATGGTTTCAGTTCTAGGGCCTTGATTGATCATAAAAACAAATTGATTTTTTGAGGTCTCTTGCCTTCTAAAACCTCTTCCTCTGTGGCTAGGGCTGAAATACCCTAAGAAACCTGACAAAGCTAAAGGTGGTCCTCAAACTAAGGACAAAGAGCATAAAAAATTCTCTGGAATGACCTTAAACTTTGGCTTCGACTCCCCTGTCAAGGTCATAAAAAAATTTGGATCCATAGGTCCTTGATCTGACACCTCGAAGTGCAAGATCTCCACAGATCTGTACTCCGCCACTCCCATTGGATCCTGTTTCATCCAGGCTCCCTTATCCATTCCTAGAGGAGTCACCTCAAAGACATTCCAAACCTCCTTCCACTACCTCCACTCTTCTGCCCTCCAGAAGCCTTTCTGAAGTAGACATAGGATGATGAGGAAGTTCCTTGGAGCACAAATACAGATGAGGGTTCTTCCAGCACTCACCCCTTAAAGGCCTGAAAGCTGACATCTAACTACTTCCGCTTTGATATCTCCTTCTCCAATCCATCCTTCTGTTTCATAGCCATCAGATCTGAGATCCTTCAGGGTGTCTAATTTGGATCTGAAGAAATTTTTTTCTTGACTCCAACAGCACCCTTGAGTCAACTGGAACCAAATACCTTGGAGTTGAAGCATCAGCTCTGGATCTGGGGGCTTAGAGTCAACTCTGAAGCTTTTTGAGCCTTCTCTTCCACTCAGAGCCTTGGCGCTGGATAGCTTGGGTTTGACTCCCTCTTCTGTGGACTGCTGATGGGGGTTACAGGGGCAGACAATCAGAGAGTTTACAGTTTCTGATCCATTGACTTCTATTTTTCCAATGTGTTCTGCTTCCATGGTCGTGGAGAGGGTTTTCTCTGTACCTAGGGACCAGACATCCCTGCTCCCATCAGATCAGACAACCCTACCTCATACTGTTCCATGTCCTGAGCCTCAAACTTCTCTTCCACTGAGACAGCCAGCCTAAGCAAGCCTCCAGCCAGTCCATCAGGGCATTGTAATCTCTTCCAGCACTTCCCCAGAACACCCCTCTGAGGAAGTCCCTTGCAAGAGAACATGCAAAAGGAGGCAGTTAGATTTCCCTCAGGAATCTCTCACAGAGGACATTTATTTTGATGAGGAGGAGGAGTGCCCTAGATCACCACCTGATGACATCTCCTTTGGAGGCATCCTGGAGCTCTTGAAACGAAGAGGTGATAGGTCTTCTGATACCCCCTCGCAAGAGGAAATGGAGGCTTTTGGGTCTGGCCCATCACTTCTTGAGTGAGCCCCCCCCCCCCCGGCCCAGACAATGCGCTCATTGATTTAGTCTCTCAGCAGGCATTGAAGGAGCTGGACAGTGTTGAGCCAACACCCAAGATGTTGGATAAGATTCTTGCCCACCACTCTAAAGACTGTGCACACTGGAGTAAGGGAGTTCCTGTTGATGCCATGGTTGTTGCTGCAGCTACAGGGAAAGAACTAGCAGAACAGACTTCCTCTGCCCATCCTCCTCAAAAGGCAGTCTAGGGCATTGGATAGATTTGGGAAGTGTGTTTATGCTTCAGTGACTTTTGCACTTAGGTTGTTTAATTACTTGGCTCATTTTACAAGACAGCAAAGGATTTTATCAGGGATCCTACTAGATCTCTTTCTGGGTCCATGCTTTCAAAGGACGGGAATAGAATCTTCTCACAGCTGCCCACCCTCCATTATGTCTTAAATTTTCCATGAGGTTGCTTTCCCATGCTATGGAAGGTACCTCGCGGGCAGTGGGTTCAGGCATAGCCTTCAGGAGACATGCCTGAATGTGCTTATGTGATTTTGCAGAACCATTTAAGTCTTCTTTTGTCAGTGCGCCCTTTGACAGATCTTCTCTTTTTGGCCTCAAGGCTAAGGACACACTCTCCAGGTGCGAACAAGAGGGAAAGACCCTGCCTACCATGGGTGTACATTTTTCTACCCCTCAAAGGCCCTTCTGTAGGAACCAATTAGGTGGCAGACGTATGTGGTTTAAGAAGTCCCAGGGTCCTTTCCAGGAGTTGCATGGAGATAGATCCCTCAGAGGCAAAGGGGGGAAACTCAAATGGAGGATGCCATCCTCACAGCAGAGGTGGTCTACTGTACCAGGGATCTAGGGATTCTTTTCTTAGATGGGCCCTATCACTGCTCCTGAAACGAGGCCCAACTGTCCTTCTCTGGAGGCAGTCAGGAGTCATTTATCCTTGCACCAGGGAGCCTGGAAGTCTATTACAAAAGGTTCTTGGATGCAGAGGATTGTATCGTATACCATACCATTTTACCTTCCCCATCCAACAGTTCTGAAGAAAATCCCTAATGTACCATTCAGTCAGAGGGAAGCAGCATCTCTAGAATTAAAAATGCTGCTGGAAAAAGTCATCCAAAAGGTCACCCCCAGATGACAGAGGGTCCAGAACTTGCCCAAGATTCTTCCTAGTGCTATAAAAGATGGGACTTGAGACCAGTTTTGGATCTCCACAAATTAAATCAGTTTGTGCAGTATATAGAGTGATGGATGGTCATGATTCAGTCCATTTTGCCCCTACTGCAGAAGGATGATTGGATGTGCTCAATAGTATGCATCCTGAGGATCACATCACATCAAGATGAACAGGTGCTCCAGGAGATACAGTCTCTTCTATCTGGGACCCAGTCATTACCAGTTCAGAGAACTGCTCTTTGGCCTCACCACAGCCCCCAGGGTGTTCACCAAACGCATTGCAGTTGTAGCAGCTCACTTGAGACTGCTAGGATTCTAGGGGTTTTATATCTAGACATGAGGCTTCTTACTGCTTCAACCAGGCATCAGCCAATACAGACAAGAGACTACTGCAGGAATAATAGTCAATTGCAACAAATTTCTGTTTGCCCCAACACAGTCTGGAGTTTATAGGTGCTCATTTGGACACAGTCAGTCATACAACCTCTGTTCCCTTAACTCGAATAGATAGTCTGCAATCCTAAGTCAAGAAAGTGATCCAGAATTCATCCCTTTCAGCCTGACTGATACTACAGGCTTTGGCAGCAGTTATCACCTTTGTTCTGTTTGCCAGGTTCCAGCAGCATCCATTGTCCATGCCAGTCAAGATCAATCAAGTGTGCAAAAGATACTTCTGTGGTGGATCCATTCAAACCAGCTGCATGAAGGATGTCCCTTCGTTCTTCCTGTCCTCAAGGCCATGGTGACCACAGATGCCTCCCAGCTTCTTGAGAGGGTACAACTTAGGAAGGATAGCCCAAGACGTGTGATCACCCAAAGAGGCCAAGATGCATATCAGTGTCCTGGAAATAAGAGCTATCCACCTAGCACTGCAGGTCTTTCAAAACACTTTCCCTTCCAGAACAGTTGTGATACTGATGGACAACATTTTGGTAGTCTGGTACATCAGCAAACAAGGGGGAACCAGATCGTACCCCCTTTGTTGAGAAGCTATGAGAGTATGGCAATGGGTGATGTGTTCCATTCAATTTATAATAGCAGCACATATCTTGGGGAAACCCAGTATGTTTGCAGACAAATTAGATAGGTTCATTCTGATGACTCACAATGTCAATGGGATGTAGAGAGTATTCTGTTAGTGGAACCAACCATTTTGCAATTTATTTGCCTGTCCCCTCAACTAGTGCAGCAGGTTCTTTGCCTTGATCCCTCCATCAGGGGGAGTCACTGAGAGATGCTATAGTCCACGAATGGCCCTCTGGACTTCAGTATGCATTTCCTCCCTTGCCAGTAATTCCCAAATTTCTTCAGAAAGCAGTTTGGTTGAAGAGCACAGTTATCCTCATTGCTCCTTTTTGGCCTCATCAGGTTTGGTTCCCCTTCCTCTGACCTCATCTTCTTCATGCACCATGGGTTCTGGATCCAACTGCAGACCTTCTGTCTCACCTGACCAGAATGACTCACCCAGACATAACAGATGTCAAACTGACTGCACGGTTTCTCCAGTTCCACTGATTGTAAGACAGCCCAGGCTGTCCTCCCTGGTCTGTCATAGTTTGCTATCTTCCCATAAGGCTTCTGCTAGAAAGATTTCATAGGCAGTTACTAGGATATTTGGCCCTAGGGCCTTTACAAGCCTAGCCATGTTTTACCCTTGTTTCCCTCATAGACTGAGAGAAGTAGCCTATATTACCGCACAAATTTATAATCAGCACCGGCTGCCCCTATCCAAGAGGGACATAGCTGAAACCCCAGAGGTGAATTTACGGTTTCCCATCCAGTTGTTCAAATTATGCTTAAATAGAGTCATTGAGGAGCTTTGTTTAACTTGAATTGGGAATTTGTTCCAGATGAGTTTCAGCCTAGGTTAAGGTCTATAGAGCGAGTGAGTCTTGTCCCATTACATTTGCCGATGTGCAGCATCTCCATTAAGGCAGCGTCTGAGACTGCTCTTTAGGCCATGCACAAGTCCCCCTCTAAGCAGTCTATATGATGCAGAGTATAGTGACAGTGCCTTCAGTCTGTCTGTGTAAGTCAAGTGATGCAAGCCTTGAATTTTCTTGGTGAGAAACCTCTGAGGTCTCCAGCTGCTGCAGGTGTCTGGTGAGGTACATACAGAAGGGAACATTGTACTCTATCATTGGTGTGATGAGGGATGAGTACCGAGGAGTTATAACCTCCTTAATTTTGGATGCTATTCCCTTACTTATTAGATGAGCACTATAGAAGGCCTTCCTCACCACTATGGATACATGATGATTGAAGTTAAGGCTGCTATCAACCTGCATTCCCAAGTCTCTCACCACTGGGTTTGACCTTGAAGGGGTATTGTTAATGTTGTAATTTGCTGGGACTTCACCTTTAATGAGTGGAATAATAATGCATTTTTTGCATTGTTTGAGTTAAGTGGCTTTGGCACCAATCATTTGTCTGTATAAGCCCTTTTTGTAGTATGGTGACATAATTTTGGGTTTCACAGACTGCACCCAGTTTGCAGTCATTAGCAAACTTGGTAAGCCACAGGCCATCTAGTTTCACCTGAACTTCTGAGAAATAGATTCCAAACAAAAGTGGAACCAGCACAGATGCTTGTGGGACACCACTAGTAACAGGTCTGCTGGTAGAGGTGGAATTCTCTACTTTGACTGTATGCATTCTATCAGTGAGCCAGTTGGCTAACTATCTAATGACAAATGAGTTTATCCCCAGCTGTTTGAGTTCATCAATGATGCCTGAGTGGGGGATAGTGTCAAAGGCCTTGGCTAAATCGAGATAGGCAATATCCACTGTTTTGCCTTCATCCAAGGCTGCTGAGAGACAACTTGTGCCTGGCCTACAGAACAATCTCTGACCCTGCCCTAATGGAAATGCTGAACATCTGTAAGTCAAATAGGACAAGAGGCACTTGCTGTAGGGATCGTAACCTAGCCTGCAACATTAACAGGACATACTGGAGAGACAGATATGTCTCCCAGAGATTGCCACTTCTCCGGAACAAACTCCCAATTCACGTAAAACAGAGCTCCTTAATGACCCTATTTAAGCGTAACTTGGACAACTGGATGGGAGACTGTAAATTTACCCGGAGTGTCACCTATGTCACTGTTGGCTAAGGGCAGTCTGTGCTGATCATAGACTCACACTGCAAGTATAGAACATACAACTTGGTCAATAAGGGAACAAGGGTATAAAATAGCTAGGCTTAAAAAGGCCCTAGGCCCAGTAGCCTAGTAACCTATATACCTATGAAATTTAATGCTTAACTCAATCTCCTTTTGAGCCTTCGGCCAATGCTGACATAACATTTTTATCTTGGAAACCGTTTTTCTGGTGGCTATTACATCAATTAGAAGAGCATCTGAACTCCAGGCTCTGTCTTTAAAGCCTTTTTATCTAATTTTTCACAATGACAGGGTGTAATTGCGAACTAATCCATCTTTTCTACCCACAGTAGCTTCTGAGTCAAATATTAACCAGGTCATTAATCTCCCAGTTTTCTTTCCAAATTCTTCAAATAAAGGAGAGTATATGTAACATTTGTCAGATGTGCATAGGCAAATTTCTTTCTACATTTGTAGAACCAAATACTTAAGGAAATCTGACCAGTTATATGTTTCCTTTCCTCCTGCCAGATTAGGCAATCCAGTATCTAAATGTGGGTGACTGATTGTATAACATTTGTCTATGGTAGATTGGGTTTATCTGTATCAAAACTTCCTAGGCCCAATCCCCACACTTTCATTGCTCATTACAAATTGGATTTTATTTCTAGGAACAGAGAAGCATTTGGCTCAGCAGTGCTCCGGAATATCCTTCCTTAGGGGCCTCCCAAAGTTATAATAACTGGGGACTCTGTCCAGTCAGTTGTGGAATAAATGAAAATGACAACATCAGATAAAAATGTTATGTACTCACCATAATGTTCCATCTGTGTTGTCTATTTTTATTCTTCCTCAAACCCTTCCCCCTACCTGCTCCCTCCTTTTTTTTCCCTTCTGGAGAGACCTCTGAGTCTGTTTAGGAGCCTCTGTTCCTTTTTGAGCTCCAGCTGTTACATTTCCTGTGCTACTACTGTATTTTTCTGTCACTGATCATCCTTTTAGGTTTGTGGGGCATTATGTATCAAGGGAGAAGATCAAGAGTTCTAGGATCCAATGATCTGGTAGAAGCGGCCGAGTCCAGGATCCAAGCCCATCAGTTGAGGAAGAATGAAAATGGACAACACAGATGGAATGTTATGGTGAGTACATAACTTTTTATTTATTGGCATTGGCTTACTGGGAAAAGTTTGAATGCATAATTTCATCCAATTCATCAGAGTCCTAGGGAGAAAAGCACCACAAGTAGATACTTATACATAGGTGGGAATTGAGCATCATTTAACATTATAATTTAATACACAGATTAATATAATAAATACACATATGACATATAGAATATTACACATATATCATCAGTAAAGCAAGATAAGCACATTTGCCATCAATAAAACAAGTACGATATCAAGTAGCATGAATATGTTCAGACATTTTATAAGTGAGTGAGTTTAGCTACAAAAACCAGTAAGGACACAACCACGGCTGCTGCTTCCAGTATAGAAACTTTACTAGTGCACAGAATAAACACAAGCGCTTTCACAAAGTTGCTTCATCAGGTGTAATGAAAGTACACTTCAGAAACGCACCCTTTTTAAAATGGTTAATGAAATCACATGATCACTCCAATTAATAAATTTAAAGAAGATATCACAACGCACAACCGACAACTGAATAAAATCACAAGAGACAAAATTATGTCTCAACTAAGCTTTACGGTACAAGTGAAGCTCGACTCGAACAAGAAAGGTATAAATATTTAATCACACTCCAAGCTCATAAAAAAACGGTCAAGCGCTTTCATCTGTATATTACAGACTTCTTCAGAACGATTATAGTAACAGCTGATAACATATTTAAAAACTTTTAGGCGCCATTTTATTCAAGCGCTATACTTCTTAACAAAATTTAAAGTGCTACTACAATATTATAAAAACATATATCTTCCTAACACATTTATTTATATACACCTACTATAAATATACTTATACTCTCAATGCATATACTATATTAAAATATAAAAAATATAAAACTTAAAACATCAATTTATCTAACAATATTATTGCACTATAATAACTGTAAAAAAGGTTTTATGGATATAAAATCATTTATGCCAGGAAATTTTGTTGCATTAGTCAACATTTGCCACTTACTTTCTTTTCTACCTAAGTAGGCTTTATAATTACCACCACATTGTGATATATTTATATAATCAATGATACCAAATATGAAATTATGTGTATCACCTTTGTCCATTATATGTCTGAACAATGCATTTTTGGCATCTTTCACCTTGATCTTATACCTATGTTCATATATGCATTTTCTAAACTGTCTTTCTGTTTTCCCTATATAGAAAGCAGTACATACTGTACATTTAGCGAGATAAACTATATTCCTACTATTGCAGTTTCCCTTTTTAAACTTTATATAAGTACTGTTGACATCATTTAATCTACATCCAATTGCTTCATTTATTACAGAACACTGTTTGCAAGCTCCACATTTCTTAGTGTGGGTGTTTTTGGACATTTTTTTTAAAATTCAATCCATTCAATAAATGTTTTATATTTCTACCCATTTTATATACAATGCAAGATGTTCTTCATTCCACATTGCTGCAGTCCTAACCATTGGGTAGTCCGCTGTCCCAGTCGGCCCGAATACCAAAGTATATGGCTGACGTCGGTCAAGGCGCATTAGACTGACGTCAGGACGTCAGGGTACTAATGCGCATGACCGACGTCATATCCCCAGTCTTTTTTGCCGCATGGTCCGATGCAGAAGCAGTTTTGCGAGTGCAGGTTGGCGTTCTGAAATTTTCTGAAGTCGGAGTTTCAGACCGAATCAAAGTTGGCTAAGTACCCCGTTGGGGAATATTTTGGTTTTTTCTTGCCTCAGTATTTAACCGGATGTCAGAAAAAGTGAATAACTGTATTTCTTGTGGGAACAGATACCTCATAGGGATTACCATACCTTGTGTATACCTTGTTTAGGGCCTGAGCACGACGTTGTTGGATGCCGCTCTTGTGCTAGATTTAACAAACGCACTATTAAGAGAAGGTTAGACTGTGCCAGGTTAGTTTTTGGGAAGCGTTGTAATTATAAAATGCCGTCGGATGCTCCGACGCCCGCTTCGTCCAAAAAGCGCAAGGACAAAGCAGCAAAGCCTAGAGTGGAAGAACCGGCAGTCCCGGACGTCGGTTCTTTAGAAGGCTCAGTGGAGCCAGAGGTTTTGCCAGGAGTTTCTTTGGAGTCTCAGGGAGAGACTTTACTGTTACAGGATGTGTCCTCTCAGGAGGTAGGCCAGGCTGAAAAGGCCTCTCAGGTGGCTGTTCTTCCCTCTCTTCCTAAGGTGGTTAGAGCCTCCCCTTCTGTTTCCAAGGCTTCTTTGAGAGGCAGGCCAGGTTTAACTTCAGTGGGGGTTTCTCCTAGCTCTTCTGGATCTTTGCCTAAGAAACATATGCTTAAAATGGCAGAGGATTTGATTACTATGATTAGAGGTTCTATGCCCCCTCCTGATAAGAGGCCTAGGGTGGAGCCTGAGATTGAGAGTTTTGAGCAGTGTTCGGAGGCTTCTGAGTCTTCGACTGAAGACTTGCAGGAGTATCCTCCTTATTCTGATTCTGATGTGGATGATTCTACTCCTTCAGCTTCTCCTCCTGAGGATTTTTCATTTTCAGAGACTCTGCATTCCATGAGGGAGCATTTTAAATGGGAAGGTCAAGATTTCTCTGATTCCAGGAAGAGGCTTAGGGAATTCTTGTTTTTACCCCAGCATAGGCCTTTAGCTATACCTCCTGTTCTGAATGTGGTGGAAGATGTTTTTGCAGAGGCTTCCCTGAACCCTGATTCTTTGCCTCCTGCCCCAGTTAAACCGGATAGGTACTATAGGGTGCCTGAAGCTCATAAGTATCTTTTTAAGGGTCCTAGGGCAGACCCGGAAACTGTCTCTCAGGGGCCTAAAGGTGTTAAGGCTTCTGTTGTTAAAAATCCTGTTCCTCCTGATAAAGAGGCAAGGGCTTTGGATAGATGGGGAAAGAAAGTGTATACTTCTTCCACTTTAGCCATGAGGGCGTTGAATTGCCAGTTTCACATGTTAAAATATCAAAATTATCTCCTTTCACAATTGAAGTCTAAGGTGGATGCTCTGGCGGAAGGTATTGAGTGTAAAGAGTTGCAGGATTTAGTTCATGTGTCTGAACAGGTGGGTAAGCATTCATTGCAATGTGGTTTTGATGCTGTGCAGGCCTCCTCGAGGGTGGCTGCCACTGGTTCTGTTCTTCGTAGGCACGCCTGGTTGAGGGATCAGAATTTAGCTGAGCATGTTAAGACAAGGATTTTGGATGCTCCTTTACAGTCTGACGTGTTGTTTGGTTCGCCTGTGGAAGCAGTTTTAAAGAAAATGGAGGACAAGGCTAAGTCTATGCAAACTGTTAAAGATTTTTTGCAGGTGCAGCCTCCGAAGTTTAGTAGAAATTGGCCTACTAAGGGATGGACATATCCTGCTTATGATTCCCAGTCTAGGGGTAGGTCTAGATGTGGTAGGGGCAGAGCTCAAGGTTCTTTTAGGCCTAGAACAGGGAGTTCACCTGCTCAGACTTCTGGTGAGGGCAGGGGTCAGTCCTTTTGTAAACAGACCCAATGACCTGCCTTTTCAGCTGCCAGTACATTCTCGTCTGGCAGCACCTTTGGGAGGAAGGCTGGCTCTTTTCAAAGAAAATTGGTATTTAATTACCCAAGACAGATGGGTTTTGGATATCATTCACCACGGTTACAGGTTTTATTTCCATACCTTGCCTCCTTTCAAAGGCATGCCAGACATTCCTCCTCTACAAAGAAAAGAGGCTCACAAGCAAATTTCTCTGTTACTCCAAATAGCGGCCATTCAGCCAGTCCCTGCGCCTGTTCCTAGTACTTATCTACTGCGCCCAGAGTATTCACAAAGGTTCTGGCTCCAGTGATAGCTTACTTCAGGCTAAAAGGAATTCAAATCTATCCTTACTTGGACGACTGCCTGATTCTGGCTCAAGAAAAGGAAGACCTTTTACAGCATTTGGAATATGTGATAGCAGTGCTAAGATGCCTAGGGTATTCTGTGAACGAAATAAAGTCCAGTCTAGTACCCTCTCAAGACATGTGCTTTCTGGGTGTGAGACTGAATACAGCAGCCCAGATGGCCTTTTTAACCCCGGACAAACAAAAGAATCTTTCCATTTACTTCCATCAACTATCTCTTCAGTCCGGGCTGACTGCAAGGACAGTCCTTCAAGCCTTAGGGTTCATGGCATCTTGTATTCTGGTGCTTCCCAATGCCAAACTGCATATGAGGAAGCTGCAATGGTATCTCAAAAATGTATGGACACAGCACTGCCAGGATTTGGACACTGTCATTCAAATAATACCTTGCATTCAACAGGAATTTTTGTGGTGGGCTCAGGAATGTCACCTAAACAAGGGACTCTCTGTGACCCGGCCAGAGGCGAGTCAGATTCTTACAACAGATGCCTCAGACATTGCTTGGGGAGCTCATCTAAATGGAAAGTGGATACAAGACAAGTGGCCTGCCAGACTACAGCATCTACATATCAACATGAAGGAGATGTTAGCAGTCCAGTTTGCATTAATGGCTTTCAAGGAGTTACTTCTTCCAGGACAGGTGTTGATTCTAACAGACAACACAACTGTCATGTGGTACATCAACAAACAAGGGGGAACACATTCTTACCCGTTGTGCAGGCAAGCAATGATTTTATGGGAGACTGCGCTCAGCTTGCAACTAACTCTTCAGGCAAGGTTTCTGCCGGGAGCACAGAACTCCTTAGCAGATGTGTTAAGCAGACAAATCATGGATCCCCACGAGTGGAAACTGGATCTTCATGTATTTCGAAAGTTGACAGTGTCATGGGGAACTCCAGACATAGATCTGTTCGCTTCTCCACTAAACCACCAGCTGCCAAAGTTTTGCACAAAGAGGTTTCATCACACAGCTTGGAAAGTGGATGCTCTTTCTTTCAGTTGGAAAAATCTTCATGTGTATGCCTTTCCACCTCTGCCTCTTCTCCCAAAGGTGCTCCTAAAGGTCAGACAAGACAAGCCAAGGATGATTTTAATAGCTCCAGATTGGCCTCGCAACACTGGTACCCATTACTGAGGAGTCTGGTAAGGAAGCCTCCATGGCCTTTACCTTTGATTCCACACCTGTTGTCTCAGAGGGACGGTCACCTGCTCAATGTCAAGCTTCACTCTCTTCATCTAACAGCCTGGCATATTCTGTTTTGAAACACAGCAGGTCTCAACTTCCTCAACAAGTTTTAAATGTGATTATGGAAGCCAGAAGACCTAGTACAAGGAAAGTGTACAGAAAAATGGAAGAGATTTTTATTTTGGAGTGCAGCAAAGAATTTGGAGATTTCTGAGCCTAATTTGAGTGTGGCTCTTCAATATCTTACTGAGTTATTGGACAAAGGTTTGTCTTTCTCTTCCATTAAGATTCATGCTGCAGCAATTTCAGCTCACTATGATTGTGACCCACCATTGTTTTCGCATCCTTTGTTCAAGCAATTTCTTAGAGGGGCAAAGAATATAAGACCCCCAATGAGCTCCTACTCCTGCTTGGGATCTCAATTTTGTGTTGGAGAAACTTACTCTACAACCTTTTGAGCCTCGGCTACTGCTGAATTGAAATACTTGTCATGGAAGACTGCTTTTTGTTGGCCATTACTTCTGCAAGAAGGGTTTCTGAATTGCAGGCCCTTATGGCGGTAGAGCCTTTTGATTTTCCATAAGGATAGGGTATCATTACGTACTAATCCTTCCTTTATGCCTAAGGTGGTTTCTAGTGTGGCTTTAAACCAAACTATTCATTTGCCTACTTTCTATGCAGATCCCCAAAATAAGGGGGAAAAGATTTTGCACACTTTAGATGTACACAGGCAGTTGCGTTATTATTTAAGCAGGACTAAGGATTTTAGGCAGTCTCAGCAGTTGTTTGTTTCTTTTGCTTTGAGTTCTCAGGGCAAGCCTGTGTCAAAACAAACTATTTCTAAGTGGATTGGGTTTTGCATTGCATTTTGTTATTCCCATCATGGCAAGGAGATTCCAGCTGGGATTAGGCCTCATTCCACTAGGGCTACTGCCACTTCAACAGCATTTCTAAGGGGGGTGGCAACTAAGGATATTTTGGAGGCAGCTACTTGGAGTTCAGTGCATACTTTCTCTAAGCATTACCACCTTCCTCTCTACTCTAAATCTAGGGCTGGTTTTGCCACAGCTATTCTGCAAGGCATGTTGGCAGCTCCTGCTTCCTTATGATTTGCCAGCCTCCCTTACCTCTGCTTTGGGATTCTACCCAATGGTTAGGACTGCAGCAATGTGGAATGAAGAACATAGTACAGTTTTGTACCTACCATAAATGTAGATGTTCGAGGATCCACATTGCTGCAGTCCAATTTACCCTCCCTCCTTCCCCTCTGTGTTTAGGGGTGGTTGTGTGGGTGAGGTTATACTCTTGTAATTTTGTATATATGGTACATATTTTTGGTGCAGGAGTGTTTGGTGTTTTTGGTTTTGGCCTTGTCTTTTTAGGGTCTTCTGACATCTGGGGCAAGAAAAGACTGAGGATATGACGTCGGTCATGCGCATTAGTACCCTGACGTCCTGACGTCAGTCTAATGCGCCTTGACCGACGTCAGCCATATACTTTGGTATTCGGGCCGACTGGGACAGCGGACTACCCAATGGTTAGGACTGCAGCAATGTGGATCCTCGAACATCTACATTTATGGTAGGTACAAAACTGTACTTTTTTTCTCCTACTACACCTTTAGCTTCTTCATCTCCTACTAATTTATTCCAGTATTTTTCCAAGATTTCTCAGACATAATTAACATAATGTGTGTAAGTCAATACACAGACTCTATGAAATTCATCATTAACTTTATTCTTCCTAATAATTTTTTCTATACCAATACCTAAGATATACTGTGATATTATCTGGTTGTAGCTATGGACGGTACTATGGAAGTGACAGAGACTCTATTGGACAAGGAAGAACTGCTTCGTATTAGATCTGAAATGGTCTCGTTAAAAGAAAATGTTATACGGTTGACTGATGTTGTTAGTCAACTGCAGAAATCTCTTATTTGTATGAGAAACGAAAAAGGACCAGCTGATAAAAATATTTCTTTACCAGCCAGTAATATGTCTACTCAGATAGACATACCTAATGGACAGGGTGAACGTAACGGTTCGATTGTGGATATGCGGCATACTGGGGTGTTATCAGATGTAAATCACATTCGTGATACTAGCCAGTTGACAGAACCGAATATTACGTTTGATTTTTCTTTATTTCAAGTAGATGAAGATATAGGAGCTCGCCCAAAGTGTTTGCTACCTGTTAAAACATATGCAGCAACGGCCAAAACTAAAACTGATAACATTAAAGGTACTGTATTAAATACATCAAGCCCTAAAGGCATTAATTTGGTTAGTTTACAACAATGCAAAAAAACTGGTACTTTGAACCAACTAGACAATTTCTTGACAAATGACTATGTTTTTAATGAAAATGAAAACGGACATTTTAACGATGTTAAATTTAATAGAAATGTATCTAACATTAATAATGGCAGCACGTTAAAGGATATGATATATAGCTTAGGAAAATTATTATTTACTGTAAAATGTATAAAGATTGACAATGCATATCTGACAAAATGTATTGCATTACGTGTAGTCCCTATGGGTCTAAGATTTTTTAAAATGCCAATGGGTGTGAGTTTAAATCATGATACTAGAATGGAATTTAATGAGTTATTCAATGGGTTTGGAATGAGTTTTATGAAGTTATTAGCCAGGAAAAATGATGAGAAATTAAGTGGTATAGTTAGTGAACTAGATAAATTAAATAATGATATTGTGACAGATTTACTGTTCCCACAATGGAAAGAATTATATGAAAAACAGTATAAATTAGAAGATTTTAAAGCTAGTAAAATATTTGAGAGAAAACAAAAGAAAATACAATGTGATTTGGAACAATATCAAGATAATAGGGTGTACATATGGAAGCAGGAACGTGGATATATTTATAGAACGAATATGAGTGCAAATAGGAATGGTTATAACGATATAGGAACGAATTTAAGGGGGGGCGATATTACACACCAGTAAAGAAGGTAAATTACTATCAAAGGGACAAAAGAATAGATAGTAATTCTTATGTTCAAAATGTACTGTATTCAAAGGATGAAGTTATGGATGTTACCAGTCATAATGAGAATATTAATATGTCATTTACTCGAGATGTGGAACATATAGCAGTGGTACACAATGATATAAAGATATTTAATTACACTACTATGAATATTAAGGAAGAATATTTTTCACTGTTTGAAAAAGGTATGAAATATATACCTACAGTAAAATTTCATCTAGTGGATGTTTTAACAGATATTAAATTATTCTGTCATAGATTAAATTTAGCATTTATGTTTCAGAAAGAAAATAAAAATAAAATTATGTTACCAAACCAATTAAAAAAAAAGTACTTTTATTCCTGCCCCACATAAGAATGTTGCAAATTATGAGGAATGTGTATGTCAAGACATTTATGAATATAATAAACTGATTAAAAAGAATGAATTCATAGATAATTTAAATGCAAATAAAAGGAAATGTCTGGTTGAATTAATAAATAATAATGAAATAAGAGTTATGAAGCCAGACAAGGGGGCGGGGATAGTTCTGTACAACAAAATAGATTATATTAATAAAGTACAAAGTATATTAATTGATACTGGTAATTATGACATTATTTCACAAAATGAAATTAATATAGGATATCATAAAATGGATTTAGCTCTGGATGAGTATTTGATGGACAATAGAATTACTCAGGATACCCACAAATTCATTAAGGTAGAGTTTCCAGTATTAGCTACAATAGTTGGCATCCCGAAAATACACAGAGATATTGCTAATCCCCCATTTAGACCAATTATTTCAGGGAGTAGATCAAAGACATTTAATATAGGGGTAGTTATTGATAGGTGGGTTAAGCACATTTATGACAATACATCACATTTAGTTAAAGATTCTTGGATGTTTCTATCTCAATTAACACCTAATAGATGGAAAAGGAGCTTCAAATGTATAACCATTGATGTTATAGACCTTTTTTCATCCATACCTAGACATGAAGGATTGGATTATTTTTGTGATAGTTTAAGAAAATACTCAAATTTAAGTTGGGATCATATTAATTTAATCACAGATATGATGGGTTTAGTACTGGAGCATAACTATATATATTTTGAAGGCGAGTTTTATAAACAGATATGGGGGGTTGCCATGGGTGCCTCCTGTGCACCTATTTTCACCAATTTAGTTATGCTTCAATGGGAAAATAAGTATCTTTTTACAAGTATGTATTACAAATATGTTGTATATTACACAAGATTTCTGGATGATATGTTTTTACTTTGGGATGGACCTATAGAACTTATAGATAAGTTTGTAGATTATCTAAATACGACAAGTACTTTTCTGAAATGTACATATAATATCAATACAGAAGGTATAGCATATCTGGATACATACATTAAACATGTTGATACAAGTTTTCAATATGAATTATTTAGAAAGGAAACGTTCTCTAATGGTTATCTAGATTACACAAGTAACCATCCTAAGCATATTTTAAAAACATTTTCAAGGGACAATGTATAAGGGTGGCAAGGATGACGTCAGATTATGACACAATGGTTAGAGAAATTAATAATATAAGAAATATGTTTCTTAATAGGGGTTACCCCTTAACATTATTAGATGATATATCGACATATATTATCACTAAGTGGGGTAATAAGTATACCCCCATCTTAGGTATTGGTATAGAAAAAATTATTGGGAAGAATAAAGTTAATGATGAATTTCATAGAGTCTGTGTATTGACTTACACACCTTATGTTAATTATGTCTGAGAAATCTTGGAAAAATACTGGAATAAATTAGTAGGAGATGAAGAAGCTAAAGGTGTAGTAGGAGAAAAAACTTGCATTGTATATAAAATGGGTAGAAATATAAAACATTTATTGAATGGATTGAATTTTCAAAAAATGTCCAAAAACACCCACACTAAGAAATGTGGAACTTGCAAACAGTGTTCTGTAATAAATGAAGCAATTGGATGTAGATTAAATGATGTCAACAGTACTTATATAAAGTTTAAAAAGGGAAACTGCAATAGTAGGAATATAGTTTATCTTGCTAAATGTACAGTATGTACTGCTTTCTATATAGGGAAAACAGAAAGACAGTTTAGAAAACGCATATATGAACATAGGTGTAAGATCAAGGTGAAAGATACCAAAAATGCATTGTTCAGACATATAATGGACAAAGGTGATACACATAATTTCATATTTGGTATCATTGATTATATAAATATATCACAATGTGGTGGCAATTATAAAGCCTACTTAGGTAGAAAAGAAAGTCAGTAGCAAATGTTGACTAATGCAACAAACTTTCCTGGCATAAATGATTTTATATCCATAAAACCTTTTTTTACAGTTATTATAGTGCAATAATATTGTTAGATAAATTGATGTTTTAAGTTTTATATTTTTTATATTTTAATATAGTATATGCATTGAGAGTATAAGTATATTTATAGTAGGTGTATATAAATAAATGTGTTAGGAAGATGTATGTTTTTATAATATTGTAGTAGCACTTTAAATTTTGTTAAGAAGTATAGCGCTTGAATAAAATGGCGCCTAAAAGTTTTTAAATATGTTATCAGCTGTTACTATAATCATTCTGAAGAAGTCTGTAATATACAGATGAAAGCGCTTGACCGTTTTTTATGAGCTTGGAGTGTGATTAAATATTTATACCTTTCTTGTTCGAGTCGAGCTTCACTTGTACCGTAAAGCTTAGTTGAGACATAATTTTGTCTCTTGTGATTTTATTAAATTTAAAGAAGAAACTTCATTAAAAAAATTAAATACATTATTACATAAAACATATATATAAAATACATCCATAAAAATAATAAACAATATCATGAACTCACTTAAATGGGACTACCTTCTAAGGGGTCTGGACTTTAATTTAGATCTAAGTGGTACACACTCATTTAAACCACTCCCTGCATCAGCTCTCATCCTAACTATCCATGTAGACTCAAACTCTTTTGTTCTTAGCCATATATCACCTATTCTAACATTTTCATAAACTCTTCCTATGACTAGAAACTTAAAATGATGCATAGAATTAGTACTGTTAACATACTTGGCTAAGGCATTGACACAATTTATCTTACTGATGTAATAAGTATGTTCCTTAATACGATCTTTAAAGGGCCTATCCATCTTGCCAGTATAGAATTTACTATGTTGTATGCAGTATGCAAGATATATAACGTGTTCAGTCGTACAAGTGGCTGAGATATTAAATGTTTAAGTGTTCTTTTGGTTTGGATGATAAAAACTACCTCTGGTACCCAAAAACTGGCAATATTTACATTTGCCACACGGTATAGTGCCCACACCCTCCACACTCTGTTGGCCATCCTTAGGATAGCACAGTCACCTCCTTAGGGACCTACTATTTCTAAACATGAATTTGGGCTCAGAATCAATAAAGCTAGTTGCATAGTACTCACTCAAAAAGCACGTATCAAAGACATGCAATTAAACAATGGGGAGGGAAGAATGAGAAATGGGTAATTTATATGGGGAGGATAAGTGTTGGAGGTCAGAGAAATAAAAATGCAAGCCCAACTGTGAGTAAACAAATGTAAGACAAAAGCAGAGAGAAGTTGAATAAGGGTATTAGAGGAACTGGAGCTGAAGTTATTAGCCACGAGAGCACTATATGCCAAGATAGGAGTTCTTTTAGTTGTAGCTTAAATAAATGAAAGTTATATTACCCCAATTATTGCAGGGATTGTATTACATTCACCTTTTGGCAGATGACACTGCGAGCCTGTGGGCTCTGTACATATACTGTACATGCTTAATCTTGTTATCAGTACTGTTATATTTCTTAAATGGTCATAAGATATACAGTGTAATTGGTAACAATTTGTAAAAAAGAGGAGAGAGTATTATGAAGGAATAGCAATAAGTAGGACATAAAGATGAATTTGAGCCTGTAAAGGAGTCGAGCAAGGTCCAGTACTACAAAACTGAGTGACTGGGGGACATTTCAGGGATCAGAGGCAAGAGTGGTGATTGCAAGTTTTACATAAGCAGTTTCAGTACTAGGAGGTGTCTGTAATGTCAATTTTCAAACATAATTGTGGAATAATAATTTGTACACTCTCCCATTTAGTTCACGTAGCAGTGCTTCAGTAACCAGTATGCCAGGACTGTGTTGTATTGCTTATACCTTGTACAATCAGGTGGACATACATGATGATAAGGTATGGGTATTTGATTGTCCAATAGACAGTGTAATATGTCATTGACAGTATGTATACAGTAATTTTTTTCACAGTGGTACAATTATCACAAACACCTGAAAGCACTGTCATACTGGAATAACAGAGGAAAGAGTAATGTGAATTTAGAACACTGATGGTCTATAATTTTTCTTCATAGTCAGTGCAGTATACCTGACTTGTCTGGCTTATGGGTGTGGGACACAAAGTGGTCATCTGTTTGAAAATATCTCAGTCCATAGTTTGCCAAGGAAGGCACCAGTATGGAATACATTTATGCATTGCTGGGTCTACCAGCCTCTCCTTTCATCATTTTTTTTTGGTTTGGGACTGCTGTGGAAATTAAGGGCATTCTGTGGGGTCTCCCCAGAAACTGCATATGTGATTTGGAAGCAATTTTTACATTACAAACTAACCTGTTGTCCCTCCCTTTCCTCTCTACCCATACTAGAGTCATCCAACAGCTTGTCTAATCTCTGCTCTCCACAAGAGCAGGTGTGGTCCATAAAGAGGAATGTCCCTCAAATTGGGGATAGGCATGCCCATCACTTCCTGGAAACACCTCAGACACCCAAGCCACTAATCTAACCATAGCATCCTGGGAAATTGTGCAATGACTTAATATTTTGAATGACAATAATAAAGCAGTGTGATCTCCTGGTACATTTACATTGCTGTAATGAAGCATGCTGCAAGGAAAATAGTTGTGACAGTTTGAAACTGTTCAGTTTAAATAGTTGTATGTTTTTCTGTGGTACAAAGAAAAGGAATAGTGCTAGGATAGGATATGACACATACTTAATTTGTGTCTGTAATAAAAGTCAAAATAATGGCTTTAGTGGAAGTCAGTGAAAATGAGCTTGTATTACACATTAGCATTGCTTGCATTTGACAATAGGGGGATGAAAATAGAGTAGTAGTGTTGGAATTGTATGCATAGATGGAAATAGATGGTGGCCCTTGAATGCAGCACTGTTTTGTAGCTGATCGAGTATTGTTTGTTATGGAGATGTGTCCATTTGCTGACAGGGTAAAGCAGTAACTTTGAACTAGACAAGTGGGCTTATTTATTCTCATGGTCTTTGGTTACAGGTGGAGTTTGGAGGATGTATATATATGGCAATCATGGGGTTTGTGTAAAACAAAGGTTATCATAAGGTTGCAACATAGATGAGATCAAGGGCATGTAAAAATGCTGAAGTAGTCAAAACTGAGCCGTATATTCCAGACACGTAACAAGAATTTCAAAATGGTCGTGATCATCTAATAATATCATAAATCGATGAAAGAACATTGTTATTGGTTAGGTTTTGGGCATAATGTATGGTCATATGTATTGTGTATGTTTTTTGTCTTGTGGTATGATGTGCTCTCCAGTGTGTTAGATGGAAACTGTAGAATTATGTTGCATGTTATCACAGAATGCAATACTGTTGCCTCTTCACTGCTGGTATGTATTGTAGAAAACAGCTGTTATCCAAGGTAAATATACCTTCATGTGATCATGCTAAACTGTATTAATGTTATGTCTGGTATCGGACAGTAGCATAACAGTGTTTTAGGTTTATTAATGTTATGATGGTGATGTCTGTTATGTTTCAGTGAAGCCAGTCGACTGCCATGTTGTAGGTGTCAGTACTGCTTTTGGTCGCATACTTCATTATTTTACAAAACAGGAGAGAGAAAAGCTTGCATATTTCTGTTGAAAATGCTTTGCTGCATGGAAATGTGGCTAGTCAGGTTTAACCAGTACAGTGTGTGTGTGTGTGTGTGTGTGTGTGTGTGTGTGTGTGTACACGTACGTGTATGTGAATGGTGTAATAGAACTTGGAGCAAAGCAGTACTGACATCTGCTTGCTTCCCTGCTGAGGGGACACTTGTGTAAGTGCAGTTGTTTGGCTGCAGTAGTCATTACAGAGTAAAGAGATGGGAAATGCCTTGTTTGTCGGGTGTGGAGTTGTTCCTTTGTAGGTGTGGTGTTCAATCTTATGCATGGTAAATGGAAAGATTGAGTAAAATTATGCTCGGTGTTGATGCCTAGCAATTTTCATCATTGCTTGGTCAAGACAAATAAGTTGCATTGTGTTTGCTAGTACATTGTCAGAGAATGCCCTGTTTGGAGTACAAGGTTTGCTGCTACAGCTACTGGTACTGTGTCAATGCATGTGTGTAATACAGCATGTATATGTTTGTCTGATTTGGGGTCATTGTAATGGAGAACAGAAGGGTAGGTGTGCCTAATTTTACTTCTGCTCTCCCACAATCCTTAATGTTTTTTACAAAAATTGTTGGATTATCATCAACAAATAATGACATTTATTATGCATTTTCTTCAGAAAATGAATACCAAATTCATGTACTTTTATTTTGTAAGGTTACTAAGAGTAGTTTTGCATTTTGAAAAATGTCTGATTTGGAAACTTCTCCTTGATTCTGTTGCTGAGAGGATGGGATATATGCTTACAAGAAGTAAACTAAGATGAGAAACAGAAATCCATAGAAAGTAGTGGGTAACATCAGAGATGTGGGATGTCATTGTTAAAAAGAAACACAGAGAACCATTTCATAGGTTCCTAGGTAGGTACTAGGCTATTGGCCCTAGGTCCTATAAAAGCCGAGCCAAAAAGGTACCCTGGCTTTCGCCACCCAAGAAAATTATTTTTCTGTGCCCCTGTCAAGCAGAACCACAAGTGATCCCTGGGGTGAATTTCCTATTACCCATCCAACCATCAAGATTTTTCTTGAAGAGTGCTAATGCGGAGCTCTGTTTGACATAGATTGTCTGTTCCAGTGTATGAGAAGTCTCTGGGACAGGAATCTATCCCTCCAGCATGTTCTGTTTATTGTGGTGACAAGGTTTAGGTCCCTAGAGCATGTAGCTTGGAGCGATTGGGATTTCTTTAAGTGGGGCATGTCCAACAGCTCTGGGTTTGACATAGCTTTGCATGTTAGGCAGAGATTGCCTCTGAGTAGGTGATATGCGACGGAGTAAAGCTGGATTTTTTTGCGACGGTCTGTGTAAGGCACTTTTGGCCAATTTTGAGAAGATAGTTGTGGATGAATTATACAAACTATCAGACAATGGCAAACATCAAAGGATGCAGTACAATCTTAGTAAAAAGGAATATGATTTATTATGTGAACTGAGTACCAACAACAATATTAGGATTTTGCAACCGGATAAAGGAGGAGGAGTAGTATTAATTGATAACAATGATTATTTGAATGAAATACAATTAATATTACAGGACACAGAAAAATATGAGGTATCATCTATAAATGAGGTACATATTGCCTCTCAACGTATTGATTCCTTATTAGAAGAATATTTGGTGGAAGATAGAATAGACAGGGACTTATACAAATTTTTAAAGGTAGAACATCTCATTCTTGCCACTATTGTAGGAATACCCAAGATACACAAGAACATATTACATCCACCATTTAGGCCGATTATTTCGGGAAGTAAGTCCAACACCTTCCCTTTTGGGAAAGTTGTGTACACCTGGTTAAAACCAATTTATGAAAAGGTAAATCATATAGTCAAGGACTCTTGGGATTTCCTCAGCCGGTTAAGGAATGATGGAAAGAGAATCTGATTTTGGTGACTATTGACGTGGTTGATTTATTCTCCTGTATCCCAAGAGATGAAGGGATGGATAGGTTTGTCAATAGCATTAGGAAATTCAGCAACTTGGACTGGGAAAAGACAACTCTCATAAGTGAACTTATGAGTATTGTATTAGATTACAATTTCATATACTTCGAGGGGGAATATTATCGGCAAAACAAAGGTGTGGTGATGGGAGCAGCCAGTGCCCCATTATATGCAAATCTAGTATTATTGGATTGGGAGGAGGAGGTTATCTTTAAAAGTACGTGTATGGGAACACATTAGATGTTACATTAGATTTCTTGATGATGTATTTATTTTATGGGAAGGTAGTAACCAAGATGTCAAAGAGTTTATTGGATATTTGCATGCATCTAGTTCCTTCTTGAAATTCACACATCATTCTAGCAAAGAAGGAATTTCATATCTTGACACACATATTTCCCTAACTTGTAAGGGATTTAAGTCTAGAATTTTTAGGAAGGACACATTCAGTAACTCCTATTTGGAGTATAGCAGTTGTCACCCCAATAAACAGAAGAAAAATATAGTTAAGGGTCAATGTATAAGAACAGCCCGCATGACATCAGACTATTCAGAAATGTTACAGGAGTTGCATTATATAGGAACTTTGTTCAAGGAAAGAGGATACCCCACTTCGGTGGTGGAAGATGCTGTTACATATGTCAGCAGTGAGTGGGGAAGAAAATACAAGCCATTACTAGGTGTGGAATTGAGTAAGGGTATTCATAAAGGGAAGGAGACAGATATAAAGGAGTTGAGTAAAGCATGTATTTTGCCTTACAACAAGAATACAGGAGATGTCAAGAAAATTATTATGAACAATTGGAGTATTCTGAAGTGTGATCAGGAAATTTATGTATTGGTGTGGGATACACCCAGGTTTGTGCATGAAATAGGATGTAACATGAAAAGGAAATTTCACAAAGGCAATCTACATATACAGCCAGGCAGGAGTGGTACCACCAAGTGTGGTAGATGCAATCAGTGTTTTGCTATACTAGACCACCACACATTTGTTGTAGGCAACAAGAGCAAAACAATATTAAAATTTAAGAAAGGGAATTGTCAGACAATGATTGTCGTATATTTTGCCCAGTGTACTAGATGAACCCAGTTTTTATGTGGGCAAAACCGGGAGGCATCTTAAGGATAGGATATATGACCATTTGTATGCCATTAGAAAGGAGGATGCAAATAATGCATTATACAGGCATATTAGGGACAATTCTGAGTGTGATATGTTTAAGTTTGCAATGTTGGAGGTTCTGTATCCACATAACAGGGGGCGAAATATAAAGGCATTGTTAAGTGAAAAAGAAGTGAGATGGCAAATTTTGTTGAATGCTACTACCCTGCCTGGTATCAATGATAATATACCTGTAAAACCTATCATTGAAGCTATGATGTGAGAGATGCATATATGTTTTCATACAGGTGCTTACATATTCATGAAGGGGAAATGATGTCATTAATTGTGTCATTATGAATTCAAATACCAGTTTGTTATTGGTTGTATGTATGTATATAAACCTTTAGTTCATTAATGAAAGTGTTCTGATGAAGTCTATCTTTTAGATGAAAGCGCTTAACCAATGTTTTAATAAATTTAACTTTTTATTTATGAGCCGTTATTCGTGCAGTGTCTTTCCTGGTATCCACAGTAGTTATAGTGTGTTTGACAGTACTGCATAAGGCATCTGTTTGAAGCCAGTAATCCTCTTTGTGAGGTATTTTTGCGGCCTTTCCAGTTATTGTAGATGTATTGTGAGGTACATACCAAAAGGGGCATTGTACTCTATAATGGGTCTAATGAATGATGAGTAGAGGGGAACAATGACCTCTTTTTTTCTGGATGAGAAACCTTTTGTGATGAGGTGTGCCACGTAGAAGGATTTCCTGACCACTGTGGTGATGTGATTATCAAGGAGAGACTACTGTCCACCTGTGTCCCAAGGTCTCCTATCACACTTTCAGTGTTAAGTAGACTATCACATATGTGGTAGTTCATGGGTACAGAGTTTTTACCAAAGGGGATGACAGTGCACTTTTTGGCATTGAGCTTGAGACCATGGCTTTGACACCAGGCATCTGTCTCAGTGAGGCTCTTTTGTAGGATGTCCACATCGTTAGGAGTTTCGATTATGGCTTCTAGTTTGCAGTCATCTGTGAATTTAGTTAGCCAAAGACCTTCTGTGTTAGCCTGTACTTCAGAGAAGTAGTACCAAACAGGAGAGGACCCAGGACTGAACCCTGTGGTACTCCACTTGTCACTGGTCTGAAGTCTGATTTGGAGTCTGCTACTTTCACAGTGTGGGTTCTGTCAGTAAGCAAGTTGGCAACCCATCTTGTGACGTAGGGATTTATACCTAGTTTAGTGAGTTTATCTATAATTCCAGAGTGGGTGATGGTGTTGAACGTCTTGGCGAGATATAGATAGGCTGTGTAAACCACCTTACCCTCATCTATGGCTTTGGTGACTACTTCAAAGAAGTCTATCAGGTTTAGGAGACATGATCTGCCTTTTACAAACCCAAAATGTGTGGGGTCCAGAGTTTGGAGATCTCCAATGTCTTTGTTTATGAGTTCCATGATGATACGTTCCTTGCAGACCAGGCTCATCAGGCTAATGGGGTGGTAGTTCCCAGGGTCTGTTGTGGCTCCCCCCTTTGTGGACTGGGATAACTGTCATGGTGCACCATTCAGTGGGCACAAAGCCTGAGGTGAGGCTATGATTGAACATGGTACTTAGTGGGGTGCCAGTTCATTCTGTGGTTCATGTAGAAGGCAGCCTGGGATGTTGTCAGGTCCCATGGATGCTGTGTTCTTGGCTTTGGAGAGTGAGGTTTTTACCTGTGCAGCCATGATTACAGGAACTTTGTATTCTTCCAGTATAAAGATGGGCCCTTTAGGGGGTGAGAGGGGGGTAAAGTTAGCACTGAACCTATCTGCCAGGATGTTGGCAATATCAGTTGGTTCTGTATATTTAGAGTCATTGTGCTGTAACTCAGAGCAGATCTGAGTGTTGCCATTGAGATTCTTGACATAACTATAGAATGCTTTGTGGTTGTCTTTAGAATTAGTGGCAATTTTGATTTCATAACTAGCTTTGGAGGATTTTATGAGGGATCTCAGCTTCTTACTGAGGCTGACCAGGGAGTTCCTCCAGTCGTGGGATTTTACTCTTTTTTTGCATCAGTTTCTTTCTTCTGTTGTAGAGTTTGTTTATGGCAGAAGACCACCAGATTGGCTTCCTTTTTTTGGAGGATAGCATCTTGGTTCTGTTAGGGATAGCACGATCCATGTACTCGTGTAAGTGCTTATAAAGTGCATTTGTGTAGGATTCAGCAGTCGTACCTCTATTGTCCATCTGCATGGGTGTCGTGAAGTTTGCCACTTCTGTCTTAAGAAGCATGAAGTTGGCTTTGGAGAAATTTTTTTACGGTTGTTTTCCTAATGGGGGGTGGGAGCGGGATGTGGATGTCTAGGGTGATTAGCTTGTGGTCGGATCTGACCAACGAGGAGCTGACCTCTGGTGTGGAACACCGGTCACCCATGTTGATGATGACCAGGTCTAGGATATTGCTGCCCCTGGTGGGGGTGTGGATAAGTTGATCAAAGGCATTGAAATTGATGACTTCCAGAAAACATTGAGCAAAAGAGTTGATACATGAGTAGTTTTCCCAGTTAATGGTAGGGAAGTTGAAATCACCCATTATTAGAGTGTTGGGTTGTACCTTAATATTTTCCAGTGTATCAAGAAAAGAGGAGTGGGAATCCTGGGGCATGGTGGGTGGGTGGGGGGGGGTCTGTAGCAAGCTACAATCTGGATTGCGGTTTTGCCCAGAGTTAGTTGAACTTGGATAATCTCGGATGCATTATGCTGAGCAACTAGCTTGGAGGTGTGGATATCCTTAATGAATATGGACACGCCTCCACCTTTAGTGTTTCGGTCTGGGTTTGGCGGCCGAAAGGTGTGGTATGAATTATAGCCTGGTAATGCAGGGGTGCTTTGAACCAGGTCTCTGTAACTGCACAGATGTCAATGTTCTCCATTTTAAGGAGTGCCTCGAGTGAGTGCATTTTGAGGTTTAGCCTTCTAGCATTGAGTAGCATTACCCTCAGATTTTGCTTGCTTGTACCTGTTATGGTGGTGAATTTGTCATTTGAACCTTGCCTAAAAAAGGCACTATATGGATGGCAAGAGCCTTTGCCAGTATCCGGAATCCCAAGGGCGACAGGTGCAGGCCATCTCTGGCAAAGCAGCATGATCTGTCGATCATGTCATCCCAGGCAGACAGATACTGGATTCCCTTAGAATGACACCAGAAGCTTAACCAGTTGTTAAAGTCAATCATTTTGTCCTTGTACTCTGGTGTCATTCTTGATGATGGCAGGATGCTACTTAGGGCTAGGGTCATACCTGCCTGGGTTATAAGATCGGAGAGCTCCTCCATGTCTCTTTTCATGTAATCCAGGGAGGTACGTCTCAGGTCATTCACACCAACATGGACAATGACAGAGTCATATTTGTACTTGTTGTGGAGTGACCTGAGTGTGTGCGTTATGTGGCGGATCCTGGCACCTGACAGGCAGCTGACAGTAACGTTTTCCTTGTTTAGCCTGGTGATTGGAACATCGGTGTGCCTGACTATAGAGTCACCTATGACTAGAGTGTTGGGTACGTTATGCCTTATGGGCTGTAGTTGAGTGGCACACTGAGTATGTGGGCTGTGTGTCATTTGGGTTGTGTTGGGAGTGGAGGTTGCTTGCATTTCTGCTTTGGAGGTGTCTGTTGTTTGGGCAGATTTGTACTGAGAGCCTCCGTGAATGTAGGTGTGTGTTTTTTGCTTCTGTGTGTGTGTTTTGGTAGTGTAAGTTTTGAGGGACTATGTGATGAGTGTGGTACGGTGCAAGTGTTTACCGTCTCCTCTTGACTGTCTAGGCCAGTCTTTGGTGAAGAGAGCTTTGCTTTCAGTTTGGCTATATAAGTGCATCTCTCACAGGTCGTAGTATTGGGTGGTAGGAGGAGAGGGTTGTCTGTGTACATGAGGCAATTTCTGCATTGTCCCAAGATGCCCAGATTCATCAGGTAGACAGGAGAAAACACCGGGAGCTGACTTTTAGACATGCCAGAATAGGTGCTTATTTATTAAGTACTAAAAACTGTTTTCCACAAGACAAGCGAGGAAAGTTGAGTGCTGTAGTAATTTGTAACTTATTTAGTGCTTACAATGAGTTCTGAACAAGTGCTGATCTCAAAGAAACAGATTTGAGTGCTAAAACTAAAAAGCTGGCTAGTCGCAAGGGAAATTTTGAAGAACAGAGTTTATGGTGCCAGGAATAGTTTAATCCCAGTTGTGTGTGTGTGGGGGGGGGGGGGCTTAGGAGCTCACAAACAGTCCTGGACACAGTAAATCCGTATCTGGACAAGACCTGCCACAGGAAAGGGGGGGGAAGCAAGCTTAGAATTTTTTTTCCCAGTAAAAGTGGAAATGGAGAAAGCTGGAACAGAAATTAATTCAACGTTAAGAATCTGAGTGGGTTGGCCTTCACAAATATATTCTATTAGATTGAGTGAGCTAATGACACTAGACTGGGAGGAGTGTCACAGATCAAATATACAGTATGGGCGGGCAACTGCAAAGCCACCAAGTATGGGTGGGAAAAATTACAGTTCCTAGCTGTAGCCACTAAATGAAAGTTTTAAACAGATCAAGGAGCAGACTCTAGAGAATGCTTTTAACTGTAAACAGACAATTATCAAAAATGCACAGAAAAGCTCGGATACAGCACTCACAAACAGAAAATACAACTCTCAGTATGAAAAAGCAGTTTACAGTTAAGTAATTCAGTAAACATGCAATTAGCAATGAAAAATACAGTTAAAATGGTGTAAAACAGTACATAAATGCAGTGAAACAATAAAAAAGCTTTATAACAGTGCAACATGTAGTAGATCAACTGTATAGCACAATTATAAGCGTTTTAGAAGTGCAGTTCAGTGAAATAAGTGTAAGAAATAACTTATCCTGCTCTTGGAATCTTAAAGAATTTCTACTTATGCAGTGCAATCCAGAGCCTGAGCAATACAAGCACAACCTTTATAAGACACAGGGTTTATATAGCAGTAAGAATGGAAGAGTTGGAAGATCAAATTACTACTCAGCCCCTGCTATTACCCTATCACTTGTAGTACAGAAGGTCAGGAGGCCTTGTTACTCTCAATAATAATGAAGACTATCAGCAGAAAATGGCTGCCAGAAACACAGGAAACTCAAACAAAACTACCAGCCTAGACAACAGGCCTCTATCAAGATTATGCTACCTGAGCAGAACACAGAAACCTCACTTTAAAAGCATAGAAAGGACACACGCAAAGAGATTGTAAAGTTCTGTATATAATAGCATAGTTTGGGTCATGCTGTAACAAGATTAGCATGGAAAGATAACCATGTGAGCAACAGCCAGAATGCATTTCAGTTTGTTCTACAGTGCACACGTTAGAAAATGGTAAGATTGCTCTAAACTCTGGATTGATAACTTTTTTTTGTACAGTTCTTTTTTTAGGAAAATACTAATTAGAAGCCAGGAGTAAGGCTCAGTGAAGGAGGGAAGATGAGAGTACAACAGACTCCCTCTTATCCGGCCATCAAATGTTTGCTGTAGCCCTAGCAAAAGACAACAGAGAAGAATAACACTTCTGCCTCCTCTGAGCTAAATAACAGACATTTGAGTTTGACTTCATATTCATTAGAAAAATGCATACTAACACAAATCCTGTTACTTTAGCTGATTTATAACCTATAAAATCTATTTGTATACTTTTTCTGATTAACCAGCCATTTGTTTATCCAGCCTAAGGTCTGGTCCCAGTGAGTCTACTGTAGTAACTTGGCCAGGAACTAAAACTTACTAAACTTGTGTTTGTAAAATATCTTGTTTATCTCAGTAATTAGTGAGGTCAGATGTAGTGACCGTAGGATATTATACAATGAAAATCCTCAATAATCTTGTCGGAGTAGGGCCTTGTGAGAGACCCCCTAAAATCTGTATCCGTTGTTGTTCAAAACCAGGGTAAACTATATCCCTAAATGTGAGCAAGTCCCATTTCATTCCCTTTACCTCCATATTCTCCATCCACTTACTTTCTGAATTCTATCAAAGGCTGTTCCCTGACTTTCTCTCTCAATATAAGTCTGTTTTTTTCCTCAACTTGTATTGCAATTCCTGTTTGTATTAGACTAACTTGCATTTAATTTCTCTACAAACTGTCTAAAATTTCTCTAAATATTAAATTATTGTCATATATCTTGTATCAATTCTTAACCAAAGTTTTTTATAAAATGATTAATTTGTTAGTTATTTAAAATGCATATGTTTTGTTTTATTTTTAAAGATTATAAAGATATTGTTCTAAAACTTTTTTTTAATAATTTGGAGCTTTTCTCCCCGGTCCTCTGCTGAAAATAGGCTTTTACCTGGTCGGACTTTACTGGTAATCAAATATAAATAAATAAATTTGTTGACACTTTTGCAAGCTTCTTTCAGGGAATGTATAATACATCAGTAAGAACAACATTTGTAAGTCTTGGTGCAGATCATTTAATCACATTTATTCTGTAGACCCTCAAACTTGGCAGTTTTTTTGGGTCTTCTAAGTGAATGGATATGTAGTTTGATAATGGATGGTAGGATGACTTAATCTCGTAATCTGTGCTCTCATACTGCATTATGAGACAGATTTAGCTTTCCAAAGGAAAAAAATCTTATAAGGATATCTGCCCCATGAGGGCATTCATGGAAAGAAAAAAAATTAGGAATTGTTATTTATTTTGCTGTAGGCACTTTTTGTGAAGTGTAGTAATTCATGAAAAGATGAAAAATATATGTTTTTTTCAATACTTTGCATGTAGTGGTTTTTTAACTTTAATTAAACAGAGATCCTGGAATAAACCTGCTATTTTTAGGAGAATTTTTAAGCAGGTGGGGGTGGGGTCAGTCATTTGAAAACTATAGCTGGAGATCTGTTTGAAATGCAGGGGACCTGGAACATACAGAAGGAGAAGAATGCCCTAATGTTGGTGAAAGTAATTTAGATCTGCTAGTAGAACTTGCCCACTGGTTAATGTCATGTTTCTGTTCAGCTCATCTGGAGGGATTTACTCAGCAGCTGCTGGATGGGAACCACTTGGATCAGAATCTTTTGAGTCTGTTAAGGTATGTAGAAAATTTACATCTTTTGGGAGAACCTCACTTGAATGACTTTTTCCATTGACAGCTATGCTAAAACTGTGTTGTACCTTTGAGAGGACTCCAGATAAGCCAGTCAACTTGTTTGTCATCTTTACTGCAGAATCTTCATAGTTACCAGCAGGGGTGAGGTAACATGGTCCCACCGCATTGATATACCTATTCTTCTGGCCCCGTGTTTCTTCTGTGGAATTTCTTTTACTGAGAAGTGCAGGAGAAAAGGGCATGATGGGACTGAGAGGTTTAAGTGACTATTGCCTCCCCAACACACACACATCTGAGACTAGATCACAGGATCCCAGTCAGTTTTGCTAGAGCTCTTATTTCTGGTCATGATGAGCCAGAAGACATGAGATCAGATTGGGGGAGATGACAATTCATTTCAGGACCAGCAAAATCTGCTAACCAGCAGAGGAGGAGCTGGCCACCACACCAGAAAATGTGAGAGTAAGCAGCAACTATGGTTTGAAATCTGGTGCTTTTGGCAAATATCTACCAGTGAACCTCAAGCAGACAACAGCAGCACTTCAGAGAACTAAACTGAAACACAAATCTGTAGTGTAGATGGAATGTGTAGGAGTGGCAGTCAGAATTGTGCATCATCCAGTATACAATTATTAAAGTTTCTTTGAAGAGCAATAAAATGATCACCATGCAGTAAAATCAATTTTGATCTTGAGTGTTTGCTATATAGAGTGAAGAAAAAGTGTTAATTTAGTATGTGATATTATTGTAATTCTTAAAGTATAAATTGCATGTGCTACAAATGAGTTTTATTCGTGTATTTTCTAAATTTCAAGTCATGTTGTTGAATCTCCAGCTGTAGTATCAACTCGTTCATTCACTTTCTCCAAACATGAAACTTAAAAGTTGATGCAAAAGACTTGTTACCTCAAGACTGCTCCTGTAATAAATGCTAAGAAGGTTTTATTGATTTTGGGCAGTACAGTGGCACAATAGATAGTGTTGTCACCTCACAGCAAGAGGTTCTCTGGTTTTATTCTCTGCTGGGGTGCCTTATGTGTGAAGTCTGCCTGTCCTCTGTGTTTACATGGGTTTCCTCCCACAATACATTTAGTAGGTGGACTGGACACTCTGAATTGGTCATAGGTGTGTGTGTGTGCATATGAGTAGTGTGGATGAACTTACCATGGCAGGGCTACCCATCCGATGGTGTAAACCATGGCTCTCGATAATTGTCACTGTTGAAGTGACACCCCGATTCCATGTACAAAAAATGGGAAAAAGGGGGTTGTGAATGGATGGATCTTATCACAAAACTAAAATGTAAGGGATTCCACACACCACACAGGACTAAATCAGTTGTGTGTAGATATCATTTTACTTGCTACCACTCCCTGTACAGCTAGATGTCTAGGACTGGAGTCCCATGTGATCCATCCCTCCTATAGATTTGCACCACTTCCTTTTAATTACAAATCCAAGGTTGCTGCACCACAAGGTAAGAACAATCACTCTTCTTTCTTTTTTCCTGCACTAATGTATTTCAGCAGCCTGCATTGTTCCTTAGTTGGATATAATGCAGAAGAGCATGTCCTAGTAACTAAAACATTTAATTTTGATGTTACTATTTTTTGTACTTGAAGCAAGCTCCCTTACTTATCTGTTAATTAAAAGGATCGGCACTACAAGTTTTGATATTAATTGAAGAATGTAACATGTAATTTAATTTCTCTGTGCAGTGTATTCCTATTGTTTCTACAGCAAATGAAGGTTCATGGTAGTTACTAAAAGCCAAACACCTTCCACAGTGCAAGTCATGAGTCTGTTATGGTGTTCATCACCAAGACAATTAATATAACATTATACAACTGAAGACATTTTTTAACTCTTATTGTATGTGTTGTCACTTATGCTTTCTTGTATCACATTTAATAATATTCCACTTTAATAATTCTGATAGATATTGACACAGAGCTACATTTAAATGTGCCACTTTAATAACAGATGGATACTGATTGAAGGATACATTTTAAATGTATTTTAATGCCCTTACATCTAATTGAAAAGACCTTGTAATCCACAAGTCATTGCACCATACTGTGCTATTTTTAGAATTTGTTTTTCACTATGAATTTTCAGTCTTGATGATGTAATTAGCAGTATAGGGGTCACAAACCATAAATATTGCAGAAGCTTATTACTAAAACTCGACACATTCCAAATAATTCCCAATGACTCCACTTTCATGTACCAACTATTTCATTAAAACTATTCATTCATTAGACTTTTTTGTAGTAGATAAAAAAAATGCTGTGTTTCCTAAGACCATCATATTGCCTTACCTTCTTATGTTTGAATTAGAAGTCTGTGTGAGCTGCACTTGCTTCAAAAGCATGGCTATATTTGAATTAGTAGTCTGACTGTGTTGTCCTTGTTATTAAACCAGCCTGACTGAAAAGAAACCCATTTCCAGTCCTCAGAATGTTTACCTGACATTCCCAAAGATAAACTTGCAAAACATCCGATACAGATCAAGAGAATCATGGATTTAGGTTAGAAACTTAAAGCAAGTCGGTTAAAAGAAAGTGAAATGATTGGCACTGTGGGGATGAGAAATCAAAGCAGTAGATAGCAGTCTGGACAACTGTGAGGGAGCCCTTTGTGCTGCCTGTAAATATGCCTTAATATGTGACAAGCCAAATAGAATAAACATCTCTCTTCCACAGCCTGGAAAGTTTTTATCAATGTCAAGATGATGAAGCTGTAAAATCTGGTGTAAATTTTCATTTCAGTTCTGTTTTTTTTTTTTTTTGCTAATATCTTGTTTCCTCTACTATAATATCTTTACAGTGACTTTTTCAACTAATATTGCACTATCTCATGCGTCTTAGTTGTGTATTATGCATTATGATTTGTGCATCTTTCTCTGCCATTGTATTTTAAATGTGGATATATATTTTTAATAAAGTAAATTATTAAGCTTTATGCACTGTGACATCAGAAGGAGATGGGAACAGCACACTCGATATAAATAAGGACACAGTATAATCTCTGGTAGTGCAATACATTTAGAAAACAAAGACCAGTAAATACTGTTTCATAACCCAGAATGATAACAGCATGCGGACATCAGCTGTTATCTACATATAAACAGAGAAGAAAAAGGTCTGGTCAGGCTATATTTGTTTGATTTTCATGAAAGTCACTTAGGACGACTTAGTTCAGTACTGCAGCATTTAACTTTTTTATATTTAAAATATTAACGGTTCTCAGCTATGAGTTAAAATTTGTACTAAGTGAATTTACTGTAGCTAGGAATGTTTTCCAGTAGTGAAATGTGAAAATATCAAGTATCTCATAGTATGATATGGCATATGTAGCTGCTTAGATGAATTTGGTTTTCCTTGGCACTGATTGATGTTGAGAACAAGTGCAAAGGAAATTAGTGGAGCTGTGTTACAGGGACAGGTGTCATTAGGCAGGCTCAGCATAAGAGTCACACTGACAAATTGCACATGACTGGAGTGGCTAATGTTATAGAAACCATGTCCAAGCATGCTCAGGGCTATGCACTCTCACATGTTCAGCAAAGAGCCTCATTCCCTGGAAGAGCCAGCACAGCAATGGGCAACAAGGGGGAAAGAAATTAAGAAAATGGGGATTAGCAAGAAGAAGAAACCACATAAGGAAAACCTGGAGGGGACACTTTTTGTGGGAAATGATGCCATTTTTCATACAAGAAAAGGGTAGATGAGGAAGGCAGTGAAAAATGTGTGTGGGAGAGGAAAGAGGGAGAAGGAAAGGTTGCAGGTTTTCTCAAACAAAACATAAAAATCAGGCAGATAGAGTTAGTATTTACACAAAAAATGGAGACAGTAGTAGATGGACACAAACCATCAAGTGACACTTGGTGATGGGGTGGACTGGACAACAAAAAAGTGACACACAAGGTGGGTTTATCACTTGGATGTACGATAGGCTAGGGTATGTGACTGATGCCACATCAGCTCCAAAGCCAGTCAACACAAATCAGTCACCTCCATAGCTGACTGCATGTGCAGGCTGTGCTTTCATTGGCCAGGTGGTTTGAACCGCCCAGTCATGTATCTCAACTAGTCATCCCGGTGTAAGTCTATGGTCGTGAGGCAGCCATCTGGCTGCCAGTACACCTCAAACATCGCAAGCGTACAGAGATGATGCTGAGTAACCACAGTAGGACCCTGTAGGCCACTCTCTGAACAGGACCCATAATCCTCTCTTGGGTAGTGGCTAAAGAGTCCATCAGTAAGCCCTGTAGGTCAGCTTCAGCAGGGAGACCTATGTCCCCTTGCTGAGAGGCAGGCTTGATGCTCATTGGTAAGTTGTCCCCAGGGGCATTGACCAGTAAAGGCTGAGATTACCATTGCTTTTCCTTTGTCACTGTTGCAAATGATCCTACAGGGAGAAGAAAAAATTACATATAACTCTGGTATCCTTACATGTTCCCTGCATCCTTTTCATCTGCTGAAGACAATGTTAGAAGAACTTAGTACAGTGGTAGACCTAGAAAAGTCAAAGAAAATATGCTTACAGTAAAACATTCTGTCCCTAACCTCTGCTTCCCACTGGTTAAGCAGTTCAAGATAACACTGCTGCAGGTCATTACAGTGCTGCCTGTCATACCTCTCGAAATCTTAAGTGCAAGAAATCTGGACAAAACCAATAATATTGGGTCATAGGCCCAAAAATAGGAACAAATGTTAACATGCTTTTAAACTTAGTCATTTGCTAGAATAAAAGGCTTTGTATTAGAATACATTTTCTGGAGGATATGAAGTCTGAAACTTAAATGTATGTAGTTATTTAGTGACTTCAATCCTCAATGGTTTACCAGAAAACCACAAATGTTATGAGGAACAGACTAAAAGTATGAGGTGGAAATCTGGACAGTTGAGAAGTATGATTCCTGCAGTGATCACCAGAAAGGTGTTATCAGTGGCATCACTCAGCTTCCTAGCAAGCTGATACCAGGTATCAACACTGTACAGGGGGCCATAATACTAGCCAAGCAGACACTCCTGAAAAGTCCCTGTGGAGGAAGACCATGAATATTTTGTTCTCTGTCTGATACTATACAAGAACCTTGCTGTTACCAGCTTCTGAAACAACAGCTGTGGTCACTCAGAAATCTGCTCAGGAAGCAAAACAGTATCCCTGTGCACATGGGCATACTTTCAAATATTGCATGCTGTGCATCATAGTACAGCAATCTCCTTCCAGTTTATGCACCATGCGGTTCATTTGACAGCAAGCACCTTTCAGTGCTTGTTGTTTCTGTAGCAGTTATAAGTTATTTTATGGGCTCAGGTTGTTATCCCAAGGCCTAACCCTCCTTGGAGGATGCACCACACACACTTGCATGCACACGCACATACACTCACATCCAGGGCCCATGGAGAGTGTCCAGTTCTCACACTGCATATCTTTGGAATGTGGGAAGAAACCGGAGCATCCAGAGGAACATGCAGGCAGGATATGCAGACTCTGTACAGAAGGCACCTCAGCCGAAAATCGAATCGGAGAACCTGTTGCTGTGAGGTGACAGCGCTAACCGCTACACCACTGCGCCGCCCAATGGTGCAACAATAAGGTGCTATAAAATAACCTTGTCGTGCAGCCCCACAGTACTATGAGCTTCATAGACACACAGCGAGCATATGGAGCATAGCCCAGGGATAAGTAGAACAGCACCACTTGTGATGATAGTGAGATGTGTTAAGGCATTGAGTCAGAGAGAGTGGCAATAAATTCCTTCATTAACATATCCATTCCTGTGTAAGGCATGAATTACCATGATAAATGTCAAAACTGCTGTATTGCAAGACACCATACTGATGTGGGAAACTTGGAATCATGAAATTACATTAGGACCGTGGACTTTGAAACAGGTAAAATGCACATATTGAGAGAAGACAAGACACCTGGCAATATACCCTACTCTGTAATGAAGACTCATAGGGGATGCTAGCAGCAAGAACATAGAGAAACTGATGTATGTGTATGTGGAAAACACCACAGTTCCATGACGCTGTCATATTTGGCTGTGGGTTGCACACTAGTGGCAACATATGCTTAGGGCAGGACATAATAGCCCCTCCTCATTGGGTGAGGGCTGGCATTGAAGTATATTACAGAAATTTGGTGTACTGATGCATGTAGGAACATCATGAAAACAAGCCTGCAACTGCAGTTTATATAGTCACAGCACAAAAGAACAGGTAAGTGACAACCTTTTGGGGTTGGGAGAAGGCATATAGTCATGGGATATCCATGCCAGCCATGCAGACATGCTGACGTGTAAATGACAAGGGCCCCATGAGAGATGCAACAACTGGAGGAGTTCACCACCTAAGATTTGAAATGTTACTGTAGACCCTTCTTATAAATGGCATGTAGATCTTAGCCTAAGGAACACGGACAATCCTTTTTGAGAGCAAGTGTGATAGGGTGTGGTACTGGATGTCCGCATACCTCTCAACTGTACCAAATTCCTCAGTATTTACTGATTTTGAGGTGAAAATAATGGGGTGCCACAGATTCCCGAGTGGTTCCCTTTAATTTCCTTTTTTCAAAAATTTTTTTGGACTTGTTGCCGACATCATCATGTGCAAGGTATGTGTGATAACATCAGCTTCGTGAGGGAGACTGCCAGCCTATCAGAATTTGGCTTGGATATGTGTCTGTGTGTTTACTTTTTTATGTTTGTACATTGAACATTCACATTATGGTATGGATTTAACAGGGATTGGCGGGTAGCATAGCAGCACTTTAGCAGCCAGGTATCCCGTACTTGTCTCGACTCATTCATAGTAGCAGCAGCAGGAAGGATCAGCCAGGAGTCCACATGACAGGAATTAGAAGGATGAGAAAATTAATATATCTCCTCATGTGGGTTGACTTCCTCCTGCTCCAGGAAAAAGAACAAAAAAAAGTGTATGCAGCATATTTATATGCTAGAAAGAAGCCTAGATCTGTCAATGCAGTGCAGTCACAGTGTCTCTCTCGCTTGGACCGTGACTGAAGCATTAGCTAGTGTTAGCTCAACTGTACGGTACCTATAATTTACTAAATTACTATGTCTACTACATGTCATAGATGCAGTTTGCAGTCATGCACACTTTGCACACATTCTGTCTCTTTCACACACATGCACAGTCACACACACACACACTCTTCATCTGAGCTTTGGAGTTTGGAGAAATTTCTGTTGGCCAAACGCAGAACCACCGGCATGCACCAGTAGCAGTGTGAGGTAAAGAAAATGGCAGAGGGAAGATTGCTCAATTAAGTCTGTATTTTGCTAGAGGTACATAACTTGGCCTATGATGTTTTATATTAGTTTGGTCATAGAGTATGTGACAGCGTTTTCTGGGGTCCATTACTGAGCATGTCTTGCAGCTGGAAGTTCATGCAGCTCTGTGGATTAATTCCCAAGATACCCCCCCTTTTTTTGCTACCCCTCCTGTCTCTTGCTCCTGATTATTGATTTCATACATCCAAAGTGTGTGAATCTTGCACTTGAATTACTGATTGAGAAACATTTTATTTTGTCCTTATTTTTCTGTACCTCCTCCTTTTGCAGTAATACCAGTTTCATTCATAAATACCTCTCAAATGTCATACATTGTGTTATGATATATTTTACATCTCGTAGAAAGTGCGTACTATACTGATAATACAGTATTACTTGTTTGATGTTCTGAAGCAACAATAATTCAGAATGATTTTCTGTATTTCATCTACAATGAAAACTTTATCAGTACACAAGTGGGCTTGTTTCCATGGTGTTTTATATTTATTCATTCTCTTGTGATTGTGGATATTACACATACCTGCCTACCTCTCACACACTGTCAAAAGCTTTAATGAATAAAAGTTGAGAGATACATAAAAGTCACCAATTTTCATTTTTCAATTAAGGTGATATGATTAATACCCTAGAACTTGAACAAGTCTCCAGAGAAGTGTGTGTGTATATAATATATATATATATATATATATATATATTTTTTTTTGTTTTTTAATTTCAGAAGTATGAACAGTGCGTTATGTTGAACCCATTCTTTCATATGGCATGATTTCAGTTTATATCTAAGTTATGCTCAATTAAGTGTCAGTAAGAGTATTGGTGTGGGTACTATTTTTTTCATAAAATTACAGCTTTTTGACAATAATCTTTTATTATGCCCTTTCTTTTTTTCTCAGCTTTTGCAGCTACTTGTAATGAAATAATACTGATCCTCCTTTGCACATGAACCAAACTTAAGCTTGTCAGTGCTTTTTCCCCAGTCAGTAAAACTGCTCTTAGGAAACCAGAAAGATTAACAACCTACCAAACTAGTTGTAGTGACCGGGGTGAGTCTTCGGTGATGAACTACAGGATGCAGTAACTTTAACATTAAATTATCTGTTTTAAGTTATTCACCATTCAGAGAATGACATCTCATAGTTATAAAAATTAACAGAATCTACATACCTAGCTATCCATATCTGATGGAATTTTCCAAGTCTGAAGGTTTTAGGTATTGGAGAGTCATACTGCTGTGTTTGGTCACTTTAAGTATCATACCATTCCTTGCTTTAAAATGACCATGTTAGTAGCTCTTGTGTACTTGGAAATATTGTTTTAATTATTTTATCATTTTTATGATTTCCTTATCATGAAGCCATACCTCCTGATTCTGCCTTGATTCATTGAAATGTCAAAAGATTACATTTTAATTATACAATATCCGCTATAAAATATTATTTTATTTACCATTTATTATCTTGGGAATTGAAGTGATCTGTGGACTTATTATAGTTATGACTCAGGCTGTAAGGGCAAGGGTAAATAAAATGTAGTGGAACAATTTAATATAGCCAGTAGAAGCAGTTAATTTTTATAAAAGAAAATTGTATTTTAATTTTGTACAGGTTCAAAGTTTGAAACATGTTCAAATATTAATATAAATAAAACACTGTTGTTCTTCTATTTGTGTTTTATATTTTGTCTGTTATTCAGTTTACATTTAAAAGTTGGTATCCCACAATTCCATTAGAGTGGGTGAGGTTACATAATTAAATATGCAACTTTTATGTTAATCAGCGTACAGATTTTTGGCCAGTCGTACCTATTTTTCATGGATCTTTGTCCAGATTTTTTTATGATTCTAGGTTGAGAGGTATGGAGGTCAGTACTGTGGTTGGCCATAATAGGAATCTTCATGAACTTCAACAAAGACTAACCAATATGATATTGTATGCAAAAAAAAAAAAACAAAACAGATAGTTTCACACAGCAGTTGAACCACCAGCAAAGTAGAAGCTTGCAACAGTGAAAAAGTGTCTGGTGAAAAGGGAAGCTGACACTCCTGCCCAGTGGTAGTTTGGATGTGGGAGCTGAGCTGGTGACAAATGCTTGTGTGTGTTTGTAGGGGATACACCAGGTTAGTAGCAGCCATTATATTAATGCATCATGCAAAGTACTGAATGTGCGACAAGACTTATTCAGCCGAATATCTGTTTTCCAGCTACCTCCTGTTTGTAACTGCAGTGTCCTGCCTAACAAGGTAGGTAATTATGTATCTATATGATATTTACTGATTCTGTCGTATAATGGTATGCCATTGGGGTCCATTTATTACATTACTGTCACATGTATATTGCTTTTATTCTTTCATAGGTCTTACTGTTGTAGGGCCCATCAAAATAGAACAGTATATGCTTAATGTCAGCTGGTCACCTGCAGCTGACAGAGAAGACAATGGCTCATGGCACTGTCTGATAACACAGTGGCACTGCCAGCAGTGCTAACATTAGAGGCCTCACACCCATCCCCATACATGTGCAAGGACAGACCAACACCCCAGTCTCACCAGTGTTTAGCAGACAACCTGTAACTTTGAGTTCCACCAAGTCTACCCAGAAATCCCAAGCCCAGACAACCTTTGTGATCTGCACTGCCTGTGACGTGTATGCACACCTGTATGGGAGAGGCATGGTGGTGCTTGGAAACACCATGACTCCATGTCTATCCCTGACATAGATACAGCATTTGGCATTAATTTGTGCATGTGCAAGTCTGTGATCCGGGCACAGACAGCTGCTACCCACATCATTATAGAGATAGTATGCTGTGTGGTCTGTAGGACAATTTGCAACAGGTGCATTGCCTACAGGATATCTAGTGTCTGCACATTGATATGGTATACAAAGACTGGGAGCAAATGGTGCTGATTAGGTCACTGGTAGCTAATATGGTAGCCACTGGTATATCCATGAGACAAATGGCAACTTTCCTCTGGTCTGCCGTTGCAGTGGTCATGCTGCTTCTAGCTATGGAAGTATCTGGATGTAAGGTGGCTGTTCACAGGCCAGGCATACTCCAGATTATACAGACCATTAAAGAGACGTTGCTGTCAGTTCTGGCCACATAGGCCATCACACCTGCATGTTGTTGATTTTATATATGTGACCACCGATGCTCTTCATGATCCACCCCGTAGGATACCTCACCAGGCAGTATGCTGTCACTTCTGTAGCTATAAATCATTAGTATTCCCTGCACCATGTCTGTCAATGTGTGCTGCTGGTCATGGATGCCATCTGTTGATGGCTTTAACATAAGAATCCTATCATGGTACACATGCATGCTCCTGTAGTTTTGTGCCATCCCTGCCACTGTCAGCATTAAGCCCTGAGATCACAGTCCTCTGCAGTACACATCACCAGTTTTGATGATGCAGCAGTTTCATCCTGATCCCTTACTCTTCACAACCTGCTACCAGAGGAATCTGCTACCACATTCACCTCCTGCAACATTGTGCCAGATGATAGCATTGATGTCAATTTTTACTGTTTCCATCATCTCTGCAAATGATGATGGCTGTACCCTACATACCTAACCAGAATGGGAAAGAAAATGTCTGATGCACAGCAATGCCAGTGCATGCACTATATTGTATTGGCCAGTTTGATAATGCATAAATATTTGTTTCTGTATTGTTTGTTTCCTATCCAGTAGTTGTGGAACAGACTGCAGAGCAACAATGTATTACACCTCCTTTGCATTGCATTGCATGGAGTCCTTCTGCTGCCTGTTGCTCTTCTGACTAGTTGGACCGCTCCTTGTCCATTGCTTCAGCTGATAAGTTTGGTCCTTTTGGATGGTTTGATGTTGCTGAAGCTGTTTCTACCAAACAAATGTCTAGCAGCAGATCTCTGTTAAATATTGCAGTGGCCCATTGAATGCATCTAGGCAGTAGAAACATCCCTTAATTTGCCTAGAAACCCTTTCTCTTTCATTGTGTCTCAACATGTGTTGTATGCCATCTCTAGCATGGCCTAGGGTTGCGGCTTGGGCGTCATCATCCATGGTTTCAATGCATATCCAGTATCCCCTGCTACACACAATGGTCACACCATTATAAGTGGTCCGCTACATGATTACATTGATTACAGAGCCCACTATATACAGTTATCAGTTAATTATATGTGCATCTACCAAATGGATTAAACTGTGAAAAGTCACCCTGCACAAAATGTTGGTCCATGTTGGATGTGTGCCAGATAAGAGAACACTGAGAAATGCCTGGGTGACACTTGTACCTTTTATAGATTATACATTGGGTATTGCAAACCACATAGCTTTGAGGGTGTGGAAGATGCCTTTCCTGTTGATATATCTGATACCATCTGGACCAGGAGGGACCTTAAAGCGATAATATGTACACTATCAGCTCAAAGTGCATCAGGAGAATGGGAAGAGTTGTAGAACACCCAGTGGTGGATGTTTTTTTGTAGTCACTGTTGCAGTACTGATTCTTGGGAATTCCTGCCGACAGGAGTCTGTGGTCAGCTGTAACTTTACTCACCCCTTAGCCAGCAGACACCCTCCCTGATTCATGTAAGGATGTTGGTTGGACAAACGAGTCATTAGTGCCATCTTCACTAGTTTCTTGTTAAGTTGACTGAAACAGAATGCTATCAGTTGTCTTGTCTGTCTGTTGGTTAGACCTGAAGATTAGAATTTGTGGGCTAAGTGCCTCAATGGGGACCCTTCTATTTATTGTATTTTCTATATTCCTGGAAAAAGTTTGTCAGTAAAGGCAAATAATTGCCTTTTGTTTGGAAATCAAAATCCACACGTACTTTCACTCCTGTTTTGTTTAGGACCAGAACATGATGATTCTAGTTTTCAGTTTTTTAGTGTTTTCAACAAAAGAACTAACAGCCATCAGGTTAACTCCCTTCAGCAATATCTGTCTGAAGATTTGTCTAGGCCTAAGCAAACCATGTCATCTTCTAGCCCCAGACAGATATTCCTAAGGAATGCAAGGAAAAGCATCTAAAGGACAATGAGGTTAGAGAAGCCAACAGCACTCTTTAGGTGTCTGACACTGCATCCTGGCTCATGATTGTTGATCCGAGTGAGTCATGTTTGCAGCCCCTGACATCAGCAGTTGCTGATCCAGAGACCTCTGGCAAGAATGCTGTGGTAGCCACCATGTCATTCGCCCCTTCCATTTCTACAGAAGCAGGAACCAAGAGAGAATTGGTCGGGTCCAGAGCTGCTATGCAGTTTGTCTTCTGATGCATTTGCTTCAGTTCAAGAGGAAGAGGGTGGAATTGCTACAACTACTAGTGGAAGAGTTCCTGCTGTCCATATCCTTAGGCTTTGCCTATCTGACAGATTTAAACCTAACCCCCCCTTAAATGGAAACAGCATCCAGAGTTGCCTTATCATAAGCTGATGGTTTCAGTGTCTCCTTCAACCTAGGTCACATCCCAGGACCTTGTCGGACTTTGCTTAGGAGTTTATGGGCTACATGAACTCATAGCAGCCTTCTCTGGAAAAGGATCCTGAGGGTAGGAAATTCCTTTGGGAAAAGGGATCCCATGAGTCTGATGAAGATGAATTTGCTTATGTACAGGAACCTTCCCCCACACCAAATACCTTGACTCAGGTTCCGTAGGCATCTTGTCTCCAGCCTTGCCATCAGATGACTTTTCATCTTGGGATACACACTACATAAAATGAAAGGGTCCTTCATCTAAGAGTGAAGAGAGTTCTCCCAAGCTCAGAGCAATTACAGGAAGCTTCTTAGCCTTCCAGTGGCCAAACCTTTGGCTATCTCTTCAGTTCATGTTGTCTTGGATGATGTGTTTGATGGCATATCTTTATAGACTTACTCCCCTACCCAGTGCTCCAAAGAAGTCAGACTGCTTTTACAGGGTAGTGGAAATTCATAGACATCTTTATAGGAACCATGTGGCAGACCCAGTTGTGGTGTTGCTGGAGTTCCAATAACGGAAACACTGAGCCTGCTTCAAAGAACCCCCTTGCCAAATGAAACAGAAAATAGACTGCTAAACCATTTTGGCAAGAAAACCTACATGTCTGCTACCCTGGCAATGAGAGGTCTCGACTGCCATTTCCACGTGCTTGAATACCTTGAGTTTTTACAGGCGTAAATAAGAAAAATAAGGCAGGAGGAGGATTCGGGATAAGAACTTCAAGAGGGACATGCAGATATTGGCTTCTGCCATTTTTAATTTCTCCAAGTCTTTTGAGTTTCTAATACCATGACAGGAATGGATCCCATTCCTAAGTCAAAGTACGATTAAAGTTCATGAATTAGTATTGTTTCACTCTTTGATGTTAGCCAAAAGTGCTCTTCGCAGCACCCGCAATGTGCCCAGTAATGACTCCTCCTACAATTCTTATGGTGTTACATGAATTGGTAACATAAAAAAAAATTTAGATAAGACCAGTTGCTCCTACTACTATTGGAACTGTCTGGGTATCTTTCTTCCACATGGCTCTCATTTCTGCCTGCAGATCGAGGTATTTTATGACTTTGTGTCTCTCTGTATGCAAGACACAGTAGTCACTAGGTGTGGCGATTTCAATGATCAATGCTTTTCTTGGACCACTATATCTGGTTTTCTAGCATCTATCTTTTGGACTGTTGGTATTGGGTGATCCCATGTGGTGTAAACTTCATCATTTTGTATGATTCTCTGTGGCTCATGTTTCCAGTGTTTTTCAGCCACTTCAATACCATAATGTTTGCACAATCTCGCCACATTATTATGCCTTTCAAGTGTACAGTCCCTCTGCTATTAGAGAGTCTCAACCAGCAATAAGGTGTGTGACTGTTTCCAATTCGGTTCCACAAAACCTACATATGTCCGTTTCTCCCACATGTTCAATGGACTTAATAAACCAGCGTGTACGTAGCCCACTATCTTGGGCTGCCAATATTAACCTTTCATTTCTTGATGTAAATTCACCTCTCCTTAACCATTCCTGCATTTGTTCTCGATCAACATGTGGCTCTTCCAGTTTTTCTATGCTTGCAACTATATTTATGTTTTTTCCACATTTCTTGCCTTCTCACCTGGTCCTTCACCTTATATTCTTTCTTTTGTTTTTTAGCACATTCAATTGCTGCCTGGTTTTTATTCACTTCTGGTTTGATTTCCATTCCTGCTTGACGTCGATATGTTTATGCTAAATTAAGCACAGATGTCATCTTAAGATTTATTCTCCTCATGTTTCAAAACTTTCACCACATTTGGATCTTGTGAGGTCAGTAGAAATGTGTGGAGTCCCACGACTGCAGATCTATACATGTAATCAATTTCAAGGAGGCCCATATATATAATCTTGGTATACACTGAGTTTTATAAATCATTTGGTGAGCATGAAGCATCCTTCTTGTTTTAATATCCAATCTAGCCAACACTTTTTGGGGACAGTCAGCTGCTCCAAAACTTAAGTTAGGACAGGAAGAGCAAATTGATTTATAGCTTGGATCTTGTTCCTAGGTGTCAATGCTGTTTTCAGGATTAATTTAAGTCTTCTAAAGTACTCCTTATAAGCTTTATTCACATTTGTTCATGTTTGTCCAGCAAACTGGCAGTGTTGGTCTTCAGGTGTCCAGAAACTCACTCACTGAAATGTGGCTGTGTTACACTTGATGCATCATGCAGAGCAGTATCAATCAGGTCTGTGACCAAGAGATGCCTGTCTGGTTGTGGAATTAACACTTCTCAGAGCATATTAAGGCACCCCTAGACAAGGAATTTCTCTTTGGAACCTCTGCAGAGAAAGTGTTCCAGAAACTGGAGCTCTGGGAAAGACCATGAAGTCTGTCAAACAGGTTTATCATTCCCACCCATCTAGGTATAGTAGGGATTACCCAACCAAGTAATGACCATATCTCTTTCATCAGTACAGACTTAAACAGCCCATGAGGAAAAGGATCAAGTTTCAGAAAATGTGGCAACATGACTCCTGGGCTGGACCTTGAGGATCCAAGGACCCTGGACTCGGTAGGCAGCAGCTGTGACTATTTGAAGCATCTCTCTGCCCTTGACCCACAGAGTTCCACCTCAGGTTCACTCCCTGTTCCCCCTCAGAGCATATAAGGAAGTTTTTCCCTATTTTACATAACTTGGCAATGTAACACTAAAGACAAATAGGAGATCCAAAGCATTAGGAAAGGATATTCCTTTCAGTTTTGTAGGAGTCCCCCATTGCTGGGCATTCCCCAGGTCCCAACCAGCAAAGGCATCTTGTGCTCAGTCAGGTTCAAAACCTTTTGCAGAAGGGGTCCAATCAGCCAGTACCATCCAGGGAGTCAGGGACATAGTTTTACTCGTGGCCGTTCCTTGTTTTCAGGAAAAGGGGTTATGGAGGTGATTGTAGACTGAACATTTCTGTGGAACTCAAGTTTAAGATGCTTACTGTGTGCAAACTGTTGCCTCTGCATATACTGTGGGCATGAATGGTAAGCCTGGGCTTAACAGATGCCTGCCTTCCCGTTCCTGTTGTACAGGGACACAGGAATTTTCTGTGCTTCAGAACAAGGTGATTCCACTTTGTTTTGTGCCTTACCATTTGGTTTGTCTACTGCCCCCTGAGTCTTAAGCAAACACACAGCACCTATCATTGCCTTTTGCAGGACCAAATGGGACCACATTTTCACTTATATGGATGGCTGCCAGATCCAACAGCATCCCTAGTGGACCTCGAAAGAGCATTGCAGATATTGATGGAATGCTTCCAGAAGTAGGACTGACCCTCAACATTCAAAAGTGTTAGTTGGGAGATGGCATAAAATTTGAGGTGTTCACCTTACAAACATAAGGTGCAGAGTTTGATTCTTAAATGGTGTAGCTGGCTAGGCTTAAAATGGCTCACAAGAGCAGTAAGCCTAGTACTAACCTTGTAAACCTGTTGGCTGTGCCCTGCCACACTTGTTGCTTAATGGGATTAGTGTAAGAGACAGATCAATAGAAAGCCTTTCTGTGCCATTGCAAGATCTGCATTTAACATCTTACTACCGTAGTGCTGCGGTAGCGTTGTCGCCTCCCAGTAAGATGCTGTCCGGTTCGATTCTCAGCTAGACCGTCTTCTGCGTGGAGACATGCGTGGATGGGCGTACCTTTGTTGAAGGTTGTGCGTTAGGGCTGGTAACTCGGGACGTAAAAATCAACTACCAATCATTAGCGGACCAGAGTTCTGCTGTGGCGACCCCCTAACCGGGAAAAGCCGAAAGACGACACAACTACCAACAGATCCACAGCCTGGAAGCCACTTCAACCATAGATTTTTTTTAGCTGCTTGGGCACATGGCATCATGCATCCTGATGGTTCCCCTGACAAAACTGCACATGAGAAAGTTGCAGTATTTCTTACAGAACTGCTGGGCATATGGACAGCAACCTTTAGACAGTGGCATCTTTCATAACGCCGGAAGTTTACCAAATCACAATCACATACTGTTCAGATTTAGATTGGACATTCACTTGGCAAATTTAAGAATGCAAGAAACTTGGGACAAGGTCATGGTAAAGCAACACATCCATATAAAAGAGATGAAGGCTGCCATTCTCACTATCTGTACATTCAAAGATGCTCAAACACCAGGGTTCTTAAAAATTCTGGCAGACAACACGACAGTCATATGGTATATAAACAAGCAGGGAGAGACCCACATCTGCTGTCTGTGCAGGCTAGCCATTGAGTTCTGGCAGATAAACAAAGCTGGACCATCTTGGACCCAAAAAAGCTGATGTTGAAAAGATAGATATTTCTCAATCTAATGCAACTGTGGGTTATACCAGAAGTGAACCTATTTGCTTCCAACCAGAACAGACAACTGAGAAAGTTCTACATTAGAAACCCTCAGAGATGGTCATGGAAAATGGGCACCTTATCCGGGTTTGTAGGTATATACGAGGCCACCAACTGCTAAGGCCCTTAAGAGCCTAGCTGTGCAACCCACAAATTTGATTTATATAGATAGCCCTTTTCATTCCAGGAAGCTCGCTGCAGAGTAGCCTCCATACACCTCTCTTTCTTAATATATATATATATATATATATCTCCCCTACTTTAACCACTGTGCTTCCCCTTATACTCTGAAATTACATGCTATTCCTTATTGTAGTGTTTAGCCCAGTACTTGCACTCATTATTGCCACACTTTCTCCTATTGCATGAGCTGTTAACATCTCTCCTTACCTCTACCGTGTTGCCAAGTAGCTCTCCCTAGTATATAGCCATATATTTCTGTATTCAATTAGTCCATGTATTTAACTACATTAGTGTACAGGCTCCAAGTCATGGACCTTCTGGTATAGACTAACAGCCCAATCTCAACACAAAGTATAGTGTATGTGAGGCATTTATGCATTTCTCACCTGTATTTTTACTAAACATTGGAGATATCTCTAGAAAAATGTGTTCACACACAACTACTTAAACATATCTCTGATAATGCTCTTCTGTCCCCTACCCAACATGGGTTCCATCCAGGGCATAGCACTATCACTGCCCTACTCTTTTTATGACACTGTTAAAGCCATAGATGCTGGTCATACTACCTCAGTAATCTTACTGGACCTGTCTAAGGCTTTCGACACAGTATCATATACTAAGCTACTAAATCAACTATCAAAATTAGGATGCTCCCCAAAATCCCTTAAATGATTTACCTCTTACCTACACAATAGGGAACAATCAGTAAAGTGGCATAATGTACAGTTTGATTATCAAACTAACAACATAGGGGCCCCACAAGGATCCATTTTAGGACCACTACTGTTTAATACCTTTAGCAGTGATTTTTCACAACCCCCCCCCCCCCCATCCAAAACCTCATCCAATACGTCGATGATTCTACACTAATATCCACCTCCAACAATTTCTCAGAACTCCTCACAGTTATACAAAAGGCCTTTACTTCTATCTAATCATGGATTATTAATGTATAACTTATGTTAACCCCCCAAAACACTAAATTTTTGCTTTTCTTTACAACATTACCTGACACTGACTTCAAAATCTTTGCTAAGGATGGTACAGAAATGGAAGTAGTGAAAACAGCTAGTCATAACAATAGACAATCTCACTTATGAACCACATATCCTCAGTGCAATAAAGAAAGCACACTTTAAATTAGGCAAACTATATTGCCACATTAAACTGAATAAAGAAATTGGGCTTTGAGGCAATCAGCATAGGACATTGTGTGTACTGCATGTCTGGTTTCTGTAAGGAACATTTGTGGATTTTCCAGTTGCTGCATGTGTTTGGACAGGTACATACCAAAATGAGCATTATACTCTATAATGTGTCTGTTGAGGGCTGAATACAGTGGTACAGTGGCCTCTCTGGACCTAGAATGCCATGCCCTTGTTTATAAGTTGAGTAACATCGAATAATTTTCTCACTACCTTGAACACCATGCAGGTGGAAGGCCAGATTACTATCTAAACGAGTTTCCAGATCCCTAATTAGTGAACCAACTGCTAAGGGTATTTTAACTAAAACAGAAACAACCACGTACACTTACTGAAACACGGCCAGAGTGTACTTTAATATAAAATATGATAAGCGCTTTCATGAGTTATCTAATTTGCTTTCTCAGACCAAAACCAAATACAAAACCAGTACATCTCATTATGTTCCATCTTGTTTGTGTCCTACTTTAATAACTTCCATAACCAAAATTTTGAAATAATGTTCATCTGTATTACTCATCACGTGCTTAGCTAATTCATTTAAGTGATTATGGATGCATATGTTATATAAATGCTCTCAAACCCTGTCTCTTAAACATCTGTTGGTTTTTGCCAGTGTAAAAGGATTTGCATGCAGCACAACTAGCCAAATAAATAATATTTTCTGTATAATGAGATGAATTCAATAATTAGATTAAATGCTGACGGCCCAAAGGTTTTGAACTCGTCCGTGTCTATTAAACCAGCATTGAAATGTAGATGTTTGCATAGATCATTTTTTTAGGTTTATAGGTTGGTACTAGGCTGTCGGACCTAGGGCCTGTACAGACCTAGCCATAAGAATTCCCTGGGTATTTCTTCCCACAGTATTTGCTTCCCTGGACCCCTGTCTAGCAGGGCGACTGCTGTGATCCCTGGGGTGAATTTCCCATCTCCCATCCAGTCATCAAGGTTCCTTTTGAAGAGGGCCAAAGAGGTGCTCTGCTTCACATGTATGGGCAGTCTGTTACAGAATCTGGGGAGTCTCTAGGTCAGGAACCTATGCCTCCAGCATGTTTTGTTCATTGTGTTGACAAGGTTTAGACCCCTGGAGTGTGTGTGTCTGAGAGATTGGGATTTCTTTAAGTGTAGCATATCCAACAGCACTGGGTTTGACATGGCCTTGTATGTTAAGCAGAGATTGCCTCTGAGTAGACTATATGTGACAGAGTGTAGGTGGAGTTTTTTTTAGATGGTGAGCATAGGGCATCTGCTTTAGGCCTGTGATTCTTTTAGTGGGTATTTCTGCAGCCTTTTCATTTGTTGCAGATGTCTTTAGAGGTACATACCAAACAGGGCGTTGTATTCTATAATGGGTCTAATGAGGGATGAGTACAGTGGGACAATAACCTCCTTTTTTCTGGATGATGAGGTGTGCCACATAGAAGGATTTCCTGACTGTTGTGGTGATGTGGTTATCGAAGGTAAGACCACTGTCCACCTGTGTCCCTAAGTCTCTTATCACACTTTTGGTGTTTAGTGTACTGCCACGTATGTGGTAATTCATTGGTACATGTTTTTTCCCCAAAGGGGATAAATATACATTTCTTGGCATTGAGCTTGAGCCTATGGCTCTGCCACCAAGCATCCATTTCTGTAAGGCCCTTTTGTAGAATATCCACATCATTTGGGGATTCAGTAATGGCTTCCAGTTTGCAGTCATCTGCATACTTTGTTAACCAGAGTCCCTTAGTGTTGGCCTGTACTTCAGAGAAGTAGATGCCAAACAAGAGTGGTCCCAGGACTGAAACCTGAGGTATGCCACTTGTCACTTGTCTGGAGCTGGATTTGGAGTCTGCTACTTTTGCAGTGTGGGTTCTGTCAGTAAGCCAGTTGGCAACCCATTGAGTGACATAGGGATTAATGCCCAGCTTAGTAAGTTTATCTATGATTCCAGAGTGGAGGATGATGTTGAAGGCCTTGGCGAGGTCCAGATAGGCTGTGTGGACCACTTTACCCTTGTCCACAGCTCTGGAGACTGATTCGAAGAAGTCATTTAGGTTCAGGAGACAAGATTGGCCCTTCATGAACCCAAACTGCATGAGTCCAGTGTTTGAAGGTTGCCAATGTCTTTGTTTATAAGTTCCATGGCCTTGCAGATCAGGCTCGTCAGACTGATGGGACGGTAATTCCCGGGATCCAAGGCGGACCCCCCCCCCCTTGTGGAGTGCGATAACTGTAGCTGTGCGACACTCAGTGGGCACAAAGCCTGAGGTGAGGCTATGATTAAACATGACACTTAGGTGAGGTGCCAGTTCATTTTGTAGTTCATGTAGTACACAGCCTAGGATGTCGTCTGGTCCCATGGATGCTGTATTCTTAGCTTTGGAGAGTGCATTTTTTTACCTGTGTGGTCGTTATTACCGGAATTTGGCCATCTTTCGGTATTGAGATAGGGGGTGAGAGGGGGGTGAGGTTTGCACTGTATCGATTTGCCAGGATATTGGCAATATCCTTGGGATTAGTATATTTAAAGCCAGTCTGTTGTAGCTCAGAGCAGATCTGAGCATGGCCATTTAGATTCTTGACATAGCTATAGGATGCCTTGTGGTTGTCTTTGGAATCTTTGGCAATTTTATTTTCGTAACTAGCTTTGGAGGATTTTATGAGGGATCTCAGGTTATTACTGAGGCTGGTAAGGGAGTTTTTTGGCATCCTGGGATTTTCCTCTTTTCTGCAACAGTTTCTTCCTTTTGTTGTAAAGTTTGTTTATGGCAAGGGACCACCAGATTGGCTTCCTTTTTTGGAGGAGAGCATCTTGGTTCTATTGGGGATGGCCCAATTTATGCACAAGTGGATGTGCTTGTACAGTGCCTTAGTGTAGGATTCAGTAGTTGAACTTTCATTTCCCGTTTGCATGGGTGCCATGAAGTTTGTCACTTCTGACTTGAGTAGCACGAAGTTGGTTTTGGAGAAGTTTTTTACAGAGGTTTCATTACTACGGGGTGGGAGTGGATGTGGATGTCAAGGGTGATTAGCTTATGGTCAGACCTGACCAATGAGGGGGTGACCATAGGTGTTGAGCATCAATTTCCCATGTTGGTAATGACCAGGTCTAGGATATTGGTGCCCCTGGTGGGACTAAGGATTAGTTGATCCAGGGAGTTGGAATTTATGAATTCCAAGAACCGTTGGGCAAAGGTGTTGGTACATGAGTAGTTTTCCCAGTTAATGGCAGGGTAGTTAAAATCGCCCAGTATTAGGATATTTGGTTGTATCTTAATATTTTCCAGTATGTTTAGAAAAGTGTAGTGAGAATCTTGGGGCATGGTGGAGGATCTGTAGCAAGCTGCAATTTGGATTGCAGTCTTTCCTAGTGTTAGTTGTACCTGGAGAATTTCAGATGCATTGTGTTGGGCAACTACCCTGGTGTTGTGAATATCCTTGGTGAATATGGACACTCCTCCCCGTTTAGTGTGTCGGTCCTGGTTTGGTTGCCGAAAAGTGTGGTAAGAGTTGTAGCCTGGTATTGCAGGGATGCTCTCTGGAGCCTTGAACCAGGTCTCAGTTACTGCACAGATATCAATGTTCTCCTCTTTTAGGAGTGCCTCGAGAGAGTGCATTTTGAGGTATAGACTTCTAGCATTGAGTAGCATTACCTTCAGATTTTGCATGCTTGTACCTGTTATGGTGGTGGTTTTGTCCTTTGAACTTTGCCTAAAAAAGGTTGTCAATGCTTTACATATTTTTATATAGTTTCATATATTTTTGATGTGATTTTGAGTATTGCATTTTAAGATTGTTGTAGTTTATGTAAGTAGGTTTTAGGTTTGAGTTTTAGATCACTGTATTAGGTGGACGAATGTTCCCTATAGGAGAGAATTCCTTTCAGGGAACATAGATCGGCTTATAGATTATTGTGTAATTAGCATTTAAAGTTTTATTGTTTAAAGTTTTACTGTATGTGTTATAAATTTATATACAGTTTATAGAATGTCAGTTTATTTGCGTTCAGGAAATATGTACCTTTAAGAACATTTCAGTAGATCTTCCTGTTCATTACTTAGTTACATTGATTATATCACATTTGAAAAGTCATCTGTTATTTGTTCTTGCAAATTTGAATGGTTTTAAACAGAATGATTTACATTATATTTGGTTTTGGTCTGAGAAAGTGAGTTAGATACCCGTGAAGCGCTTACCATATTTTATATTAAAGTATACCCTGGCCATGTTTCAGTATATGTATGTGGTGGTTTTTGTTTTAATTATACTTTACTTTCATTCATCCGTACTGTTAATCTCATCTGCTGGTGTTTTTAGTTTATGGTATTAAGACTTTTTTATTGATGATGTACTTACCTGGTGTGGTAAACTTTCCAAAAGGTACTGTAATACTTTTCTTGGTATTGAGTTTTAAGCCATGGCTATGGCACCAAACATTTGATTGGATTTAGACCTTCCTGAAGGGTGTTCTCATTTGGGGGGATTCAGTGACTGATCCCAGTTTACAATCATCTACGAACTTGGTCAGCCAAGATAGGACTCTTCTTTTATGCCTTCCCTCCTCTACGTCTTATCCCCAGGTTGCTTCAAAAGTAAGTGAAGGTGGGCCAATAATCATGAATGCACCTCAATGACGCAGACAGCACTGGTTTTCCCAACTGTTAGCTTTCAGCAGGGGAAACTATCAGGCCTCTGCCTCTCTGTGGATCTCTCACCAAGAAAAGGGCCTGTCATCCACCCAAATCTCCAAATACTGAATGGATGGGTGATTTGTTCATAATCCCCACCAGGCAATTACTTTTAGCGGATGTGGTATCTATTCTCAGAGAGGTTAGAAAACCAACTACAAAAAGTTTTCCATTTTGTGCCAATCAATTGGGATTATTCTAAAGTCATTGAATTTGGTATTCATTCTGGATTCTCTTTTCTTTCTATAAGGATGGTGTATCTTTTTTCTTCATTAAAATGCATGCATCTGCTATTTCTGTTTGTCTTCCCTTGTCTCTGGCTACTCCTACCATCACTTAAAATGATTTCCCAAGGGAAATTTGGACCTCAGGCCTCCCAGAAATCTGCCTATTCCTGTAAAGGACATAAACTTTGACTTAGAGAGGCTCATCTTACTTGCCTGTGATCCAGCAGCTTCTACTCTTCTAAAAAATACTCACTTGGAAAACTACTCTCTTGCTAGCATTGATATTGGCTAAGCATATTTCTGAACTGCAAGTACAAGCCCTTGTGTATAAGTAGTCCTTTCTGATATTCCATAAAGGCCAGGTCACCTACATGACCACCCTCCCTCTTTTATACTCAAGGTTGTTTCAGAGCTTCTCTCAACAAGGTCATTCATTTTCCAGCTTTCTTCCCAAACTCACAGAACAATTGAGAAAGGATCCTCCATATTCTGGACATGTACAGAGAATTGAAGTTCTCTTTCCACAAATGTAAGTTTCTTAACAGTGCATACCAGCCTTTAGTTTCTTTTGCAGAGGGTAAGGAAGGGAGACCTGAATAAGCAGATCATATCTCAACTGATTTCAAATTGCATTGCTTTCTGCTACTCTCATCATAGAAAACAAGTTCTTGTGCCCTTTAGAGTGCACTCCATTCAGACAAAAGCAGTCACCACAGACATTAAGGGTGCATGAGCAGAGTCCGTTCTTGAAGCAGCTACATGGTCTTCTGTGCACACCTTTGCAAAGCATTACAACCTTGGAGCTGCCTCTAGAGCCACGGCTGATTTTGCCTCTGCCATCCTTCAGGGGCTTATCTCTCTATCTCCCAATACTGACTATCCACCCCCTCAAATACACCTTTGGAAGTCTTCCCAAGACTCAGTACTGCAACAGTGACTGAAGAAAGTAGTACAGTTATGTCAGAACTTACCATAATTGTCGATGGTCAAGTAGAACACTGTTGCGGTGCACTTTCCTTCCCTCCCTTCTAACCCCTCTTCTTCTGCTTTCTTCTGGTATTCACCTGGGTTGTGGTGGTCATCCTGTCCCTCATCTTTGTTCCACTGTACAGTCCCCTCTGCTTTTCCTAGCCATTCCCCCCGTATTAGGAGGGTTGTGTGAACCTATAGGATTATCTGAACTTTGGTCCCTGGGCAAGAAAGGCCTGTAGATGGTGCTGAACTATGACTCCTTTGTGCCACCAACATCCTGATGTCAGTCAAAGAAGATGTTCTCCATCTGGGGGGGGGGGGGGGGTACGATTCTCTGGTATTTTGGCTGACCATGGAGTGATGCAGTCAAACATTATGGTAAGTTTTGACACAGTTGTACTTTCTCTACTTTCCACTCCACGGGAACCATGTGTATTCCTTCACATGCTGCAGCATAATGTCAAGAAACTAATGTAGGATATGCAAGGCTGATGCTTGCAAAATTCCTAGCATGCCCTCTGTATGTGATTGAAAGGTTGTTGTAGCTAGGGTGGTTAAAGCTTACACATATCTTAGTGTCCATAGGGATGGGCAGTTCATGCATTCCTCTCGTTTCCTCATGTGTGTGATACAATTCAGCAAGCTCCTGTATGTTATCCCTATCCCCAAAGATGTCATCCATGAACAGCTGATCAGCAAAGTCGTGGTATTTGGGCATGGGTGGTCCTATTTCAATGACATGGAGGGCTGTGACATACCATGTTGTGAGCACTGACACTGAGAGTAGCCACTGTCATGTGCCATGATCTAGCCAATTGCTCCACTGTCTTTGATGACATCATTTGCATCTTCATTGTCACTCATTTACATCTGGAACCACATCTCCATATTATTATTATTATTATCTAGTCATTTGGATACCCTCCATGACACGTTATGTTTCCCCTTAACAAAAACTGGCTGCTTTTATCTCTGAATTGCCTTGTCAGTGATCTTCATAATACTTTAGTCAGTATGATGCAGTAACTGTCTTTGAATCTGTCCATCAAAGCTTGCAAGTCACAGCAGACTCGTATTAGTGGTAGATTGTTGCCTAGCATTCTTACCAAAATGTATTTGCTGTCTAATTACTGACTTGCAAATATGTCTGCTGAGGATATTTAACTCATGCCATTTCTTACGCTTCAGCAGAACCCCCACCTCAAGTCACTCTTTTTTTATAATTTTGGGTTATTTTGTATAATCTTGAGACCACAAGGCCAACCTCTTTGCTCACTTGGATGATACTCAATTGGTTGTACTATCAAGAAAAACACATTTTTTTATAGTCACCTTTTCCAGTAGATCTGCAACCTGCTGTTGATTTTTGTAACTATTCCTAGCCTGGGTAAAGTTCTCCACTGATCTGCTCTGAGTTATTCTATATATGCCCTCATTATATTTATAGCCCATCACTTACAACTTCCAGATGTGGCTTACTACACATAGCGGCTAGGTCTGTTTTTTTCAACACTTAGTGTCACACGTGTGTAGTCAACTGCTTATGTTATCAGTAGGTCAAAATGTCAGATATTACGTATTTGCAAGTGATGTAGTATAGTCTTCAAGGTTGATTGAGCTGGAGAAAAAGGAAAGGGAGGATGGTTCTTTTCTTCCCTTTTCACTTTTTTTTTTTTTTTCAATTTTGTAGGTATTACACATAGAGACTGGAGTGGGAGTTGGAGCAGAGCTCTCATGTTAAGGGTCAAGGGGTTGCTGAAATGATTGTGATTTATTGCTGTGTAATTGTGTACTTTAAAATTGAATTAAGGTAGTGCTATGTAGCCTTGAAAGTGTTCTGGTTACGAAATGTTATGCCTTGGCTAACAAGAATATGATGCTTTATTGTAGCTATATCAAATGGTCATTAAGCTACTGCAGTCTGCTATGACATTCATTAGTGTACATTGTTATATTAAGGGCCTGGCACATGGACAGTTAATCACTTTGAATGGTCGACAGACAGCAGGGTTCCTGCACTTACCAGTGTAGCTCTTCATACCTGCTGCTACTCTGCATATGAGAAGCCTCACTACTCCATATGTCATTGGCCTGTGTTTAAAAACATTTATGTAAAAAACTTCATGTCAATCAGTAAACCAGAAATCATACACTAATAAGCTGTTACAAAACAGGAAGTTACAAGCAAATGATTAAATCATGGGTGAGTCAGCAACAAGTAATACAGTCTCATTACTTATCTGAATGAGAAATGGAAATAACATTTAATCTACAGCCATGATTCTTTAAATGTTCATATATAGCTCTCAGCCACAGCACTTTTCATTGTACATCCTGTGTTTCTCTGCAGGCCTGCTGTCATGACATCAGTAACACATCTTCAGAAAATAATACACAGTTAACAAAGAAATATATTGGATTAGCAGTCCTTTGGACTTTGATATTGAGTTTTCAGTCACTTTGCTCAAACTGTTGCTACTCAAAAGCGCATAATATTGTTTAAAAACATTCAAAAAAGCATCACTCATTTTTGGAACTTTAAATCTATAGAAAATCTGTGGGACATCTTTACATTGTTGGCAGACAGAATAAGTTAATACTTTAAAATGCTGTCATTGTGGAAATAAGTGTGTTTAGCCAAGTTCTTGAAAGTATTCCAAGGCGATAGTGACTTTTATAAGCACAATAAGGCAGCCGTTTTATAGGTAATGTCTTGCAGCACTTTGAGCATTCTTGAACTTTCTCTTTATCAGGCCATAACCCACAGCTCATTGTGCTTTATTCAGTAATTAGTGCATGAGAATAAATGTTCTACACCATCATTACACTACATTCTTATATAAAACTTAATGTTTGCAAAACATTAGTATCTACTGTAGTCTTATTACTGGCTGAGGAGGACAGCTTTATGGCACCCTGCACACAAAACAAGTGCTAGATTTTCGAAAAGCTGTTTAAGACTGACCTTTCCATTCCCATCTGCAGCTGTAGTAGAAGTAAGCTGGATGGCACCGCTGCTACTAATGTAGAATATACCAGTACACATTATATGTTAAGGTATCACGTGAGTCAGGTAGTCATTTTGTGCATTTAACACCTTATCACTAGATGAAATCCATATCCACACAAATGCTGACACAGTGGTGCTAGTACTTAGTATTGCTATTTAACTCCATTTTCCAGGCATTAGTTTTAAGTTCTTCTGGATGGCATCTGCATGTTCTTCTGACGTTTGCATTTTTTTTTGTTAGGTAGGTTCCATCATCTTCCCACTTCCTATAGGCATACTGATTAGGTTCACTGGTTACTGTAATAAAGTAATTGTTGCGGTGTTTGTTTTGGCACAGAAAGTTATATCTTACATCTACACTGCAAATGAACCTTTGACTTGGAGTAACTGTGTAATGAAACTATTGTACTAGTAGTATTAATGCATTTTTAATGGACTGCTCATTTCTTGGTTAACAAAGTCTTCCTACTCCCTTGGCTACTGAAGATGAGGAGTTTTGTCCTAGGTAGTACTTGACTGTAGTGCTGGTGGTTGAGGAGGGTAATCTATTGTCTGCTGAGGCATTTATATGTTTGCCCTATTGAAGAAGTAATGAGGAGTTAAATTTCTTGTAGAATAGATGTTAAGGTTAGTCACTAGCAGAAATTCCCAAATGTCAGAGATGGTCTGATAGCATAGGTGTCTTGGACATCGGTGTTAAAGTGTTGATCAGTGTGAAGGATTGCTGTGTAGATAAGAACCTTGGATGATCCACGAAATAACTCTGATAGTCATATTCATCATTTTGGTGGTTAAAGGTCTCCTATTATTCATGTGCTTAGGGAATGTAGCATTGGCTGTATGCTCCTGACTCATGGCTATCCTGGATGTAGAGCTGCATTCCACGGAATGTAGATGTCATCCGATTTGGTGATAGTTGTTTACCCTTTTACAACTAGAGATGCTGTAGTACATAGCTTGGGCTTGAAGAGGTTATGGTCCTACTTTTTTTCTTGTACACCTGAGTAGGCTTTTTCAGGTTGTTGGTAGTCTGTGGTGCTCTAAACCTGTAGAGCAGACTAAGTTGTTGTAGTTGGCCTCTACCAACAGACAGTATTGTGCATACCTTAGACTTGCAATATCCAGGGTAAGGTTGATAGGCATAATGAAAGTTCTGCAGTCTCACCAACAATTGTGTGTGTGAATGCTAGGCTGTGGTCACTTCCGACAAGCTTTATGTGCAGAGGCCACTGTCGATTACTGACACCCTTAGGTTGTCTCTGTGTTACATTCATACCTCTCAACCTGTTAGACCAAGAAATCTGGACAAAGCCATAAATAAAAGTGGGAGAGAGACCCCAAACAGGGACATTTTTTTAAATATTTTGCTTAAAGACTTAAAAAGTTCCTAGAATAACAGGTTTTGCATTAGTATGGATTTCCTGAAGAGTATGAAGTCTTAAATTCAAATGTCTGTCATTATTTTCTAACTTAATTCTTTAACGATGTGCCACTAATTTGCCAGAAAAACATAATTTCATGAAAAATAGACCAAACCTATGAGGCAAAAATGTGTATTCTGTGAAAATCTGTACAATTGAGAGGCATGGATTACTGACATCCTTCCCTTTGATTGTATATGCTACTGACATATAATGTCTGCTGAAATCCTACACCTTGCCTTCTCTATAACTGTTTGTATACTGCACACCTGTGCCTTCCTATTTATTCTGGCAGTTCAGTTCAGAGGGTTATGGCAGTGACCTGCTAATGAGCTTCATCCTGTAGTTCTCTGTTTTGATACCCTCAGTTTCCACTTGCAAGCAAGGGTATTCAGTTGACCTGACTGTGCTCCCGGCATGCTCTTGAAAAGGACTGGGTTTACCTCATTAACAAACAAAAAATTAATTAACTAATCAAATAACTAAGATTAATAACTAAGAGTCCAAAGTATTCAGATGAGCAGTTATTGGCATAGCCGGTCCATCTGTGGCAATCTGTTTGTGTTATATCCCTTGTTCAAAAAATATGCTGTGTAAAATTTACAGCTGATGGTGACAGGTAAGACCCCCCAGGGCACTATTAGTTTCTACATCTGGTCCCAGTTGCTTTGGAGTAAGTCCAGGGGAGAATTGTAGATGCTGGCAGACCCAACATGTATGTGGGGTACGGGTATTAAGGTCACAGGATAGTGATGCAGGGAAAATAAAACGTGCTCATAAAAAAGTGACACTAGGAATAGTTTGGAGTAAAAACTATATGAATCTACAGCTGAGATGATGCAGAACCATGATGGGTATAGCAAAGTCCTGGCATAGGTACCCATCACTTTGTAATCACAAACTGTGATTTTTAGTTCATCTTGAAGAAGACGTACAGTTAGGTAATTCAAGCTGTAGGAGCAAGTGCCATCGCAGCAGTCTGACCATGGCATCTCAATGTGGAATGTAGCATATAGTTGTATGTTATAACTGGCAGAGCACTAAAGTATGCACAAATTCTACAGCCACTTGTAGACAACATCACTTCTAATCAATGATTGCTACTTCAGCCTTCTACTTGTGATCAAAGAAAGGCGATGTAAATGGTACCTGGATTTATTTATTTAATTAATTTACTTTACATTTTTAACTCAGTTAATGGGCAGCCACAAAATAATTTTCAGTCCCCACCTGAGCTATCCAGCGACACTGCGGAACTTTCATAAAATAATAATAAAGTAAAATTTTTTGCAGTGCACTTTGTAGCTCAGGTTCATTTCCTTATAGCATACACACTTTTTTTCCCCAAATATTGTGATTTGAACTAACTTTGCAGTGGACAATATGCACTTATACCATCTATCTTAATGATTGCACAGGTCGAACATCATTTTGCAGTGGACATGATGTACTTGTATCATCTATTATAACATTGAATGAGTGTATAAGATGTACATGATAGGATGTGGGCAGAAGGAGATTGATTAGTGAGGAATTGCAGCTTTTTCATTAGGATAACAGGCAGACCTGGTGAGCTATGATGCCCTTATCTGCTGAGAACTTTTTGTTTAATATGTAAAATCCTATGAATGCAATTAATTTAGATGTAATTGCCAGTCAGCTCCATGACATTGAGGGGGTAAAGCCTTGAGAAACAACCCAGCTGATTTGAGTTAAACTATTTGTTTACTTTTGATTACCTGGAAAGTTTGACTGGTCAAAATCCCTTTTCAGTGGATGCCCTGGGTGAAAAGGTGCACATTACATACATGTGTACAGGCAGTTGTCATGAGCTAACAGTAAAAATATACTATATATTACTGAGGTATATGTTATTTAACAGCTGATCACCATGCTAAGTACATTATATAGTACTTACAGCATGAGGTCACACTCACATCTATCGAGCATTCAGCATTATTTCAATGTTTACATAGTCACACTGAAATGTTTAGTACACATTCAGCATATGATGCATGTACATAGCTTATCCAGCTATTCATGTGAAAATGGGGATAATAAGTGCAAGGATTTTGTTATCGTTATTTGATTTGACTGTATGAAGAAGGAGGATTTGTAATGGTGATGCACAAGAGTAGAACTGGGTTTTTTTAACCCCCAAAATAAACTTTTTTTCAACAGTACAGCAAAACAACATACCAGTTCCAGGTATAAAAGTAAAACATAAGGCCCTTTCCAAATTCAAGAAAGAAAATCTGACAACAGAATTGCATAACCACCTTATAGTAATACTGGATTAAAAGTTTTATTCCTTTTATTTAAATAGTTTTATTTCTTTTATTTTGTATAAATAAAAATAAAATAAAAAAATAAAAAAAATTGTGCTGGGATGTTGTTCCAGTAATCCATTCAGTAAACTGTCATTTGGTGTACCATACCTTGTGGATGATTACAAAGCATGCAAAGCCTGCTGATCTAATCTTTTCTTGAATTAATGTAGTTACTGTGTTAGTATATCTTGGCAGTGCTAAGCTTTTAATCTCCTTCAAAGGTGTAAGTATATCTGATAATGTAAGTGATGGTTACTGCTTTAATTTCTTAGTTATAGATTTTTTTAGCTAACATAAGCCACAATTTTAGCCTTCGAGTACTTATCAAAATCACAGATAGCTAGCAAAAATTGCTCCGGTGTCAATCTTATAGAGGGGTATCAATATACTTTCTAGTTTTCTTTGCAGTTGATTTTTAATTAAGTTAAGATTGGGACAACTCCAAAACAATATTAGTTCATCCCACCAGATCTTGCTCTCTACATCTCCAACAGTCAAATCTTGCATTCAAGAATAGCATGGTTAACAATGCTGTGGTATAAAAAATGTAAAAGGGCATTGTCATCTAAAAAAACTAAAATTTCTAAACTTAGTTGTGTACCTAGGCAACAGCAATAGTTTTGCCCATATGTCTCTGGTTATTGATAAGTTCTGTTTCTCATTGGATCCTGTATTTGTCTTCAGCCACAATATTCTGGCCTAATAGGGTCTGCAAATTTGTTTGTGAAGTAAATTGCCCTGTTGCTCAGGATCCATCTTACTAGTAGTGGGTAATTATCTGGAGTTTTTTTTTTAATTAGTTGAAGTTTACATAATTCTTGGTTTAACTTTTTGGGTAATCTTCTATTTTCCTGAGTTACATTATAATGCTGGGTAAAGGTTGACCTGGACATTTCTGTTCCCCTTTCCAGGAGATGCTCCTAATAGCTTAGTCCCTAACATGCTTTCATTAACTGATGTTCCTTAGAGGTCTACATTGTCAATCCAGGAGAATAATGGCAGGGAATCAAATCCTTCATCCAGGTACTTAGGTTGCATGCTTGTATGATCTGAGTAAAAGAATCAAAGACCAGTGAAATCAGTTAAGAGCACTCTCTGTCAGCCCTCTTGTGTTCTCCCCAAGAATCTATGCAATACTGACATCCTACCTAGCGTATCCAGGGTTATTGTTCGTCATAATGCTTTGTAATTATTTGTAGTTAGTGCTAAATAAAGTTTTAGATGCGCTCTTTAAATATTTCCCAAATGTCTGGGAGGCCTAAGCATCCTGATGTTTGGGCTAAACATAGTATTTGTGCTGTTATCTTGTGTTTTCTTCCCTTCCAAATAAAATGTAGGATCAAATCCTGTAACTGAGACTCATTTTTCCAAGGTAAGGAATGGGGGAGGCCCTGGATTTGCTACAAAATCAGTGGAAGAATAGACCATTTAATTTCCAGTATTCTCTCTGGCATATCTTGGCAAAGAAAACACCTGGACTGTAGAAGATTTTCTCAGCTTATTGTGGAGTATTTTTTTATTTGACACTACTGAGGATCTCAGGGAAAATGCTAAGTACTGGCCCAGATATTTAATAGATGCAGCTTTAACCAGGAAAGGGTATTATTGTTTTAATACCTGTTTTTTTTGTATGTCGATCTTGTAATGGGGCAGTTCCTGGTTGGTCTTACCAGGTTCGTAACAGACACAGTGAAATTGAACAATAAATCATCCACATAACTTGTAACCTGCAATTGATGACTGGTGATAGGAGGCATAAGGACAGAACATTTTCCTTGCTTGGTGTCATTTCACTTTGATTTTAAATTAAAATTATTTTAAATTATACATGGGTAAGATTAGAATAAGAAGGCTTAGTAATGGGGTTGTTACAAGTGCAGGACATGTTTGTTGATAGGCACGGTTTCAATTAGATTTTAAACTGTCGATGAGATGAAGTACTTGTGATCTTTTTTGTAAAGAACTGTACAGTTTAGCAACATATACATAGTATAGGCAATCACTGCTAGTGTTCAAAATTCTAAAGATCATAAGCATTGGATCATTGATTGCAGTTCTCTGTGGAATGTGTACTAGGTTAATAACTAACTAGTGGTAGCTTCTATCTAGGCTACAGAAGATATTGTGGGTAGTCTTACTGTGAGTGTAGGCTAATAGATTAGGTAGTTCCAGCCAGTTAAGGGACTGAAGTGCAAAACAATGATGTATTTGATTAATGTATTTGTCTGCAATCTTTTAAATAAGATTGCTCTGGTTAGGCTAGCTGAGAGGACTTTTAAGTTAGTCAAAACTACTGAGGTATATAAGAGACTAGGGAGTAACTAACAATAAATGATCGAATAGAAATGGTTTGACTTTATAAAGAAGTCTTAATTTGTAGTTGTTTTTTTCAGTTACATATTACATTATCGAAGTTTCAGTACTTTGAATACCATATGGTTGACACCATATGACTGAAGTACTAAAACTTCGAAAAAAAAAAAAAAGTAACTGCTGCACCCCCACACCCCCCCTACTTAAATATATCAACTCCGAGATTGTACTTTAACAGAGTTATGCACAGGAAAGGGAAGGTTTCCCTTTCCTATGCTGTAGCGTGATCTTGGAGTTGATATATTTAAGTAGTGGGGGGTGTGGGGGGTGCATGGGGCTTGACCCTGCCTACACACTTTTTTTTTTCTTTTTTTAATAATTTTTTACGAACATTCGAATATTTAATCATTCGATCATTAAAGGTCGACCTTTAGTGATTCGAACGATTGAGTGTTTAATGTTCCAATAGGAACCTGTTTTTTCAGCTGCATATTTGATGTGCTGATTGAATCTTAATCTGTGGTCAATTATTACCAATAGTTCTGACTTTTGTTTGAGGGCTTGACTGCTCATTTGCCCAGTGGATATACTGTGTTGATGTCTAGGATAACATTTAAACCAATTGATTATATTGTTTGTGAGGCTCAGCTCCTTCAGTCTAAGTAATAAACATGGAATGCAAAACTGTCAAATGCTTTGGAGATGTCTAAAAAAGAATACAAGCATTTCACCTTGATTTCATCTTTCATGAATATAGTTTATGAATGTTACTATTAATGCTGTGTTGCGCAAAGTAATTTGTTCTCTGTTGGGTGGTAGTTCAACAGTAAAAGAACACATTTTCAAGTATTTTACACAGAGTGCACAAAATGGCTATAGGACTTAAGTTTAATAATTGGAGAGAGATCTCGTATTTACATAAGGAAATAATGTAACTTTGTTTCCAAAGTTTTGGGACTATGGATTTTGGAGACTGATTTATAAGTATAGATACACGTTATGCAAAGGCTTCCAAAGCTATTTTGAGGCATTCTACTAGAAGACTGTCTGCTACAAGAGAGGTTGTTTTACGTTTTTGGGTGTTATTTTACTATGGTTGTAGAAGTTGTGGTAAGTGAAATGGGAGGAAGAGGAGTACTAGTGACATTGTCTAGGTCAATTGCTGATGTGCTAAGTGCACTGAGTTCATTAAAGGAATTAGAGGCATTTATCTAGTATAAATTAAATCTGCGTATTATGTTGTAGTTTATTTCTTCTATGAAAGGACAGGGTCGTAATGTTTTACCAGGCTGTATATGTTTATTGATTGTTGACCAAAATTTAATTTGGAATTTTACTATGTTTTCCTATAGACTAGTATAGTAATTTTTGTTTAGTCTTTAGGAGGGTGTTTTTTATTTGGGGTTTTCAAGTGCAAACATTTTTGCAGGTTGTTTGTTTTTTCAAAATGCCATATTTCAATGTTTTATCACTGGTGTCCATTAGCTTTTTTTATATCTGGTGTAAGCCATGGTGAGGGTTTTGCTTTTACTTTCTTCCTATATTGAGGTGCAAGGGAATTGAATATGGAGTGGAAAGTTTTGTTGAACTGAGTTACTGCATCATCTAAAGGCATTGTTTTTAATGTTTCTCAGTTGACATTCTTAAAGAAAGGCAAGGTTTTCTTTTTGAATTTGGTTGTATTTCTGACTGTTTTATATTAGCTGTTTCTGTGACATTTGGTATGTTTCCATATGGCAAAGACTTTATGATCACTAATGGTTTCAGATATAATTCCTGCTTGGGAAACTTTGGAGTTAGTATTCAGCTGAAAACATTTTATTTTCCAGTAACTTTATCTGTCCTTGTGGCTTTAGGTATTAGCTGACTTACATTGGTAGTGGGATGAAGAGTTTTACAAGTACATTTGGGCCAGTAAATAATGTCACCTAGGATTATAGTTTCAAGAGAAATATTTGCATTTAACCAGGAAATTATGCTCTCAGAAGATGATTTTCTTGCACCAGGGGAGTTATAGTTGCTACACATACTGATTTTTATGTGTTAATTTTAATTGTAACTTAGTAGTTGTGTGGAGTGCACAGGAAGGTTAAAAGCATTTAGATATATAATAGCTATGCCACTACTTTAGTAGTATGATCATTACAAATAATGCTTTTACCAGAAAGTAGGAGATTATCATTGTATCTTTTCAGACCAGTTGATGGAGAGAGAAAGATATATGTTTTCTTTCAGGATAGGGTATGGAACTTAGGAATGGAAATGTAGAGTATGCAGTAAAATCGCACACTTGACTTCCCATATGGATGATGGAACCATGCCCATTGCTTGACCATCTCTCCTGGGAGGTGAATATGGGCTGTAGGTGTCACACCTCCCAGGGAATGAACAGGTAAGATGGGCAAATGGGGCAGTGAACTGATGGTCATCAGTGGATCATAAAAGCAAAAAAAACTAATTCAGATGTGATTACTTCTACTTGCAAAATATGCAGTATAAATATTTAGGACAATAACTATGTGAAACCATAGCTCAGATGGTTTAGCATCATGAAGATATATGAGCCTTAACACAGGCCCCCATCTCTTATTAACCCTAACTTTGAATTTAAGTTCTTGTTGCAGTGCCCAAATTACATGAGTTTAGAAAGTGTTTTGTTTTCATTCATTCTCCAGTTTTCTGCTTAATGCAGTAAAGGGTCACAGTGGGAGCCAGAGCCTCTCATAGCACTCCGTAAGAACAAGGCAAAGAAACACATCCTGCATGGTATGCCAGTCCATCACCAGATGCACACACAAATATTCATTGTTGCTATACACATCTGTATATAATTCAGAAGCTTGACAGTTCACTTACTGCAGATCTTTGTCCTTTGTTAGGAAACCAGAACACCCAGCAAAATCTCATGCAGACACAGGAAGGGCATGTAGATTCTACATAGAAGGCATCTCGGCTGAAAACCAAACTGGAGAATCAAGTGTTGTGATACAGCAAAGTTAACTGCTATGACTCGAGTCATTGTACCACAGGTACCTCCATTTTTTAATTTCTTCAAATTTTGGGGGTTTCTAATGCCTTGATGGGAATGGAGCCCATTCCTAAGTCAAAGTATGATTAAAGTTCATGAAATTAGTATTGATTCAGTCTTTGATGTCAGTCAAAAGTGCTCTTCTTAGCATCCGCAATGTGCCCAGTAATGACTCCTCCTGCAATTCCTATGGAGTTACATGTATTGGTAACATATCTAAATATAATTGTAGATTATTTTTTATAAGACCCATTGCCCATATTACTATTGGAACTATATGGGTATCTTTCTTCCACACTGCTCTTGTTTTTGCCTGCAAATTCTGATATTTTATGACTTTGTCTCTCTCTGTACACAGGACACTGTAGTCACTGGGTGTGGAAATTTCTGTGATCACTATATCCAGCTTTCTAGCATTTATCTTTTGAACTATTGGTAATGGATGGTCCTACTTGATATAAACTTCATCATTTTCTATGGTGTTTTGTGGTTCATGTTTCTAGTGTTTTTCAGCCACTTCAATACCATAATGTTTGCGCAATCCCCAGCGCAACAGTCTTGAAACATTATTATGCCTTTAAGTATGCAGTCCTCTGCCATACTGTCACAGCCAGCAACGAGGTGTGCGACTGTTTCCACTTTGGTTTTACAAAGCCTACATTTGTCTATTTTTCCTACATGTTCTATGGACTTTGCAGACCAATGCATATGAAGCCCATTATCTTGGGCTACCAGTATTAACCTTTCATCTCTTGGTTTAAATTTGCTTCTCTTTAACCATTCCTGCATTCATTCCTGATGATCCTGAGGTTCTCCCAGAAGTTTTCTATACTTGCATCTATATTTATGCATTTTCCACATTTATTGCCTTGTCATCCGGTGTTTCACCTTATAATTTTTCTTTTGTTTTTTGGCAAATTTAGTTGCTGCATGATTTTTATCTACTGCTGGTTTGATTTCCATTAATGCTTGATGCCGATATGCTTCTGCTAGATTAAACAGAGAAGTCATCTTAGATTTATTTTCCTCATGTTTCAAAACTTTCACTATGCTTGGGTTTTGAGGTCAGCAGATATGTGTGTAGTCCAATGATTGCAGATCTATACATGTAATCAATTTCAAGGAGGCCCATCTCTCCTTTGGACTGAGGAATGTATAATCTTGTTATACACTGATTTTTATAAATCATTTGGTGAGCATGAAGCAACCTTCTTGTTTTCCTGTCTAATCTATCCAGCACGTTTTGGGGCCAGTCACTCACTCCAAAACTGTAAGTTAGGACAGGAAGAGCAAATTGGTTTATAGCTTGGATTTTGTTCCTAGATGTCAACGCTGTTTTCAGGATTAATTTAAGTCTTCTAAAGTATTCCTTGCTAAGTTTTATTCACATTTGTTCATGTTTTATTGTTGATCCATCATCACTTCCCAAATATTTATACACTCCCTCTTTCTCACTTTCTTTTATGTCACATTCTTAACCCAAACGTCTGTTTTCCTGCTTCCCTATTATAGCGACGAAAGTTTAGCTAGTCGAAATGCAAAACATCGACAGCTAAACTCAAATGGTAAAGCCACGAATGGCCATCTAAGCAAATTAGCCGACGGACACCACAAAAACCTTTAAACCCTAATTAAGTGGGGGGCTGTGCCTCCCACCCCCTAACTAAATATAATAACTCCAGGATGGCTCTACAATGGGGAAAAGGGCACATTTTTTTCCCTGAGAAAAAATTTGCTTAGGTGGCCGTTCATGGTTTTGCCGTTTTGGAGTTTAGCTGTCGATATTTAGCATTTCGACAAGCTAAACATTCATCGATTTAATAGGGAACTGATTCCCTGGTGCTGCAGTTTCCTGCCTTAAAGGTTGATTTTGCATATTTATCAAGACCTAATGACTTTCTTGTATCATCTGAAAAAGGGGCAAACCTGCAGTTGTGCTTTCAGTTCCTCATCTGATGAGCTATACGGAGTGAGTCCTTTCATGTTTTTCTAGAGCACTCCTTTGTCTGAGACACTTACTGCATTCAGGACATTTATATGGTTTCTTTTTTTTTTTTGTTTTAATTTCTCTAAATCTTTTAGGTTTCTAATACCATGATGGGAGTGGACCCGTACCATTAAAGTTCATGAAATTAGTATTGTTTCAATCTTTGATGTTAGCCAAAAGTGCTCTGCAGCACCTGCAGTGCGCCCAGTAATGACTCCTCCTCCAGTTCATATGAGGTTACTTGTACTGGTGACATATCTAAATACAACTGTACCTTTTTTACTTTCTCCAAATGTTTTGGGTTTCTAATACCATGACGGGAATGGATCCCATTCCTAAGTCAAAGTACAATTAAAAAAAAAAAAAAAAAATGCCAAACATTCACTGGAGCAGACCATGGCACTATACAACTCCAAGGTATACTATAAAGCATGGAACTTAATTTAAAACATCAAGTACGAATGTTTCCACAACAAGTAGATATATAAAAAGTTATCTGCTATACACACATTTCTTGGAAGTGTTTTTGAACTGTCACTAGTATGTGTTGACTAATATATGTTTTCTACTTGGAGAACAAAAGGATTTTATAAATATTAACATCACGAAAACATCACCATCGTATGCACATATGTGTTTTTGATTTTTATTTTAGATGTATCACTTTGTTTGGAATATTGTTATTTGTTTGTGTATTTGCTTGATATTTTTTAGTATATGCTCACACACTGGGCTCCTTGTAGATAGTATATTGGAAAGGGACTGTGTATGTTTTTTATCGTAGTTTAACATGAAGTTTTTATATATCTACTTGTTGTGGAAACATTTGTTATACGATCTTTATATGAGAATATAATGAATGTTAGTTAATATATTTAATGATTTTAATGATGAGTTTTAGTTTTGTAAGTATGTATCAGTTTGAGATGACGTCGATGTTTAGAAGACCAATCAGTGGAGAAGTGACAGTATTTGAATGTCTGTTTTTCTCGTTATCTGTAAAGTCTGATGAAGCCCAAGTGGTGAAAGCGCTCACTTTAATAAACTGATTTTTATTTTTTCGTAATTGTATTGTTGTCTCTACATTATCCGTTGATGTTTTAAATTAAGTTCCGTGCTTTATAGTATACCTTGGAGTCGTATATTGCCGTGGTCTGCTCCAGTGAATGTTTGGCATTTTTGGCATCTTTTATTTTATTTTAAGGATCACAGGAGCATTAACTCCCTGGTGGTGCTTTTACGTTTTCAAAGTACAATTAAAGTTCATGTATTGTTTCACTCTTTGATGTCAGCCAGAAGTACTCTTCACAGCACGTGCAATGTGCCCAGTAATGACTCCTTCTGCAGTTCATATGAAATTACGTGTATTGGTAGCATATCTAAATAAGATTTTAGACTCTTTTTAATAAGACCCATTGCTCCTACTACTACAGTATGATTCCATTAATGTCCATGCAGGTGTAAGTGGCCCGAGACATATCTTCCTGGACTGTATGAAGAGAGATGTTATGGAGCTCTTAGATTCTGCATTTCAGGCTGGTGTGAACCCAACACTGAGAAGCATATTACCATCACAGAGGATGATGCAACAATATAAGAAAGAAGTCTTTCTGGTGTCATTTTAAGGGGATCCATATTTGTTAGTTTTGGAGGACATGAGTAAGAGACCATGTTGCTTTACCAAGGATGGTCTGCACCCTTCTCCTCTAGACTTTCAAATAATATCTAAAACTTTATATACCCCCACAGTGCCTTTATAAGGCAGTGCCAAATTGAGAAACCTACCTACACAGTAAAATCAACTGAACTGAACCTGAAAGTGTTAGTGCTCAGTGCCAGGAGCCTTAATAAAAAAAAAAAAATATATATATATATACTCCCTCCAAGCCCTCGTTACACTCAGGAATATAAACATCTGTGTAGTTATCAATATATGATTTAAAGTGGTGGAGAGTAGCCCAGCAGTGCAAGATTTCAGTGCTTTCACACTTAGACCAGTAGCTGCACAAACAGGGGCTAAAGGTGGAAATGTATTGATATACATCAATAACGAGCGTACTTCTAGGTGGTCAGACAGGATGATGTGCTGGAGTTCTTCCAAGTGCAGATCACATTAGACAGAATCTTGTACCATATCCTAGCTTGCTATAGGTCACCCTCCATGTCCCAAGACGCTCACAATGCATACTTGGACCTACTGGAGACACTTAGCATCCAACCTAATACCCACATGGGTGAGAGTAGGAATCCTACACATCCTCAGGATATACAGGCACAGTGATTTCCGAACTTTGTAAATAGAGATACCCTTGAGCAAATAGTGAATATGCCCACTTGAGGCTTCAACATACAAATATAAGCACTGACCATAAAGCGGTCACACTCAGACTCAACTGCAGAATCCCAGTAAAACCTGTAACAGTCAGGAACTCTTCCAACGCAAATGAGCTTTTATTAAATGATGGTTTGTCAAAATGAAATGCCCTTTCAAACCATGAGAACACAACAGGCTACAATAAATTGCTCTCTCAAACTCTGTACAATCATATCAATGACATGTCAATGCTGTACCTATGAGAAGTAAGTCCAGAACTAGACCCAGAAACAAACCGCCCTGGTGGCATCCCAAATTAAACAGGGTATACAACAAAAGAAAAAATTATGGCAAAAATTAGGAAGGGTAATTACCATAATAAGTAGGCATCTAAAAGGGCTAATTAGGTCAAACAAAGCCAAGGTTAAGATAGCCTCCCAGGAGAAAGATAACCATAAGGCCTTCTTCAGCTATGTCAGTAACCTCAAGGGCAGTACACAGCAATGTGTTGAACTGGTAGTTAATGCTGCTAAATTTGTCAAGCCAGGGGATTGTTAGAGGAAAAATTCAGCACCAACTTTACTCCCCTCCCCCAATAAATACCTTCAAACATAAGCTCTCTAACTATAACTGGGGTGCATGTACTGGCTGTGCTTGCTAAAGTGAAGAACACGGCCTCAGTGGGCCCTAATAACATCATAGTATTCCTCCTGAACTGTGTAAAATATGACTTATCATGACCTCTGGTTCCACTATTTATCTATAGCCTTAAAACAGGCTTTGTGCCACAAGAATGAAAGATTGTGATGGCCAACCCCCTTAATAAGGCAGGACGCTCAACAGATCTTGGAAACTACAGACCCATTAGTCTGACTAGTTGTATTTGTAAAACCACGGAAAGAATTACCATGGAAGTTATCAGCAGGAACATTGAAGACCTCCAACCACTGGATCCATCCCAGTTTGGCTTTGTCAAAGAAAGGTCATGCTTACTGAATCTAGTGAACCTTTTTGAAAAGGTCACTAAGGCACTGGATGAAGGGAAAGTAGTGCATACTGCCTACCTAGATTTGCCTAAAGTATTTGGTACAATACACTACTTGAGCATTGTAAACAACCTTATCAAGCTAGGCATAAACCTCATTATAACATGCTAGATAACTAGCTCACTCATAGATCGGTTCCATGTGGTTAGGATCAGTGAGGCCACCTCTACAAAGAGACTGGTCCCTAGTGGAGTCTCTCAGGGCTCTGTGCTGGGCCCTCTCTGCTTTGGCATTTACTTCTTGGATGTCAAAGCCAATGTCAAAGGTTAGCCAAGTTTGCAGATGGTTGCAAACTGGGAGCAGTCATTGAATCCTCACAGGATGAGTACACCCTTCAGGAAGGTCTAACAAACACTTGGTGCCAAAGTCATGGCTTAAAACTCAATACCAAGAAATGCATGATGGTACCTTTGGGAAGTCAACCACCCTGGGTAACTATATCATCAATAAAGCACCCCTAAAAGTTGATTTACTAGTCAGGGATCTGGGAATTCATTTAGATAGTAAGCTAAACTCTGACCAACATTTGTCCATGGTTGTAAGAAAATCCTTCAGTATTGCTCATCTTATAAGTAAGGGCATGACAACTAGGTCCATAAAGGTCATTGTACAATTGTGGTCATCGAGTATAATGCCCCTTTCTGTATGTAGCTGACCAGACCCTATGTCCTATGCTGATCACCTCAAAGCCTTGTCTGTTTACTCAGCATCATATGGACTTCTGAGAGGTGATCTTTGCCTGGTGTACAAGGCATCCCTGGACCCTGTTTTGATGAAAAACAAGCAGCATCAGAACTACTAGATTTAAATACCTAAATTTTGCTTGCGACATAAATGAGACATGTTGGAAAGAGAGATATTTTTCTCAGTGAATTCCCATACACTGGAAGAGGCACCCCATCCATTTGAAGCAGAGTTCCTCCCTAAGACTCTTTAAGCCCCAACTTGGACCAATGAATGAGTAATCGGAAATTCACTCCTTGTCTGGCACCTATGTCTTTGACAGACAGAGGCAGTCAGTAACCCACCCCCTGTGTAAATTAAATTTGTGAACCACATTTGGATTGGTCGGTTAGATCGTTAGCCTAGATGCACTTAATAAACCTTTTTTCTAGCTGCAATATATGTAAACATCAATGAGAGGTCACCTGAATATTTCAGGCTAACCTCTGGGTGATTAGTACTTCATTTCTCAGGATAGTAGAGCACCAAGTTGGTATTCTAGAGGTTTGAGTTTGATTTCCATTAGAGTACATACAGTATTTTTTATTTTTACTGAAAATTTAGACTTAACCACCTTGCTGAAACCATGATTGGAACTGTCACATAAGTCTTTACAGTTAAAATATATAGGTCTTTGTGTTTATCTTAACATTTCTGCTAACAGCATGATACTAATGAGCTGGAACAGTCTATTGGCTGTCTGCTTACAGAAACCTCATTTTTAATGCATTTGTTTGAAGATCAGAGCGCCCTGCTGATTCATATTGGAAGGATTTTATGTTTGATTTAACTAAGATGCTTGGTACACAGAGCACAGTAGATGGTCTGCACTGCAGAAAACACTAAAACCAGAAGAATATCATTCTTTTTAAAGTCATCTATAGATTTGTATAATTCCTGGTGGTTTTACAAACATGAAAACATACACACCTTCTTTTTATTATTACAAAGATTGTGGACTGAGAGTTGAGGTTCTGTCACTTAATCTGTGGGGCAATGAGGGGTGCTGTTTTAAAATGAGATGCATATCCAGTATGATTATAAAACAGGATGCATTTTCAGGGTGTTTGTGCATGACGTGTTGGAGAGAGAATCTGATTAAGCCAGAGCTGTTTTCAGGGACATCCTACATACACAAGAATATTAAGAGATTTGCTCAGGATTCTACTCTGTTCTGTGTGTTCGCAGCAAAGTGCCTTAAGTGGTCCCAGAGTGTATTTCCTTAATACAAAATTGTCCTTATACTGCCATATATAAAGTATAGATTTAATTTCTCTCCTCCTTGTGACATATCTTTGGCATTCACATTTTCCATTCTCTCTGATTGGATTGTGTTAATTTTTATGATATGTACATTGATTTGTCACCCTGACTCCTGCCTGTTCCTGTTACTGTTCATTACATTTTACTTATCTGACACTGAAAAAATTCACCCAGCATGATATTTTGTCAACCTAACTTCTTTCAACCTCACTAAAATGTCAAAACTATGCGAGTCTTTAGGGATGTAGGCTTACTCAAATTATTCAAATCTTTGCTGTATCAGACAGCATTGTAATTTCTTGACTGGACAAAGACAGATTAGCTGTTGTCACAGTTAACTGACCAGCTCAGGCAAAAAAAAAAAAAAAATGAAACTTGACATCTTGGATAAAGTGACTACAGGAAGAAATACCTTAGCTAAAGAACATTTTACTTATTCACAAAAGCAACTAATTTTAGTGTGTCTGCAGATATAAAAAAGTGCTCACATAAGCCTGTTTAGACAATGGAAATAAAGGCAATAAACAAAATTAAAAGGGTGTTAATGCAAAATGAACTGCTCAGTCTCTTGTCCATGCATTTTTGAATCATGTTGCAGTTCAGAGTATTCCCTTTCCAAGTCCATTAACAGAATGACCTTAAGTTAAATAAATTAAGTAAATAAATCATAGCATGGGGACACCAGGTGCGCTGGAGAGAAAGAACTTTTAACTGAAAAACAGTCATGTTGCTATGGCAATCTGTATCGGGCCTTTTTTGGAGGGGGAAAAGGGTAAACATTACAAAATAATACTAATGACAGAGACAGAGAGAAGCAGGAACTTGAGTGATATGGGAATACTACTGCCAATTCGAAGATCAATGTATGGCAAAAACACACAGAATATTTTTCACAATTTTCTGACCATAGTTTCTCTCAACAGGGCCACAGCAGCTGTGAAAATTAACATTCACCCTTAGCAGCCCACATGTATACTTAGAATGAAGCTAGTAAGCATAAAGGAAAATATACTGTGAACAGTAAATACTACTCGTGAACATATATCTGCGATATTCATCAAAAACTCTTCTTAAAATGATTTAGCTTTTAGTGCATTCAAAGCCTATTTAACAGTATCGTACTGCAAAAGAGCTCTAAGAACAGCTAGCCATTAGAGAACAACAGTTAGAAATGGCTGCTTTAACACTTCCCACACATGCAACAGAGTAGTGTGTGCTACACAAGAAGCAACTTGCATAGTGGCAATTTCAGTACAATAATTCTGTGTAAATAAAGCATAGAGGACTTGTTGAGTGGATGCTGTAAGTAGTCCTAAAAATGAAAGTTTAAAATGAGATAGCTACACAATTTAAATAACCGTTGTTTTAAAAATGCACCTAGTAGTGGGCAATGAAACAAACATGGTTTAGTGAAATAACTTCTTTCCCTATGCCAGTAACTAATATAGCTGCTTAACTTTGTCAGGGAATCTTCATACTATAGACATTTATTCTACCTCCATGTATTATTGATGAAGTATCAATCACAAGTGCATTACGTCAGGACTGGGGATCCAATGCACAAAAGCTTTCATGTTCATCATCATCATCATCATCATTAGCAACAGCCCCCTTTTTCCCATTTTTTCTACATGGGGTCGGGTGTCGTGTTAACTGTCACCAACTCTCGATTCAGTGCCACACTCCTGCCTTCTGTGACACTCATGCCTGACTGTTGCAGATCTTCTTTCACAGAATCCATCCACCTCTTTGCTGGACGTCCTCGCTTCCTCTTACCTTCTTCCTGTCTGTCCCAAATCTTCCTCGCCAGATTGTCTTCTGCTTTTCTGCTCATGTCCAAACCACCGCAATCTGTTCTCTCTGATCTTTTCTGTAATTGGAGCTACTTTGGCTTCTGCGCTTATGTCCTCATTTCTTCTTCTGTCCCACAGTGTGCATCCTGCCACCCTTCTCAGGCACTTCATTTCCATCACCTGTAGTTTCTTCAACTGTTCTACCTTTACTGCCCAGGTTTCTGTACCATACAGTGGTACTGGTCGCATAACTGTCTTGTACACCTTACTTTTCAGCTTCTTTGGCATTCTTTTGTCATAGACTACACCTGACAACTATATGCTAGTTGGCTGCAGCCCTTCTAATTCTAGCTTTGACCTCTTTATTCAGACTTCACTTCTCCTCAGCCATCCATCCCAGATACTTGAAGCTGTTTACCTGCTCCACTATCTTCTTTTCTATCTCTACTCTCAGCTTCTTCTGATTTCCCCAGTTTGCTGCCATTACCACCATCATATCTGTGCTTAGTTTCATCCCATGTGCCTTTAGTTTTGCATTCCATTCTCCTATATTTTGCTGACGTTCTAGATCAGAGTCTGACTGTAATGTCACAACGTCTGCATACAACAACTTTGTTGATCTGTCCCCTCCAACCTGTTTGCTAATGTAGTCCATCACCAGTATGAACAGCAGTAGGCTCAGAGCTGAATCCTGGTGTACACTCACTCCCACTGGGGACCCCTATGTGAGGCCGAACACTGTTTGTACTTGAGTCATTGTGTCCTTGTACATAGCCCGCAGTAATTCTTCAAACCACATGAGTTGGTGGAGCACTAATTGTGGATTAATTGTTTGATTGTTTAATTTATATAATTATCACTTAAGTGGTGTATAAAATGACTGCTGTATCAATGCTGAATATTCCTTGAATGCAGTAGCTGAGGTACCAGAAGCAGTAAATTGTACTGTTGCAGTCTTTTGCTGGAGTCCCAAGTGTTTTCTTTGGAGTTTTTTTAAATTCCTTGAACTGTTGTACTTTCTCTCCAGTCAACTTCCAGGTCATCAGCCTGGCCTCTGTTAATCTTAGAGCCTTCTCTTACCACCGCTTGCAGCTGATTGTGGCAACTAGTGGTTTGTGCTGTGGGCCGACTGTTTTACTGGGAATGACTTTGCAATCACGGATTCTACCCCAGTGCCTTTTTCTTACTAGGAGGAAGTCTACCTGAGTTGCATATTGCATACTCTTGTATGCGATCTTGTGACTGTCTCTCTTTCTGAGCCATGTGTTGGCTACTAACAAGCCATTTGCCAGACAGAAGTCTAGAATGGCTTCTCCTCCTTTATTCCTTTTGCATCACTCATGTGGACCTAGGCAGTCCTCTTATCCTGTTCTGTCTGTCCTGATATGTGCATTCAAGTCACCCATTATCAACACCAATTCATGTTGTCCTCTTTTATCTAGTAGATCCTGCAACTGCTGTCTGAATACACTCTTTTCCTCACTGTTGCAACCCTGCTGTGGGGCATAGGCTGAGATTAGGAATACTGCCATGTCATTACATTGGAGTCCGATTGCCATGAGTCTGTTATTAATTCTGATGATATCCCTCGCTGCCTTCTGAAGCCTCTCTCTCACTACAATTCCTGCACCATTTCTAGCCTGTCCCCCTCCTGAATAGTACAGTCTGGATCCCAAGCCAAGTGGCTTTGCTGGACTGCCCTTCCATCTCATTTCTTGGATACATAGGATGCAGACTCCTCCGTATCATCCTGCCATCCTCTTCCAAGCTGCATCCTGTCAGTGAACCTACATTAAGGATAGCAATGCTCAGTTCTCAGTTCTCAGCTTTCATGTTGTTAGCTCTTATTTATGCATTTTTAAATGAGTAAGTGGACTAGTTAGATGACCTTTTTTCAGCTGTGACCTTTCTTGTAACACTCCAAGCTATTGTAATGGACTGTCTGATTTTTTTTTTCTTCCTCAAGCAACATATTCCTTTTTATACTAGAATGTGGCTCAAGGGCAGGGTCGTTTGAAAATAATTTGGTTTCATCCTTATTACCCAAACCTGCAAGTAGTTTGTTTACCTTGAAAGAACACAGTACACACATTTTTTATAACTTGTCTGATAATCTTTAAATTATGGACAGTAAAGTAGAGCTAAGATCACTTTTTTGACTGAATCACCTAAGTGTCCTAATCAGCATTAAGATTTAGCCAACTTGATGCTGCATAAGGAAGGTAACACAAAGCCAAATTGTTATCACCAGTACCCATTTACATTTCACTCCATATTGTCTGTATTTTTTTTTCACTTTTATCACCTTACTTTGAAACTGAAAAAAACATACATAAAAGATAAGAGAAAAGGTGATATATGGATTATTTGAATTTGATAATCTGCCTATGGAAAAATCAGTGAGTAATCAGAATCAAGGAAGATCAGATTTTTGAATATTTTGCAGTTTTGCATTTTAGCCAAACCAGTTGGGGGGTTCTAAATAATCCTTACCAGATTGAGGAAATAACTGAATTGTAAGTAGTTTTAGATGCTAATGTGATAACCTTTGTTTGAGTTGAAGAGGGTATTATTGGGTAGAGAAGTAGCCAATGCTCTTCAGACATGTAATATTACTCCTCGGCAGATATGTACAAGTTAGGTACAGTAAAGATATAATAAAGTGAGGGAAATTGGTATATTAGACAGACATACATTGTCCAACTTCATGACTGCGGTGAAGAGGAACCAAAAACTTACTCTTGTTTTCATGATACATGATGTCTGGTTGGGGCAGCAAAGGTTAATCAGACATTATCATAGGTTCATAGGCAAGTACTAGGCTAGCTGACCTTAAGTCCCTTTTTCTGCTCAAATTAACCTATCACATTTTGTCAGAGATTGGCCTTACCCATCCCATGGTTGATAATTATGTATTACCCCAATGAGAATAATTGGGATCATGCCATAGATAATTTGAGGGAACACATGCACTGGATAAATCATCCAGGAGCTGTATCTGTCCATTAGTAGTACATGGGGCAGTTCTGCACTAAATTTTATGTTTCCCATCTATAGATCCAAATTGCGCTTGAATATGGAAAGGGATAAAATTTGTTTTATGTGAATGGGGAGTCTGTTTTAGAGCAGCAGTATCCCTTGCAAGATATACCTGTACCTCTAAACTGTTTTGTTGTTGCAGAAAAGGTTTAGATCCCTAGCCCAGTATTTGTGATGTCATTTGACTTGCTGATGTGCAGTAAATCCATTAATACTGGGTGGGAGGATGCCTTTTATGCCAGACATAGGTCACCTCTTTCCAGTCTTTAGGATACTGAGTATAGTGACAGGGCATTGAGTCGGTCCAAGACATGTTGTTTAGGACTAGTATTTTATTCACTTCAATAATTTGCTTAGTTTTTGGTGTCATTCAAAGGGGGGTCCAATATTTGTCAGCCTAGGAGTATATGATCAGCAGACCATGCTGCTATGCTGGGGATGGCCTGCATCTGTCCCTTCTCTGGTTTCAGTTATTGGAAAAGACATCGTCCACCTCCATTGTGGCTATTTTTAGGCAATGCCAGTCTGATAAACCTACCAACATAAAACAAGCAAAGGAAATTATAAAGGTGCTACTGACAATGCTAGGAGCTTAAACAAGAAATTCCACTCCCTATAAGCCCTTTGCACACTGGAGGACGTTGACATCTGTGTAGTGACTGAGACATGGTTTAAAATGGTGGAGAGTACTCTGGGAGGACTATAATGTCTTCCACCCATTTAGACCAGCTACTGTGCTAGATAAGAAAAGAGATGAAGATGTCTCAATCTACATCTAGAAGAGAGACGCATCAAGGCTGGTAAAGCAGCATAATGCACTAGAGCTGCTTCATGTCCAAATAACCATCAGAAAGGCCCTGTATCCTATATTAGCTAGATATAGAACTCCCTCTAAGATGCATGAAAGCCACAATGACTATCTACAGGAACTGGAAACACACTGTATTAAACCCAGTACCATTTTCATAGGTGATCTAAACTATCCAACTATAGACTGGGAAACCTATACCATCACTAGTGCACAGTCACAGAGATTCCTGGACTTTGTCAATACAAATGCCCTGGAAAAATTAGTCAAGAGTACCCACTGGAGAAAAATAACATCTTGGATCTTGTTCTTAGTAATATTCGAGAATCTTGCACCATCCATATTGCATCTTCATCACTTGTTAGGTCTGAGCATAAAGCAGTCTCCTTCAAAGTAAATTGAAGCCAGAGATCCCTTCCACCCAAGGTATGTTTAGAAATTGCTTTATAACAAACTATCTACTCCTAAGTGATACACTGAAAAGCTTCAAATCCCCACCAGACCCAGCTAACCACAATATACCATCATGTAAACAGCTGCATAGATACAGCCATACCCCATAGGAGCAAGTGCAGGGAAAAACCTCAGAAGCAAATCCATATGGTGGAACCATAATATCAACAAGCTTTACTTATTTATTGACATTTAATAACTAGGAAAGTACGACTGGGTAGGAACCCATTTTCAGTAGAGGCACAGGGAGAAAAGCTCCAAAGTATTACAAAACATTTTAAGAACAATAATTTCACAGTCTTTAAAAATAATGCAAAGAACAAATACTGTTTAAAAAATTATACCAAATTAGACATATGAAAACTTTGGTTAAGAATAGATACAAATTATATAACAATGATTTAATAGTTAGAGAAATTATAGCCAGTTTGTAGGAGGTTCATAGGAAGTTATTAGGCTAATGGCACTAGGGCCTTTACAACCCTAGCCATGTAATACCAGTGTTCCCTAATTGACCATTGTTAGATAGTTTGACCGTTTGCAGAGCAAATCTATGATCAGCACTGGCTGCCCCCCCCATCTATGAAGGACATAGGTGCCACCCCAGAGGTAAATTTATGGTCTCCCATCCAGTTGTCTAGGTCGCTGTTAAATAGGGTCATTGAAGAGCTCTGCTTAATGTGAATTGGGAGTTTATTCCAGAATAGCGGCAGTCACCGGGAGATGTGTCTATCTCTCCAGCATGTTTTAAGTCACTGGCTAGGTTGAGATTTCTGGAGCAGGTGGCTCTTGTCCCATTTGATTTGCAGATGTGCAACATTTCCATTAGGGCAGGGTCAGAGACTGCTCTGTAGGCCAGGCACAGGTCACCTCTCAGCAGCCTGTAGGACACAGAGTACAGTGACAGGGTTTTCAGTCTTTACATGTAGGTCATGTTTTAGAGTCCGTGAATTCTCTTGGTCAGGAACCTCTGTGACCTCTCCAGCTGCTGCAGGTGTTTGGTAAGGTACATGCAAAAGGGAGCATTATATTCTATTAATGGTCTGATGATGGTGGAGTGCAGAAGAGTTATGACATCCTTGGTCTTGGATGCAATTCCTTTACTTATGAGGTATGCAAAGTGAAAGGCTTTCCTTACCATTATGGAGACATGGTGATCAAAGTTTAAACCACTATCATCTTATGTTCTCAAGTCACACACCACTGGGTTCAAGCTTAGGGCAGTGCTGCCTATATATATATATATTGTAATTTGCAAGGGCTGCCTCTTTGCCAAAGGGAGCAATGATGCACTTTAATGCATTTAGTTGGAGACCATGGCTTCGGCACCAGTCATTTGTCTGTGTTAAACCCTCCTGTAATATGCTAATATCTTTAGGGTACTCAGTGATAGCTCCCAATTTGTAGTCATCTGCGAACTTGGAAAGCCACAGGCTGTCTACTTTCACCTGGACTTCTGAGAAATAGATTCCAAACAGTAGAGGGTGGAGCACAGAACCTTGTGTTATCCCACTGGTAACTGTTCTACTTGTGGAGGTGGAATCCCCAACTTTGACAGTATTGGTTCTGTTGGTGAGCTAGTTAGCTACCCATCTGGTGACATATGGGTTACGCACCATTTTTTTAATTTCTCCAAGTCTTTTGGGTTTCTGAAACCATGACGGGAATGGACCCCATTCCTAAGTCAAAGTACGATTAAAGTTCATGAAATTAGTATTGCTTCAATCCTTGATATCAGCCAGAAGTGTTCTTTGCAGCACCTGCAATTTGCCCAGTAATGAATGACTCCTGCAATTCGTACAGAGTGGCATGTGTTGGTAACATATTTAAATATGATTGTAGATTATTTTTTATAAGACCCATTGCTCCTACTACTATTGGAACTATCTGGGTATCTTTCTTTCACATTGCTCTCATTTCTGCGTGCAAATTCTGATATTTTATGACTTTGTGTCTCTGTCTGTACTCTGGTCACTGTAGTCAATGGGTGTAGTGATTTCAATGATCAGTGCTACTTTTGTCTTCTTTTCATGGACCATTATATCTGGATGTTCTTCGTCTCCCATTGCTGCAGTCCTTACATATGGGTACTCCGCTGTCCACAATCGGCCCGACTACCAAAGGGCTAGAACCGGCGTCGGTCATCGGCGCCCGATACTGATGTCAGTACGTGCCAGTACAAATGCGCATGACCGACGCCATAACCTCAGTCTTTCTTGCCGCATGGTCCTAAGCAGAAGCAGCATTTGCAAGGGCCGTTTGGCGTTCTGGAATTGTTGGTTTTCGAGTTTCAGACCGGAGACCAAGTTGGGCTAAGTACCCCGTTGGGGACACTTTTGTCTTTTTCTTGCCTCAGTATTGCCGGATGTCAGAAAAAGTTAATAACTGTATTTCTTGTGGGAAACAGATTCCTCATAGGGATTACCATTCACTCTGCATTCCTTGTTTAGGGCCTGAGCACGACGTTATTGGGTGTCGCTTTTGTGCTACTTTTAACAAGCGTACTATTAAATGTCGGTTGGACTGTGCTAGGCTGGTGTTTGGTAAACGTTGTAATTACAACATGCCGTCGGATTCTCCGACGACCGGTTCTTCTAAGAAACGCAAAGAAAAGTCTTTGCGGTCCAAACTGGATGAGTCGTCCACTCCGGACGCCGGTTCTATAGTACCACTGGCTACTTCAGCGGCTCCTTCTGAAAGTTTACCTGAGTCTCAAGGGGAGCCTTTGTTACTGCAGGAAGTGGCTTCTCCAGTGTTAGGCCAGGCTGAGGGTGCTTCTCTGATGTCAGTGGTTCCCTCCCCTCATAGGGTAGTTCGGCCTCCTCCTTCTCAAAGCAAAGCCCATTCTAAGTCTAAGTCTGCCCCTGCTGGTGCTAGTCCCCAGGGTCCAGCTCCTAGGAAGCACATGTTAAAGATGGCTGAAGATTTGATTACTTTAATTAGGGGTTCTATGCCACACCCTGTGAAGAGGCCCAGGGTAGAGACAGAGTTGGAGGGTTTGGTTCAGTCTTCCAATGAGTCAGATTCCTCTGTAGAAGAACTTCAGGATTTCCCTCCCTATTCTGATTCGGAGGCTGAGGACACTGCTCCCTCTGCGTCCCCTCCAGAAGATTTTTCTTTCTCTGAGACTTTGCATTCCATGAGAGAACATTTCAAATGGGAGGGCCAGGATTATTCTGATTCTCGTAAAGACTAAGAGAATTCTTGTTTTGCCTCAGCATAGGCCCTTGGCTATTCCCCCTGTACTGGATGTTGTTCAGGATGTATTTTCTGAGGCTGCCCTTAACCCAGATTCTCTGCCTCCTGCCCCGGTTAAACCAGATAGATACTACAGGGTTCCGGAAGCTCACAAGTACTTATATAAGAGTCCTAGGGCTGATCCAGAAACTATTACTCAAGGCCCCAAAGGTGTTAGGGCTTCTGTGGTTAAGAATCCAGTTCCTCTGGACAAGGATGCTAGGGCCCTGGATAGGTGGGGTAAAAAACTGTATACCTCTTCTACTTTGGCTATGAGAGTTTTAAATTGTCAGTTTCATATGCTCCGGTATCAAAATTATTTGCTGGGCCAATTGAAATGTAAAGTTGATGCTTTAGCTGAGGGTATTGAATGTAAGGAGCTTCAGAATTTAGTGCATGCTTCAGACCAAGTTGGTAAGCATTCTTTGCAGTGTGGTTTTGATGCTTTACAGGCTTCTTCCAGGGTGGCTGCTACTAGTTCAATTGTTCGTAGGCATGCTTGGCTTAAAGATCAGACCTTGTCGGAGCATGTTAAGGCTCGAATTATGGATGCTCCTCTACAATCTGATGTTCTTTTGGTCCTCCAGTAGAATCAGTTTTGAAAAAATGGAGGAAAAAGCTAAGTCTATGCAGACAGTTAAGGACTTTTACAGGTTCAGCCCCTAAGTTCAGTAGGAATTGGCCTGCTAAGGGATGGTCTTTCCCCTCTTCGGATTATCAATCTAGGGGCAGGTCGAGGCGAGGTAGAGGTAGGGCTTCCTCTCAGGGCCCTGTTACTTCTAGGTCTTTGAGTTCTTCTACCCCTTCTGCCGGGAGGGCAGGGGTCAGTCCTTTCGAAACAGACCCAATGACCCGTGTCTTCAGCTGCCGGACTCTGCCTTGCTGGCAGCCCCTCTAGGAGGAAAGCTGAGACTTTTCAAAAGGAATTGGCATTTGGTTACCCAAGACAAATGGGTATTGGACATAATAAATCGAGGCTACAAATTTTATTTTCACACATTCCCTCCTTTCAGAGGTATGCCAGATGTGCCTCATCAGCAAAGACTGGAAGCACAGACGCAAATTTCTTCTCTGCTTCAGTTGGGAGCAATACAGGAAGTACCTTCTGCAGAAAGAGGCACAGGGTTTTATTCCGTCTTTTCTTAGTGCCAAAGAAAGGAAATACTTGGAGGCCAATTCTGGACTTGTCCATTCTAAATACCTTTCTGGAAATTCCAAAATTCAAGATGTTGACACTGCAACAGCTGTTACCTATGCTGGGCAAAGATCACTGGATGGTGACTCTGGATCTCAAAGAGGCCTATCTTCACATTCCTATCAGGCCCAGTTGCAGGAAATTCTTGAGATTTCGGAATGGGAATTTGCATTATCAGTTCTCTGCATTGCCCTTTGGCTTGTCTACTGCCCAGGGTATTCACAAAAGTCCTGGCTCCAGTAATAGCTTTTCTCAGACTAACAGGGATTCAAATTTATCCTTATCTGGACGACTGTTTGATTCTGGCTCAAGGCAAGCACGAACTTCTTCAACATCTGCAGTATGTAATGACAGTTTTGAGATGCCTAGGGTATTCTGTGAACGAAATAAAGTCCAGTCTAGTACCCTCTCAAGAGATGTGTTTTCTGGGTGTGAAACTGAATACAGCTACTCAGATGGCATTTCTTACCCCGGACAAACAAAGAAATCTTCACCTATACTTCCAACAGCTATCAGTAATGTCCAGGCTGACTGCAAGGACAGTCCTTCAAGCCTTGGGGTTCATGGCATCTTGCATTCTAGTACTTCCCAATGCCAAACTGCATATGAGGAAGCTACAATGGTATCTCAAAAGCGTTTGGACTCAACACTGCCACGATTTGGACACTGTCATTCGGATTCTACCTTGCATTCAGAAAGAATTTCTGTGGTGGGCTCAGGAATATCACCTAAACAAGGGTCTCTCTGTGACCCAACCAGAGGCAAGTCAGATATTAATGACAGACGCCTTGGAGTCAGCCTGGGGAGCTCATTTCAGAGGAAAATGGATTCAAGACCTTTGGCCCCCAGAGCTACTTCACTTGCATATCAACATGAAAGAGATGCTGGCAGTTCAATTTGCTTTGAAAGGATTCAAGAGCCTACTTCACCCAGGACTGGTGTTGATTCGAACAGACAACACGACTGTCATGTGGTACATCAACAAGCAAAGGGGAACTCATTCTTACCCTCTTTTCAGACAAGCAATGCTGTTATGGGAAACTGCTTTGAATCTGCACATCACTCTTCGAGCACAGTTTCTGCCAGGAGCACAAAATTCTTTAGCAGATGTTCTGAGCAGACAGATTGTGGATCCTCACGAATGGAAATTGGACCCTCAGGTATTTCTTCAGTTGACAATGGCTTGGGGAACTCCGGACATAGATCTGTTCGCTTCTCCTCTGAATTTCCAACTGCCACTGTTTTGCACAAGGCTATTTCATCCAAAAGCCTGGAAAATAGATGCACTATCCTTCAGTTGGAGCAACCTTCACGTGTATGCTTTTCCTCCTTTGCCTCTTCTTCCAAAGGTGCTGTTGAAAGTCAGGAGGGACAAACCTTGCATGATCCTTATAGCACCGGATTGGCCTCGTCAGCATTGGTACCCTCTGTTGAGGAGCTTGATTCATGTACCACCTTGGCCATTACCACAGATTCCTCACTTATTGTCTCAGGAAAACAATCATTTTCTCAATGTCAGGGTGCAATCCCTACACCTGACAGCCTGGCATTCTGTTTTAGAGAAGGAGGACCTTCGGCTCCCTCAACAAGTTCTGGATGTTATTTTGGAAGCCAGGCGTCCTAGTACTCGAAAAGTTTATGCTGGTAAATGGAAGAGATTTTTTCTTTGGAGTTCAGCTAAAGGCTTTGATGTCGAATTGCCTAATTTGAGTTGTACATTGCAATATTTGACTGTTTTATTGGACAAGGGTTTGTCCTTCTCTTCTGTAAAAGTGCATGCTGCAGCTATTTCTGCTCACTATGATTGTGACCCTCCTTTATTTTCACATCCATTGGTTAAACAGTTTCTTAGAGGGCAAAGAATATAAGACCCCCACGGAGGGCTCCTACTCCTACCTGGGATCTTAATTTTGTTTTGGAAAAGCTGACTCTGCCTCCTTTTGAACCTGCAGCTACAGCTGAATTGCAGTTGTTGTCTTGGAAGACTGCTTTTTTATTGGCTGTTACTTCTGCTAGAAGGGTATCTGAATTACAGGCCCTCATGGCAGTGGAACCTTTTCTGATTTTTCACAATGACAGAGTTTCCTTACGTACTAATCCTACTTTTCTGCCTAAAGTGATTTCTAATGTGGCGTTGAACCAATCTGTACATTTGCCTACTTTTTATGCTAACCCCCAAAATGAAGGGGAAAAAGTTTTGCATTCTTTGGATGTACATAGGCAGTTGAGGTATTATTTGAGCAGAACCAAAGAGTTCAGAAGATCTCAACAATTATTTGTTTCTTTTGCTTTGACTTCACGAGGGAAAGCTGTCTCGAAACAAACTATTTCTAAGTGGATTGGCCATTGTATTGCATTTTGTTACTTTCATCATGGAAAGGATGTTTCAGTTGGGATCAAGCCTCATTCTACTAGGGCTACGGCCACTTCTACTGCTTTTTTGAGAGGGGTAGCTACTAAAGACATTTTAGAAGCAGCTACTTGGAGTTCTGTACATACCTTTACAAAGCATTATCATTTACCTCTTTATTCTAGGTCTAGGGCTGGGTTTGCCACTGCAATCTTACAGGGCATGTCAGCAGCTCCTGATGCTATTTAGTTGCCAGCCTCCCTTTTTTCCGTTGCTCTGGGATTCTACCCATATGTAAGGACTGCAGCAATGGGAGACGAAGAACATAGTACAGTTTTGTACCTACCATAAATGTAGATGTTCGAGGATCTCCATTGCTGCAGTCCAATTTTTCCCCCTTTTCTTTTTAGGTTGGGTTTGGGTGGTGTTTTTTGTATTCTGACATCTGGGGCAAGAAAGACTGAGGTTATGGCGTTGGTCATGCGCATTTGTACTGGCACGTACTGACGTCAGTATCGGGCGCCGATGACCGACGCCGGTTCTAGCCCTTTGGTATTCGGGCCGATTGTGGACAGCGGAGTACCCATATGTAAGGACTGCAGCAATGGAGATCCTCGTACATCTACATTTATGGTAGGTACAAAATTGTACTTTTTCTCCCATCTGTCTTTTGAACTCTTGGTAATGGGTGATCCCATGTGACGTAGACTTCATTTTCTATGATGCTTTGTGGCTCATGTTTCCAGTGTTTTCACCCACTTCAGTACCATAATGTTTGCACAATCCCCAGTGCAACAGTCTCACCACATTATTATGCCTTTCAGTATACAGTCTTTCTGCCATTAGTATGTCACAACCAGCAATGAGGTGTGCAACTGTTTCCAATTCTGTTTTACAAGACCTCCATTTGTCTGTTTCTCCCACATGTTCAATGGACTTTGTAAACCAACATGTATGGAGCCTGCTATCGTGTGCTGCCAATATTAACCTTTCATCTCTTGGTTTGAATTCACCTCTCCTTAACCATTCCTGCATTTGTTCCTGATCAACATGAGGCTCTTCCAGAAGTTTTTTATACTTGCAACTATATTTATGCATTTTCCACATTTCTTGCCTTTTCATCTGGTTCTTCACCTTATATTCTCTTTTGTTTTTTCGCTCATTCAGTTGCTGCCTGATTTTTATCTACTTGTGGTTTGATTTCCATTCCTGCTTGACACCGATATGCTTCTGTTAGATTAAGCAGGGAAATGATCTTAGATTTATTCTCCTCATTTTTCAAAACTTTCACTATGTTTGGGTCTTTTGAGGTCAGCAGATTTGTGTGCAGTCCCACGACTGCAGATTTATACATATAATAAATTTCAAGGAGGCCCATACCGCCTTCAGAACGGGAAATATATAATCTTGGTATGCACTGATTTTTGTAAATCATTTGGTGATCATGAAGCATCCTTCTTGTTTTCCTATCTAATCTGTCCAACACGTTTTTGGGGCCAGCCAATCACTCCAAAACTGTAAGTTAGGATAGGAAGAGCAAACTGATTTATAGCTTGGATTTTGTTCCTAGATATCACTGTTGTTTTCAGGATTAATTTAAGTCTTCTGAAGTAGTCCTTACTAGGTTTTATACGCATTTGTTCATTTTTTATTGTTGATCCTTCGTCAATTCCCAAATATTTATAAATTCCCTCTTGCTCAAGTTCTTTTATATCACATTCTTGTCCCAAACTTGGTGCTGCAGTTTTCCTGCTTTAAAGGTTGCTTTTGTACGTTTATCAAGACCAAAGGACATTCTTGTATCATCTGAAAAAGTTTTGGCAGCTTGCAGTTATGCTTTCAGCGCCTCATCTGATGAGCTATAGACATGATGAGAAGTCTTTACACTGTTGTTTTCTAGGAGCCAAATTATAGCCATTTTAATGAGGGAGATTTGATGATAAGTAAAATAAAGCTGCTGAAGTGTTTGCATATATCATATGTACTTATCTATTGCCATTTTATGTTTAATGTAGAGTGTTGGCTTTTTAAGATTGTACATATACAATAATGCATTGCATTACCAAGTTTGAGTCAGTTGCATGGGAGATGCTAGATGGTTTACATTGTTATAGTTGAACTGCCATGTTCTTGGAAATAAGTTACCTGTTTTTCTAAATGGATGGTGTATCCTGCCATTTTAAAACTACTGAGTAATATAACAGGGTAACTGTAAGTGTGCATCCTGAAAATGTTAAAGGAAATTTGTGAATAATACCTGCAGTACTTAATATGTCACCATTTCTCATTGCCTCCACTTGAATATGCATTCCTGGTTGTGTATTGGTAAACTGCTTGCAACTTTATAAATCAAACCTATGTAAATCTGCTGCCTTCACATGCTTTTGTAACATAGTTTGGTTCCTAAAATGTGTTTATTTATATATATATATATATATATATATATATATATATATATATATACACACACACACACACATATATATATATATATATCTACGTGTGTGGGACCACAAGGGCCTTTTTAGGCCTAGCCATGCAATACTCTTGATAAGTGTAAGCAGGGTCTTAGGAAATAAAACATTTACAACCAGGGGCCTGGGAGATGAACCATTTACAGGTTGCCTGTGTCCATTAGAGATATAGGTTCCAAACCAGGGATGAATTTCCTGTTACCCATCCAGTTGTTCAAGTTATACTTGAATTGGGTTATAGGGAGGAACTCTGCTTCACATGGATGGTGAGCCTGTTCCAGAGGTAGGATAGTCTCTGGGATAGGTACCTATCTCTCCAGCAGGTCCTGTTTGTATCATATGTAAGGTTTACGTCTTTAGAATGGGTAATTTTGCTACTGTTTGTTTTGTGGGTATGCAGGCAGTTCATCAGAGTGGGGTCTGCAATGCCCTGTATGCCAGGCATAGATCTCCCCTCAGCAGTCTGTAGGAGACAGAATACAGGGATAGGGCCTTGAGGCGGTCTGCATATGACATTGAACTTTTGCCCTGTATTCTTTTAGTGAGGAACCTCTGTGGACGTCCCAGTTGTAGGATATGCCTGGCTAGGTACATACCAAAGGGGGCATTGTACTTAATGACAGATCTGATGAATAAAAAAAAAAATAAAACAGTGGACCACGAACTGCAGAACTCCACTTTAATAAAAGTTTAGTGCTTTCGTCAGAACAGTTTCCTTCTTCTTGAGAACAGTAACAAACAGTGAAATGTTTAAATAGGTACATCACAGTCACATGATACTAAAAACACTCCCATCTGTACAGGATCTGTCAGCACCAATATGACATCAACAAGAATGATTTAAGAAATGCTGTTGTGAGAAAAAAAATCCCACACATTCTTCTAAATACACTTGTATAGAAAAGGTGGGCTTTGACCAAAGGGGTGGACCTCATGAATTGCTCCTAGAATATAAAATTGACAACTCAGGAGTAATGCACTGGAGCACCCTGGGCTAAATGATTCTGCCTCGATCAGCAGCGTTTTGAAAGTAAAAGCTGAATATGTTCTTTCTTTGATTTTTGTTTATGAGCTTTTTTAGCTATCACAATGCTGCTGATTTTGTCCATACAGTATGTATGTGTTTTCATACACATATTTTATCGAAGTGTTTTTGGTAACAAGCAAGGTTTTGAACTATGTAAAAACATGCTTTTTTTGGAAGACTGTGTTTTTAAATTGTACAGATGGGAGTGGTTTTAATATCATGTGACTGTGATGTACCTATTTAAACATTTCACTGTTGTTTGTTGGTGTTCTGAAGAAGTTGGAAACTGTTCTGACGAAAGGACTAAACTTTTATTAAAGTGGAGTTCTGCAGTTCGTGGTCTGCTTTGTTTTATTGTTTTTTATGAGTGTATTTTGTGCTTTTGTGATTTTACGGATCTGATGAATGTCGAATACAGTGGAAGAGTGACTTCATTGGACCTAGATGATATATCTTTGTTTATAAGTTGTGCAGCATAGAATAATTTCTCACTACTGTAGGCATGTGATTGTCAAAGGCTAGATTACTCTGTGTGTCCCTAAGTCCCTGACTACTGGGTCAACTCTAAAGGGTGTGTTGTCAATATATTTACCAAGGGTTGCTGACTTTCCTGAAGGATGCGTTTCTTGGCATTTAGTTTTAGTTCATGGCTCTGACACTGGTTGTTTGACTGCATCAGCCCTTCCTAGAGAACATTTATGTCAGTGTGGGATTCAGTGACAGCTCTTAATTTGCAGTCATCTGCAGATTTAGTCAGCCAGAGACCATTGACATTGGCCTTGAGTTCAGAGAAGTAAATGCCAAAAAGGAGCGGTCCAAGGACAGATCCTTGAGGGACTCCACTTTTAAGTGACATCTTCATAGAGGTGGAATCCCCAGTTGTAACTTCCTGGATCCTGTCTGTGAGCCAGTTGGCTATCCACCGGGTGACATAAGGGTTTGTACCTAGCCTGCTGAGTATGTCAACAATGCCTGAGTAGGGTATTGTGTTAAATGCTTTGGCCAGGTCAAGATAGGCGCTGTGAACCATTTTGCCCTCATCCATTGCTTTGGTGATGACCTAAAAGAAGCCTACCAGGTTGAGTAGGTGTGACCTGACTTTGGTGAAACCAGACTGGGTTGGGTCCACGGTCTGGAGGTTTGCTATATCATTATTGATCATTTCCATTATAATTCTTTCTATGGCTTTGCATTATAAGACTAGTGAGACTTAATAGTTTCCAGGGTCTGTAGATGGCCCACCTTTGTGCAGAGGGATGACTGTTGCTGTTCTCCATTCATGAGGCATGAAGCCTGTTTGCAGGGTGCAGATCTGTAGCGGTTCCAGAGGGCCTGATAGGTCATGTTTTCATGTTATTTAGAAGGCATCCTGGGATGTTGTCTTTGCACTTTGATGCTGTGTTTTTGGCTTAAGAAAGAGACTACTGGTTCACTGATAGCAGGGGGAGTTATATTTGATGGTATTTCCTGAAGGAATGTTGAGGGGGAAAGAGGGGGGAAGTTGGACTGAATTTGCTGGCCAGTAGGTTTGCTATATCTTCTGGCTCAATATAGGTAGCTCCATTTACAATGAGCTTTGCACACAATTGTGTATTGCCTTTGAAATTGTGGATATAGCTGAAGAATGCCTTGTGGTTGTCCTTGGTCTGGGAGGCCAAATTTACCTCAAATGTAGCATTGGTAGACCTTATTTGACCTCTGAGTTGCTTGTTTAGTTTGATGAAAATGTTTTTATTCTGCTGGGTGGTGCACCTCATAATTTTTGTCATGATTTATTTTCTTCTGCCTATTGATTTTGTGATTCCACCAGGGTGACTTGTTGTTTGAGTTAGTTCTGTACTTTTTCCTGGTGAGTACAGCTCCTCTATTCAGCTATTAACATGCTTCTATAAGGTTTCTGTGAACAGTTCTGCATAGGCAGCTGTGTTCTCAGTATTTATGGGGGCTTGACATTTTGCCAGTCTATCACTTAATAGAAGGAAGTTAGCCTTAGAGTAGGCCTTGAACATTCCAGGGTTAGTTGGGGGGGGGGGGGGTAGGTTTTATTTTTACTTCAAAGAAGAACATTTTGTGGTCTGACCTTGTCAGGGAAGACATTACACTAGAGGATGTGCAGCACTCTCCTATATTTATGAGGACCAGATCCAGTATGGTTGCACCCCCAATGGTGTATTTGACAGTCTGGTCCAGGGAGTTTTTGTTTACAAAATCCAGGAATCTCTGTGCCTTTACATTTGGTGTCATATAGGATTCTCAGTTAATAGTGGGGTAATTAAAGTCACCCATTAATATGATATTGGGTTGAATGGTGAGTGTTTCCAATAGGTTTAAATACATGGTATGGGTTTCCTGGGTCATTGAGGGGGACCTATAGTTTGTAAGAAAGTGGTATTGAATTTTGCTTATAGTGATTTGAACAGTGAGTAGCTCAAGTGCATTGTCCTGTTAGACAGCACCTGTGTTGCATCAGTAATGAAGATTGTTTGGGTATCCATGTACCAAAGTACTATTACTCTGGAAGAAGAGCATCTGTCAGTGTGCATCCATTTCATCCAGCTACCTTCAACCACATCCTGCCTCAGTCCTTACAGTATTAATAAGTCCTTAACTACAGCTCAGTATCACTGGTTAAAAAAGGTGTTTACTTGTTAATGGCAGCTTCCTGCACACGTGCCTGAAATCACTACATTACCTCAAATATAGAATGAAGCAAGGATAATGACTGTTAAGGGGATTATGACTGCTGTGTGCACCAATATTTGCCAGTTACAAAATACCAAGATATGTTTCTGTCATGTCCTATAGAAATATGAAACTATATCCCCTTAATTAGATGTTTATACATTAGAAATGGAGAATTCAGCAAAATGTTATGGATGGATTCATAGAGTCAATATCCAAAGCAGTTTATGATTTAAAGTGTACATCTTCCCATATCTGTGCTATTTTGAGGACAGCAGACAAAATAATATATGAGAATTATCACTGGCCATTAATTCAGTAATGCACAATGACTGAAGTTATCCTGCTCTGAGTGCTGGAATCCACTTTAAAGTTTGCTGTGTGGTAAAGTATTACATTAGGCGAGGCCAGGTAAGAATGGGTATCATTGTTAGGACTTCTCTATATTAGTATGGAAGAATACATGCTAGTGGAATCTTAAAAAAATAAATAAAATAACAGACATGGAAGGATAGTCATATTAAATGTCTTACCTGTACTTCACTTATATATATTACTAATTCAGTTTTATAAACTGTGTAGCTCCAATAAAATATAGTGCTGTATGAGTAAGGGTCATCATGATCATTTGCTATGTTACTGCCAATGTACAGATATACAAAACTATTACTGCAGTGCAGACAGATATATACTGTGTGCATAATTCACAACACGTCATGCACTGAATAAGTCACCAGTAGCTGAAAAAGTGGGTCAATCTCATATAATCTGATATTGTGGGATTCTGTTCTAGGAATCATCCTAATGTCCAGATGATGCGAAACCAAGGATGATCACAATGCTTGCAGGTCATTATATACATAGTTTATGAATATTTTGGTCTGACCCTTCTTACTTAACCTCTTATCTTCCACAAAACATGGCTTCCGCCCAGGCCATAGTACAACCTCAGCTTTATTCTCATTCACTGATATTGTGAATAGAGTTCTTGATGCTGGTCTTCCCACTTCTGTACTCCTGCTAGGCCTCTCAAAAGCTTTTCACAACAGTATCTCACCCTAAGCTTTTGCAACAGCTAGACAAACTGAGTTGCTCTCAAAGGGTAACAACCTGGTTTCCCTCTTACTTAAACAACAGACAGCAATTAGTTAAATGGCAAAACCAACAATCTGATTACCTTGCAAACAACACAGATGTCCCACAAGGATCCATTTTAGGACCACTACTCTTCAATATACTCATTAATGATCTAAATAAAGACTCCCATCAAAGCATACTAATTTAATATGCAGATGATTCAGCTATCATCTTATCCTCCAATAATTTCTCTAACCTCAAAAAAAACACCCAAGATGCCTTCTCCTCTATAGAAACTTGGCTGAATGGCTCTCAACTAATGCTTAATTCTCCCAGAAAAGCTAAGCTGCTGTTATTCTCATCAAAGCCTCCAATTACAGAATTCAAAATGTTCTCATATAACAAAACTGAAATAGAACATGCACAATCCACAAAACTTCTAGGAATTACTATTGGCAATTGGCAATAAACTCTCTTTTGAACAACACATTCTCAACACAGTAAAGAAGACCCATTTCAAACTGGGCAAATTGTACCAACACATATTTTACCTTGATAAACAAACTAGGATCATATTAGTTAACTCCCTGCTTATTCCATTCCTTACATACGTGAGCCCCATTTTCACCACTCTCCATACATCACTCAGTAATAAGCTGCAACAATGCTACTATAAGATAGCAAAATTCACATCTAATTTGTCAAACCACTCATGCCATTGCAACGCTTTCTTAAACCTATCCCGGCTAGAATGTTACCACTATCTCTAGTTTACTCAACTAACTACTGCCCATAAATTACTTTTCCAACCTGATAAATTCCCAGCTGTCCAAACCATCTTGCATACATACATACATACACCCCCACCCAATCCCTCTGCTCTTCACAGAAAACCCTTCTAAGTGTAGCTAAACCCAACAAGAAAGCAGGACAATGCCTGTATTCGTACAGCACAGCCAAACTTTGGAATACCCTCCCCCCCTTCCATTACCCAACTAGACTCCCTGAAATCCTTTAAAGCTGCACTAAAAACCTACTTTTTACATACTCATAGTTGTACATGTGAAATGCAGTGTAAGCCCCCTTAATCTCATAACGTATTTCAACTATAATCCTGCCTTTCTAACACCTCTGATTTTCAATTGACTCCATTGAATTAAAATTCTCTATTATTTGTCCACTACTATTAGCTCTTCTCTGTGATATAGTTTATCTGTGATATGGTGCTTGTATAGTAATTTGTATAACATATGTTTTGCAGTTATGTTGTTCTGTAATTTTAGTTTGTCTTAACTTTAGAGCCTTCTCCCCAGATCTGTACTTATATACTGTATAATATTTGCTTTTGTTGTTTGTATAAACGTGGAGCTTTTCTCCCCGGGCCTCTACTGAAAATGGGTTTCTTTTTTTCCCAGTGGACTTTCCCGGTCAACAAATGCCAATAAATAAATAAACTTGGTGAACCTCTTTTTCCCTTAACAGTGAATAGATGTTTGATGTCACCTGGGATATTGAACTTTTTGTGTTTGTCACTACATGTGGAAGTGTAAGGGAACAGATTTTTTTTTTTTTTACTTGTAGTGGCTGAACCTCAGTAATTAAAGCTATATTCAATATATTTGGCTCTTACTGTTACACATCATGCATTATTATTTCTTTCATTCTTCTTTTTGCCCAATAATAATCCAGTTCCCTTAGTTTAATTCCTTCAGATAGATGGTATAATAGTATGCGCCTTCCTTTTACAAATTGCCTTCTATTCTTTTTTGTGCTCACTCTGTACAGCCTTGTGCAATATGAACATCTCATCAATTCTGTGGTTGGTATTGCTGTTAGTGGACCCACTAGGCATTAAGCTGATTAGATGAGGGGTTTAGTGGAATTTGGGGACTGCGAGGACTAGAAAGACAAGTCTGAACTGTGCCAACTTCCATGGTCAAAATGTGAATATTTTGGTATTTGGTTGTTTGTCTAGGGTTTGGCTTCTAGAAATAATGTGTTCCATATAACATGATAATTCCCATGAGCTAGACATTAGCATTAAATGCTATACACCTGATATATTTACAACCTTGACTCTACTTCATGAGCTGTTAAAATCAAAATAATGTCATTTGTCCACATTCAAAAGATGTTTTAGTAATTCCCTTTTTGTTTTTATTATCAGAAGTTAAATTTTAAACTGACAACATAGCTGTATATTTTCTTTAATAGTTTTCCAGATCTAGGACATTTAGGAGAAGCATTATGTGTTCTTCCTTTGGGGCAGGTTGTTCTGTGTTGCAGATTTTCTTTTGGAGATACAAACTGAAGAGTTATCTGTATTTTGGAAACTCTCAACTATCACAGTTCTCATAGTTGCTATTTTTTGGGACACTACTGGTTGTGGAAATTGTTTTTATTTCTTTGACCTTAGTACTTTTCTTACACAAATGTTTGTGATGTCTCCCGTACAGCACATGATTTTATTTCAGCTGCTTTACCATCTAGTTCAGCTTCAAGTTGCTACAATTTGCATTAATTTCTTATTCTTACTTAATGTTCAACTTGTAACGTTGGTAGTCTTCTGTAGTTTGTCATAATATTCCTGTTCTGCTGTTTTTTTTTTCATGCATCTCTTGCAGCATTTGTTTTATCATTTCTAGATTTTCATGAGTAAAACAAGCCAAAATATTAGGATATTTTAATTCTTTTAAGTGTTGCAACTTGAAAAGGGATCTTGTACTACACTATATTTTTTAGGTTTGCATGTCAGTAGCTTTTGACTTGATCCTTATTTGCTGCTTTGAATAAATTTGTAAGTACTCATCTCTCCATTAACTACATTACCCAACTAGACTCCATGGCTCCAAAACTACCTTCAGCCAAAATGGAGTGACCAGTGTCCACAACTTTAAAGACCTTTCTGAAGAACCCTGTGAGGTTAATGAGGCAGAGGAAACTAACTTGGTTTGGGCCAGGAGCTGAGAGGTTTCTTATGTCTGTATTATGAGTTAAATGTGATTACTCCATAGCCTGACATATTAGATGGGTTTGACTGGTTTATTATCAAATGGCTGAAAATGAAAAGACTGAATCCCAAAAAGACTGAAAATTCAAAATATTGAATGATGGAATTTGCCCCTTCTCCACTATTGTGCGATCTTGGAGTTGGTGTATATATTTAGCAGGGTGTGTGGGGGACGCAGCCCCCCACATGAGGAGAGCAGGGGGGCTTCTCCCTTGCATTAAAAATGTATTCAATATTTAGAATTTTCAGTCTTTTTGGGATTCAGTCTTTTGATTTTCAGTCATTTGATAGTAAACCGGCTTGACTAATGGTTCTATAATTGCCTGAATCACTGGTGAGGCTGCCCTTTTTTAGTGGAACTCAGCCAGGTTACCTTTAGCCCTAATATGAAGGCAACCCAGTACATTATCAGAATGTTTGAAAGTGATGTTTCCAGCTTTGGATAAGTACAATAGAATTTTTTCCATTGTATTTTAGGATGGAGATTTGGTGGATGAGGGACTAAATGAGTGGATAGGCATGATAGGGTCAGAGTTAAATTTATGTGCAAAGATATTGGCTATTTCCTTGAAATCTGACACGGTGGTGTTATTGTAGACATGCTAACAGCATATTGTGGTGTTTTGTTTTTACTTCCTTACACACCTGAAGAAGGATTTAGATTTATATTTTGTGGAAATGGCTAAATTAGTTTGTACTCCACCTTAATGTAAGAACTGATTCTCTTCCTTTTGTTAATTAGTCTATTGACATGAATATTTCACCATAAGGGTTTGTTCTTAAAAACTTTCCACTGTATCTGGATCAGATCAGGTTTGACGTCTTCACGCAACTCTTTAAGTGCAAATAGAAACTGGAGGTATAGGCATCTTCTTTGACAATGAGGTCAGTAGGTGGGGGATTACTCCAGAATTTGTTTGTCATCTATGAGTTGTACGTTGTGAGTTTGCTTTTGAGAAATCCCTGAAAGTAGTGGTATTTGCAGTGGGGTCTGCATTATTTTTGAAGAAGATAATGGATTTATTTTCAGATTTAACAAAGGAGGAGGAAACACAGGGTGGGGTGCAAGAAGGAGTCATGTTCTTGAGTACAGTATTAAGAATCTTCTAGTCGAAAAATTAGCAATTTGTGCAGATTTAACTGGAGAAGAAGAGATACAAGGTGGAATACAAGAAGGGAGCCATGTTCATGAGTACAAGATCAAGGTAAATGGAACTTCTAGTGAGAAGATTCATAATTTGCTCAAGTGAGTTGTTAGCAAAGTATAGGAAATGTTGGTCATATTTGTTGTTGGAGGGATAGATTTGCTAGTTGATGGCTCATTAATGAAAGTTACCTAGGAGAAAACAATTGGGACTGATAATGATTTTATCAAAAATGTAAAGGTAATTACTGTCATCAACAAGAGTCAACAAATACGAACTATATCTAGCAATGATGTACTAGTTAGATTAATTTGGTGTAACTTGGACTTCTAGAAGCTCTGGTTAGGGATTGTGTGGATTTACTTTGTGAGAAGGGGTCTGTGATACAAATTGGCAGTTCTTCAATCTTAGCAGTGGGTTTGAATGTATGATAAGTGTTGAGCCCAGGTACTGAGGTGCTTTCAGTACATACAAAAATAAGCCTCTGTAGTTATACAATGGATGTGCTAGTGTGTTAAGAAGTATTTGTGGATCTTTTTGTTTAGATACCTGGTGTTGAGCAGAACCATCTGTATATATAAATTTCATCTGTTCAAGTATGTGTCTGCCTGTGCTGGAAATTAATTTTTAACATCTCACCCGGCAGAGTTGTCCTTCAGTTTAAGGACCATTTACCAAGTTGGACACTGTCCTTTCTCTTGACCAATAGATTACACTGCATATGCCAGTTACTTAGTCTTCCTGGCTGACAGGTTTCAGCATTCAAGAAATGGAAAAAAGCCTGTTATACTTTGTACCTCTCTGCTAATTGATTTGTATTGGCTATAAACTGATTACTCACTTTTATAATTTGGCCTCAAACCAAAACAAATTTACGTGGAAAATGCTCTCCAAAAAAACAAGTATCAGTAATTCCCCAATAGACTGAAACCTTAACCTTCAAAGAGGAGACATTCATCCTAATCCTGGCCCACTCATCAGAAAGAACATCACGACAATTCTCGATCACACACTACTCTAACCCTACAATGGTCAACCCTAAAACCCGGCAGTCTAACTTTTGATGCCATACATGTTAGCAAAAGAAATAAAATTACTAAACTACATGCCTGGATTATCCAACATAAGCCTGATATTCTTGCTGTAATTGAAACTTGACTTAAACCCAGTATAAATGACTCTGAAATTACACCTGTCATCTATAATATGATCCATAATGACCATATAAAGAGAAAAGATGATGTTCTTTTAATGTTTCCCGTTACCACAAACCAATACCAAAATTTGATTCAGAAGAGCTTATTACTTTCCTGAAATTAAACAGTTGTAAACAAATATGTATTGCTGTTCTTTACATCCTTCCTGGCAATACAGCTGTACTGCAAGATATTCTGTATTGAATATTCATAACAATTCCGCAAGAATTAATACTACTAGATGATGTGAATGTTGGTTGGACACAAACTAACTCTCCTACGTCTAGTGTGAGCTTAAGTTTTACACAACTAATTAATAGAGCCACACACATTACAGCAAGACATTAAATTCCCTATTATACTGGATCCTAGTATCAGACCCTAGCAAATACTCTCCTTTAGGTACAATGTCTGACTGTCTCAGTGATCATCTCCCAATCTATACAACCAGACATCTCACACATCCACTTAAACAGCATGGCTATAAAACAGCACTCAACCTTTCCAAGTTTAATCCAGAAAAGTTCATTACTAACCTATCATTTATTAACTGAAACTTCCTAAAACCCTTCCCTTAGATGATGTAAATGAATTCAATACAACTTTCATGAATAGCCTTGCACCTTCTAGAAGGAAGAAACTAGGAGGCAAAAATATAAAATACCACAATATCTTGAAAATTAGAGAATGCTTCACAGTCATACTAAAAAACAAATTAATGAAGACAAAAAACTACACTATAGTAACTTTCAGAATAGTAATAAGCACAGTCCTAAAAAATTCCAGACAGCCATTAAAGAAATCTTGAATCCTGGCCATATATTCAACCCTAAACCCATAACTCATCACTCAAAACCGCTATACAGTTCATCTCTTATTTCACAGATTTTACAGCGTTTCTAATCAAGGATCCCCCAATATCTAATCCTAAACCTGGTCAACAGCTACCTATCACCACATCCACTTTCACCTTCAAACCTGTGCCCACTCCATATATAAAACTACTCTTAAACTCATGCTGTACTTCAGCTGATGACCTTCCAGGTAAATTCCTTAAAGTAACAGCTGATAGCATTACCTACCCTGTGTCAATCCTTATAAATAGGTCAACCTAGGAATCTCACATTCCCTCTCTCTGGAAAAAGTATTGTTATCCCACTACACAAAGGAGGAAATTCAACAGACATTACCAACTTTAGACCTATAGCAATCTTATCTCCTCTCTCTAGAATACTTGAAAAATGTATTAAAAAAATTGCTAAACTAAAGCTAGATATAATGGCAAACTAGTCTCCTCCTTACTTCTGAACTTGTCTAAACCTTTGACACAGTTTGCCACAGCAAACATGTATTTCAAATGTCCTCATTAGGTCTCTCTCAGTCCACCCTTCTGTGGTTCAAAAGCTATGCATTAAATAGACAACAGTCAGTAAAATCGCACTTCACCCTCTCTCTTTACCTCCCAGTCACCACCTTTGTACCACAAGGCTTTATCCTTGGTCCCCTCCTCTTTAACACCCTTCACACATCCATACAACAAGGCTCCCTAATAGAGTACACAGATGATTCCACACTCATTTGCATATGTGATAACATGGCACACTTCAGGAAGCTTTAACAGCAACTGAAACATGGCTTTGTAACTCGCAATTCATGCTCAACTCTTAAAAAAAAAAAAAAAAAGCTACTACTATTTTTCCCCAAGTCCGTCTCCCATAAGGAAACCAAATGAAAAGTCCTCTCTCTTGATAGTAATACCTTTGAAGTCACTTCTCATAGCAAACTATTTAGGATGATAGTGACTGACTGATGATCTTAAATTTGACCTGCATATACAAAATTACATAAGAAAACCCATCAAAAACTATGGATGCTTTATAGAGATAAAAACGTTCTCACCAACACATCTAAAGCTACTCTTGCCACTACTTATCTCCTCCCCACATCCCCACGCATCTTTATGGCACTTCCATCCTTGTTAATCTTCAGGCATCGCAGAAATGTAAACTTGAACAATGTTGTAACAAAGTTGCTAAATTTGCAGCAAACACCCCTTTCAAATACCACCACTGTATAGCACTAAAATGCCTAAATTGGTTAAAACTACCCCATCAACTAACATACACACAGCTTCTTACCACCTATACAATTATCCAGCATCCATCTGTTTGTCCAGCAGTAAACATTCTACACAGCTATGTACCTGGTTGGTCATTACAATATAATAACCAAAAACTCCTGTCTGTCTACAAACATAGCACATCTTCTGGGCATTGTCTGTACTTGTACCATGTTGCTAAGGTCTGGAGCTGCTTATCTTTATCCATCCGATCATTACCCTCCATCCCATCCTTCTAAACCATTCTGAAAGACTTCCTAGACAAAAACATGCTTGTTCTTGCTCAACACCAGGATAAACTATATCCTTAAATATGAACAAATAGCAAGACATTCCTTACATCTCCTTACTCTCCCTTCTTCACTCATTTCTTTACTTCCATCAGTTCTCTCTCATAGTTTTCTAAATATAACATGTCTGCTTTTCTCTCACTTCATATCCTCCAATTCCTTTTTGTATTATACTAACTTATCTTTAATTTTTCTAACTATTAAAACATTGTCTTATAGCTTGTATCTGTTCTTAATCGGTGTTTTCATACTATGTCTGATTTGTTATAATTATTTCATTGTATTTATTTTTTGTATTATTTTAAAGTCTAAAATTATTATTCTTAAAAAGTTTGTATTGCTTTGGAGCTTTCCCCTGGGCCCCCATTCAGACTTTCCGATAATCAAATGTCAATATATAAATAAATAAATATATAAGAATTTACAATGCTGGACTATGAAGAAAGTGGACTCTGCCTAAAAAAACTCTATGGGGGCAGAAACATTTTTAGCCATTATACAAAAGCCATGCTAAGAGAGGTGCAAGCCATCCCCAATAAAGGAGGAAGACCTGTCAGCGGTCTCCTTTCATGCTCACACATGATAGATCTCCTTAGAATGATATCACTTATTCAGTTAGTTGCTAAAGCCAGCTGTTTTATTTTTGACATCTGGTATGACAGCAGGATATTACTTCAAGTCCAGTGTCTTCCAAGTGTCATATCTTTTCCTATGCCTGTCAGTGTAGAGTGCATAAGATCATTCACTTCCACATGAGCTTACCACCAGGTCATATGATACTTAACAGGATGGAGGTACCTAAAGGCCTTCTTTATATCATAGATCCTGGTGTCAGAATGACCGCTTATTATCACTCTATTTTTGTCCAACTTGATGAGGGTGCAGTTTGTGTGTTTAAGTGTGGAGGCCCCTAAATAGAAAACCTTGCCTTGGGTCAGTGCAGACTTTTTAGATCTTAAGAACTTAGATTTACAACCTGGTAACTCATATCAACTGGATGCAGGAGTAAGTGATGCAGGTGTGCTATTTGTAGGGCAACCTACCTGCTGAGTTTTTTTATTGTGCTGTCCAAGAGGCTTTGGCAGATATTTCTTAACCACCTCAGCATAAGTTATGGGGAAGTGGTGGTGTGATATTTAGTGTGGGTATTCTTCTTTCCAAATGAAGACTGTGGTGAGAAATTTGTCATCGGTTTAAATAAATACATACATCTCTTATTCTGTGTATCATTGATGGATAACTATAGTTAGATGCTGGTAAGCATGAGGCAGTAACTGCTCTGCCACAAGGTATCAAGTGCAAGCTGTCTGGCCAAAAGAAAGGGTAGGAACAGACTGTGATCCCATGCTAACGTGTGAGAGTAAAACAAGGTTCATAGGTTGGTACTAGGCTATCGACCCTAGGGGCCTATACAAGCCTAGCCATAACAATTCCCTGGCTATTTCTTCCCACTCCCTTGACCCCTCTCTAGCAAGGCAACTGATTGTGATCCCAGGGGTGAATTTCCTATCTCCCATCCAGTCATCAAGATTCATTTTGAAGAGGGCCAAAGAGGCGCTCTGCTTGACATGTATGGGCAGTCTATTCCAGAGTCTGGGGAGTCTCTGGGTCAGGAACCTATCCCTCCAGCATGTTTTGTTCATTGTGATGACAAGGTTTAGATCCCTGGAGCTTGTGGCTCTGCAGTATTGGGATTTCTTTAAGTGTAGCATGTCCAACAGCTCTGGGTTTGACATGGCCTTGTATGTTAAGCAGAGATTGCCTCTGAGTAGATGATATGTGACAGAGTATAGCTGGAGGATAGCTATTATGACTAGTGTGGATTGCTTTATAGACTATAGCAAACAACCAGATTAAAATTCTACAATGCAGATAAAATAGTACTATGAGAAGTAATGACTATACTGAATACAGACAAGCATGCTCAATTCTAATACCCAACATAATGTCTAAGGTGTCACGCTACCCAATAATGGAAAGTTGCTAAATTATGACACCCATAATGCCCAGTCAAACTGAGGATGATTGAGCTGGTAAGAAGCTTTGCATTCGTTTTGTGATTGGATTCTGTAAAACTATTTTTGCCCAGTCTTACTTTTAATGAGCTTTATGCAGAAATAATTGGCCCAGTGTTTTTGAGGTTTGACAAATCACATTAAAGGATTCTGGGTAGGTAGGATATATACTAGAAGGTTAGAGTGCTGCCTGTTCAGAAAAAAAGTAGCTGTGAATAATATTTTTAGAAGTGTACATCTTTTGGATATGAAAATGATACAGCTACAATGTCAAAATATTTTTGAGAGGATATCCCAAATTAGGAGCATAGAGTATAGCAAACACTCATCTCTACTTCTACTCTGTCTACCTTGACCAAAGCAGCCCCAGTTATATTGTATTATGTTATAGCCAAAGCTTACTGATTGTTTTTTCTCAGTGTTTTTGCATTGCCAATTTAGTGGTTGGGTCCCGTTCTACTCCTGTGCCATACCCCCAATTCCCACCCACCCCCTCCTACACTACATTTTAGCTATCCTAACTCCACACTACCCATCTCCAAGCTTATGCTCACATCAAAGCAATCAGAACATAACTCAAGTGCAGTTGCTCAATAGCATCATTGATCCAGTCAGTTAAAGTGCTGCAACCCAGCATGTTCTTTTAGATGTTATACTGCCATAGCTAAAACTGCTACAAGTGTTCTTGTTGCAGTAACATTTTGCAATACAAACTAATATCTTCAGCAAAATCTGTCTTGTATGTCAAACAAAATTACTCTGACTCAAACCCTGTTGATGTGCCTCTTCAGCATATTGGGACTCATCACCGACTACCCTATCTCCCCATTAAATATAATTAACAGTCCTACAAACTCACACTCACTGCACCAAGCCTGTCCCTCTTTGCGGTACTCACATTCTGTCAACAGACTTTCTTAGGCTTTTTCAGTTACAGATATCTTAAATCTAAGAATGTTGGCATACACAATCCAATAAAACTAAAACACAAATGCATTTGGTTACGTACTTCCCAACATTTGTACCCAAAAAATCAGTGCAGACATTCACTTAAACCCTAGCTCCATATCATCAAAAAACAACACTAAGCAAAATATTAAATGTGCCATTCTTTCTTCCTCTAATAGAGCCCACAAAAGCACTGGTAGTTAATCAACCTTAAATGGGATTCTTATTAACAGACTTGTCAAACTTAGGACAGCAGGTACCTTCCAGACTGTTTGTGACCACCTATATATTTCTGCGGTCAGAAGTTACAGTATTCAGGGGCGTGGCCAAGGATGAACACAGGATAGCAGCAGATTTCTTCAGCTCCACCAATTTCATTACACTGACAGGAATTAATTACTTAAAAAATTAATTTTTGAAGTAATTTTCTTTCTAAATATGTTTGTTTTATATAGTTCTTGAACTATATCTAAAAAAGAAAGGAAATCTTAACAATATTCCTGTCAGAAATCACTGTGGAAATTTTCCTGTCAGTTTATCAGTCTGAAATGAGTTCCGGTAAGACAAATTCTCAAGACTCCAGCATCAAGAAAGAACTTCAGTCTCTGATAATTATAATCCAGCAACTTACTGATAAAATGGATAAAATGGATAGTAAAATAGACACCTTCTTAGAAAAAACTACAAAACAAATAGACCTGTTACATACAGACCTGCAACAACAGAAGAACCAGATGACAGGCATAGAAGAAGCTGTGAATGACATGGAAAATAGAATCCAAGAAGAGGAAATCAACATTGAGTTTCTGCTGAAACAAAATACACATTTACAAACAAAGCTGGATGACCTGGAAAATAGATCTAGGCGCAATAACATTAGGATTTTTGGACTGCCAGAAAATATTGAAGGTAACAATATTACTTCTTTAACAACTTGGCTCCCTAAAACTTTAGACTTACCAGAAGCATTCTCTTTTGGTATCGAAAGAGCACATAGATCTATAGCTAATACTAACTCTAACAAAAAATATCCTAGATCAGTTATAGTTAGATTTCTATCATCTTTTGATAAAGAGATGGTTCTTAAACCTGCTTGGGCTAAAGCTCCTGTTAAGATTAATGAGACAACTGTGCGTTTTGACAATGACTATTCTTCCATGGTAATAGCTAAAAGAAAAGTTTTTCTGCCACTAATAAGGGAGCCTAAAAAAGCACAGTTTAAAACATACCTTCTGTTTCCTGCCAAGCTTAAAATCTTCCTTCCTGATGGTCCTAAGGTTTTCGATGATTTAGACTCTGCTTTACTGTTTGTCAAAGAAAAAAGGATTTTGGATAAAATAGAAGAAATGGAATGGACTAGTTCTTCATTAAAGAGATTGGCAACTGAAGCTTCGTGGAAGACTTCAGAGAAGAAGAAGAGACTAAAAAACAAATGATTTGTTATATTTCTCTCTCATCATTTTAGTTCATTATTAATCTTTTTGAATATAGTTCCTGCATTTCCAGAAAGCCACAAATATTTTGGAAAAGATTTAATCAAAGTTATTCTCTATGTGCAAAGAAATGTTTTGTTTCATAACCAGTCAAAATACCTGAAGATTTAATGGCAAGCTGTGATTCAATTTGTTTCTCTTTCTGAAAAGAAGTAAGGTTAGTAATTTGATACATTTTTTTATCTTTACCTTTTTTTCCTTCTCCTTTTATTATTTTCTTTGTTTAAACAATGACATTCTATTTAGATTATGTAGTGGGTAAAGGGTGGGGAGGGCAGGGAGAGAACAGTAATGAAAATATCATTAATAGAATAATAACATATTTATTCCTTGTAAAAGTTTTTATAAGTTCTTCAAATGCTATTTCTAATTATACTTTCTTGATTATACTGCTTATGCCTGTTTGTAAATAATCTGTTATGCTTTAACTAATAATAATCAGAACTAAATAAGAGTAAATAATATGTTTTATTTTTAACTCTATTAATATAAACAGTAAGTAACATTCCATTGTATATACTTCTTACAGCTTTCCCTTACATTTTTTTATTTCTGCCTCACTCCCTTTTATTTTCTACTCTCTTTTTCTTTTCTTTATTAATATATAGAAATGCTTTTGATTGTGTGGGCACAGTGAATAATAGGATTTGTATGAAAATTGAGTTGGGAGAAGAATGTTGAGTTTTATTGCTTGTTGGTAATTTTGGGCTTAATTTCACTTACATAGAGGCTGTAATGATCTGTGGAATACATTGTGAAGGTTTTGTCATGTTTAGATGCATTTACACTGCTAAATGAATGTTTGTCACTAGTTTTTAATAAGTTTCCCGCCAAAATGTTAAGAGAGACAATCTGAGATGTGGGCTGTCTCATGCACAGTGTTCATGAGTGACTTCAGAAGCTTCAGCTCACAGAATTCTCACAGAGAAACTGAAAGCAGTTAGTATAACCTTTGACATAGTTATCACACTGACACACCACAGATTCAGAAAAATACTCTATTCATAAAATATGTCAGTTATAATGTTTTGTTTCATAACCAGTCAAAATATCTGAAGATTTAATGGCAAGCTGTGATTCAATTTGTTTCTCTTTCTGAAAAGAAGTAAGAGGCTGTAATGGTCTGTGGAATACATTGTGAATGTTTTGTCATGTTTACATGCATTTACACTACTAAATGAATGTTTGTCACTAGTTTTTAATAAGTTTCCCACCAAAATGTTAAGAGAGACAATCTGAGATGTGGGCTGTCTCATGCACAGTGTCCATGAGCTACTTCAAAAGCTTCAACTCACAGAATTCTCACAGAGAAACTGAAAGCAGTTAGTATAACCTTTGACATAGTTATCACACTGACACACCACAGATTCAGGAAAAATACTCTATTCATAAAATATGCCAGTTATAATGAGTCTAAATGATGTAGTTTCTTGTAGTAAGTAAATGTCTTATTTTAGAAGGCATAGAAAATGAAACATTTATTTAAATGTTTTTGAAAATCTACTTAACAGCAGCATAATAATCTGTGTTAAAAATTTGTGTTCCAAACATATACTTTACTATAACTCATTTAATTCATCTGATTGACAAGCATAAATAATCTTATAACTCTATTCTGGAAGAAATGTCATGTGATATATTTTAAAGCAGTAGGTTAGCATGATTGTAAAATCTGGTTACTAAAATGTGTTTGCTGTGCATTATTTTGTATAAAGCAGACAGATTTATTCTAGGGACAGCAAGTAGGATAGTGCTCAACAAAGACACAACTCAGTGAGATCATATATATATATATATATATATATATATATATATGTGTGTGTGTGTGTGTATGTATGTGTATGTGTGTGTGTGAGTGTGATGGCTTTTTTTATATAATAATGCAAGTGTTTCTGAGAATCTGCATAACTATCCAATATGATTTATAATAATTTCTATGAATACAATATTTTACTCTATTGACAAAATGAATGTTTGCCACAAGTTTTAATAAGTTTCCCGCCAAAATGTTAAGGGAGACAATCTGGGATGTGGGCTGTCTCATGCACAGTGTCCATGAACTACTTCAAAAGCTTCAACTCACAGAATTCTCACAGAGAAACTGAAAGCAGTTAGTATAACCTCTGACCTAGTTATCATACTGACACACCACAAATTCAGGAAAAATACTCTATTTATAAAATGTCAGTTATAATGAGTTTAAATGATGTAGTTTCTTGTAGTAAGTAAATGTCTTATTTTAGAAGGCATAGAAAATGAAACATTTATTTAAATGTTTTTGAAAATCTACTTAACAGCAGCATAATAATCTGTGTTTAAAACTTCTGTTCCAAACATATACTTTATTATAATTCATTTAATTCATCTGATTGACAAGCATAAACAATTTTATAATTCTATTCTGGAAGAAATGTCATGTGATATATTTTAAAGCAGTAGGTTAGCATGATTGTAAAATCTGGTTACTAAAATGTGTTTGCTGTGCATTATTTTCTATAAAGCAGACAGATTTATTCTAGGGACAGCAAGTAGGATAGTGCTCAACAAGGACATAACTCAGTGAGATCAGATATATATATATATATATATATATATATATATATATATATATATATATGTGTGTGTGTGTGTGTGTGTGTATGTGTGTGTGTCTGTGTGTGTGTGTGATGGCTTTTTTTTTTTTAATAATGCAAGTGTTTCTGAGTATTTGCATAACTATGCAATATGATTTATAATAATTTTTATGAATACAATATTTTACTCTATTGACAATAATGAGTTTAAGTAAATGCTCATATACAAACAATTTTTTTTTTGGAAGCTGTTAATAGTATTCACATGACAGAAAATAGATGCATCTTAATATATGTAATGTCTGAATCATATTAGCCAAAGTTTTTGATTTAAATGAATGTTAGAACCTAATTTTCTCTCCTCTTGATTTCTAACATCAAGATTATTTGAATGCTATTTGAATACAAGTGTTATATATTACATAGATCTATATAGTAGTATGAATAGTTTTTAAAAAAAAAAAAGTTTATTTTAGTTTATATGATGCTGTTTTACCAAATGTGTAGTTTTGTCTTGATAGATAATTGAATTGAAAACTGTTAACCTCAGTTAAATATAACTAGTATTAAATTGATAAGGTGGTAGCTGAGGTACTGCTGCTTAGGGTAGGGTTAACTTGAGTAGTAAATACTACTCTAAGTTGGAGTTTTCAACTCCAGGCTGGATGCAAGGTTTAATCCTTACATTATTTTCACTTGTTCATTGTTATATGTATATAGTTTTGACATCCACAATATATTTTGTATACTCATTGTCACTACAAACAAAATTGAATCCTATACAAAATCCCATAAGAGATTTAATAAATACAGCTATATTTAAAGGTACACCTAAAAGAGGAGATGTAACATTATTTATCTTGTTATTTGTTATTTCGATCATAAGATTCTTGAGTTTTAAAAATGCCAAATGACATCTTTAAAAGGAATTTCTTTAAACATTAATGGATTGAATAATCCATGTAAAAGGGCAAGCCTAATAAGATACATTAATTTACACAAGGCCAATCTAGTCTTCCTGCAAGAAACCCATCTCTTGAAAAAGATATTGATAAACTAGCCACTAATAAGTATACAGTATTGGTTAGTTCAGAGCACACTCAGAAAAAAAGAGGAGTGGCTATTTTATGGAATAAAAGTATGCCCATTCCTAAAACCATTAAGTCTTTTCAGGATGACAAAGGAATGTTTTCTATGGTTACAATACAAATTAATGGGAAGACTTACACTTTAATTAATGTATATTGGATACCTGGAATTGGTATTAATACAGTGAAACATCATATTGATAAGATCATATCATTCTCTATAGGGGATGTTATTTTAACTGGTGATTTTAATTGTATACTACATGAAAGTGATACTACCACTATAAGGAAAAGAAGAATTACATCTAATGCAAAACATTTAAATGATTTTGCTAATTCTTATCATTTGAATGATATTAATAATCAGATAGATTCAAAATCATTACCATGCACCTTTTTTTCTAACAGATACAAAACTTATTCAAAAATAGATAGGGTCTTTATTTCTAACCAGATGGTAACAGATTTAATTAATTCCAAAATCATTTCATGTCCTATATCTGATCATAACTCAATTGTTTTTGAATTCATGATAAAAAATATTCATAATGTTCAGATCAAAAGGATACCAGCATACTTAACTCAGCTAAAAGACTATAAAGAATATATACTTTCAGAAGTACAACATTTTCTTGACATAAATAATACTCCTGAAGTCTCCATTGTCTATGTTTGGGATGCCTTAAAATCATATCTATATGGACAAAGTATCAAATGGTATAATAATAAAAGGAAATCTTGGGATAAGGAATTGTTAGATATTCAAAGTAAATTAGACTCTTATAAACATAATAATAAAGAAAATATTATGGACAAGAAAGTTATTGAAGAAATAAACAAACTAAATGAGAAATACAAAGAAATTTTAATTCATAAAGTTAAAATAACTTTAGAGAAATACAAGTTTTTGTCTTATTCAATAAGCCCCAAATACTTACATAGACTTAAAAATAAAACAAAAGATTGAATAAACAAAACCATATCAAAGAAATCTTTTCTCTAAGGAAAAGAAGAATGTTTCTAGTATACCAGAAATACTGGATGAATTTAGAAATCACTTTCACAAGATTAACCATAACAACATTAACATGGAACCTAAAGATAAAATAAAGGAGTTTATAACCACAAACATGAATAAAAAGCTTAATAAACAACAGATTAAACTATTGGACAAGAGTATTTCATATACAGAAGTTATTACACAAATAAATAAGCTTAAATCAAACAAAGCACCGGGTAATGATGGTATTATACCAGAGATATATAAAATCCTTTCTAAAACTACATATTCATTAATACATAAGGTTTTTATTTTGGCCCAAACTGAGTTAATAACCCCCCCATCTTGGCAATATACATTTATTTCACCAATTTTAAAACCTAATAAAGATCCAACTAGATGTTCTTCATATCGACCCATCTCATTACTTAATGTTGATTATAAAATGTTTATGAGTATTTTTGCTGATAGATTGAAGACACTCATCCCCGGCATTATAGATATAGATCAGACGGGCTTCATTGTAAATAGAAATACTTTTGATAATATAAGAAGAACTTTAACATTAATTGATTTTGCAAATAGGAAAAAGAAAGATTTAACACTTATTAGTCTTGATATAGGTTCAGCATTTGATTCAGTAAGTTGGGACTATCTGTTTACCTTACTGAAATGCACAAACTTCTCTGATGCATTTGTAAATTTAATTGAGCATTTATACAAAGGAACGCTGGCTTATATTAAGGTAGGAACATATGTTTCACAAAAATACCCATTCTTAAAGGTACAAAGCAAGGATGTCCACTTTCTCCACTATTATTCACTTTAGTAATGGAGCCTTGGGCTAATTTGATTAGAAACAGTACTGACATAGAGAGTTTTGAAATAGACGAAAATACAACATCAAAAATTCAACTTTTTGCAGATGATGTTCTAATTACATCAGCAGGATCTAATTCTTCTATGCAGTCTTTATTTGATAAAATGATGAATTTTAAAAGTATTTCTGGTTTAATATTCAATGAAGAAAAAACTAAAATACTACCTATATATACACGAAAAAATATTCTCATTAGTGATTTTACTAAATATGTACCCAATTCAGGTCAGATAACTTATTTAGGTATAATACTATCTAAAGATATTAAATCTATTATATATAATAACTATAATACCTGTTTTCTTAATATACAAAATCTTTTTAATACCTGGAATAATATGTTTTTTACTATGGAGGAGAGACTTACAATTATTAAAATGATAATATTCCCCAAGATTTTATACTTAATACAATCAATAATACTTTCACCTACAAAAATAATTATCAAGAAACTGAATACACTAATGTTAAATTTCTTATGGGCACCTAATAGACCTAGGATTGCATTAAAGAAACATACTAATAGCTGGTCTCAAGGGGGTATTTCTTTTCCAAAGACTTTAATTTATATATTATCTCTTCTATTATAAAAGTTATTACTTTATTAATAGATCAGTCATATATCGCAAAATGGAAAGATTATTGGGAGCTAATTAGTATGCACTTCATGAAAATCTCCTTAACACATAAAAATATGATTGTAAATAACTCAATGTTGTGGTTGCTAAAGGAATTTTGTACTTCACCTATTACACCTAAACATATGGTTTGTTACCCATTAAATATTATTATTAGTTATCGTAACTTTATATTCATGCACTCTAAGTATAGGGAATGGAATTTTATTGTATTCCCTATAATGTATACTCAGGGTATGCTTATGTCATCTACTTCTGAAGGAGCTCATTTAGCTATAGATAATGATCTAAAGTACTGGTATCAGCTGATATCTGATAATAAAGTTAAAAATCTAGATTTCTTAAAACAAGAATTTGATCTAAGAGAAACTTGCTGGTTAGAGGTTCAGATCTTTAGACAACATCTCATTGATAGAATAGATCTAATGTCTATAACAGTTAAAGAATCTATTCCAAAACTGATTGATTACTTGATATTAAATTTACAGCATAAAGTTTCTGATAAAGGTAAACTTTCATATATACATAAAATTATCAGACAAGAAACTTTTTACAGTGTAGATTCATACTGGAATTATTTCACCTCTATTAATGGGGACCCACCAACTCAACAAGATAAACAATATATTGGAATCTGCTTATAGAACTACATCTTCCATTGTCTGGAGACTTTATACATGGAAATTTTTACATAGATCTTTTTATACACCTTTGATGATAAATAAAATAAATAATAAAGATAATCTATGTAAGAGATGTAATGTAGAAATTAATGCTGACTGGGCTCATATGTTTTATGACTGTATGAAGTTGAAAGAATACTGGAAGTCAATTAATGAATTTTTGCAGGCTCTTTTTACAGATAGTTTCATTATTTCTAAGTCTCTTATATTATTCAACACACCTGTACCTCAATGTGTTAAAAAGATTAAGCTTCCCTTGTTATGGTCTATCCTAGCAGTGGCCAGGAAAATAATAACTAGAAATTGGATTTCAGATACACCTCCTTCGTTCAATGAATTTAAAAATGTTATGAATATAATGTGCCATATGGAAATAAGCACAATTAGAATGAGAACAACTAGAAAAACATCATATTATATTGTATGGGATAATTTACAAAATTTGTTAAAAAAATTCTAATTTCAATAGCACGGTATTTTAGTTTAATTAATTGATCTGATTGTAGTGGATGTCTTTGTAAATACTTTAGTTGTTTTGTTGAATATTATAATAATACCTATTTTTAATTACTTGTATAAAATTGTTATGATATTTCTCTTATATGTTAAAACAATAAACCTGTTTTGAAAAAAAAAGAAGTTACAGTATTCAAGATACACATATAATGTGCAGTCACGTTCATAACTAAACAAAGTTTAGCAAAAATACTTTTATTAAAACTTTAAGAGAATATAATTAGAAAATATTAAAATCTGTGCTCCTAAACTCTGCTGTCACACACAATGAGATATTTCTAAAAATTCTCAGTAACCTTGCTCCAGTAAATACCAAGAGGGTCCAGTCCAACCCTGAACAATGGCTAACAAAGAAAACTTAGGAGTTAATAGTACAGCATGTCAAAGCATGGGAAGAGTGGCATAAAATAGAAAACAAAATACATTTCAACTCTTCAGGCACGTAAGGAATAGGATAAAACACTAAATAAAATCTAACAAACAAAACTGTTGTAACATCATCCAAACTAAACATCAGAACAACCCAAAACTCTTCTGGCCATACATAAACAAACTTTTATATCTAGGCCAAGCTATCACCTCACCCCTACATCCAGCAATACTACTGATTCAATTTGACCAACTACTTTATACAGATAATAATGTCCCTCAAAATATTAATACCTCTACTACTCTCTCAGTACCAACAGCCCCTGCTAAATATCCTCACTCTACCTACCTCTTCCACTAAAAAAATCTTATGTAAGATAAAAATCAAACAGTGTAAATGCTGACCAATTCCCCTCAGACTACTTAAAATGGTACAGATGGAATTCCTTTTCTGGTTTCTATATTGATAAATAAATCTGTATAAAAAATATATTCCTTCAACCTGGAAAAAAGCCTTAACTATACCTTTACACAAATGTGGCACATGTACAGAATTTAATAATTACAAGCCCACTGCTATTATATCCTCTATCAAAGATACTTGAAAAATGTACTCCTACTAAACCTCTATATCACCTAAACTGGAATAATTATCTCTCTTTGAAATTAAATATGGTTTCAAAGCCCTTCACATTACATCCACCACCCTCATTCATTTCACCAACACTGTAAACTAGCAGAGGACAATGGTCGAAACTATATCATACCATTACCCATCCAACTCTCTCCTCTCAGTCCTCCCTCACATTGTTCATAGCTATCTGTCTGGAAGGCAACAAGCAGTCAAATAGCAGCAGGACCTCTTCTGCTTTTTCCCCAATTACCATAGGTGCCACTCAGGACTCTGCTACGACCCCCTTCTCTTCAATATTTTTATAAACGAGCTTTACACTGCCATAGACCATACAAGTATAGTACAATATGCAGAATATTCAACTCTAATATGGGCAGCCCCTACAATATCCAAACTCCAAAAAATCGCTCAAATTCCTTTCTCTTCAATTGAAACCTGACTGACAAATTTAAATATGCTTCTCAATACCAATAGAACAAATGCTCTTCTCCCCAAAATAGTATCTCAATTAAAAACAACCTTTCTTGGTTACATCTGTAAATCATACTAAAACTGAGGTAGTACCACATACTAAATTACTGGACATTGTAATATATTACAATTTTAAATTTGATCTACATATTCTTCAAATAGTTAAAAATATCCCCCAGAAACTTGGCTCCCTTTATGGGGTCAAACAGTACCATACAGACTCAGCATGAACAAAATAGCCTTGTTCTATTTGCTTCCAGCTCTCTTATGTGCCTCACCTATCCTTACAAACCTCAGCTCTACAATAAAATCCAAACTAGCCTCCTTTTTCAACTACCAGCAGTACAAATTGAATACACTATTGCCTAGCCTTAAGACAGCTATTCTGGCTAGAGCTTGACAACTACCTAACATACTCTCAGCTAGTTTTGGCTTGCAGAATGACATATTTTCCTGAAAATATGTTCTGCATTAAAAAATATATATAAGAACCCTCTGTTCTACTGATAAATTTCTACTAAGAGCTAGTAAGGCAAACAATTTATCAGGGGACTCACTAGATTGCTGTTAGATCTTCCAACTCTGGAATATCATCCTTACACAAATAAAAATGACTACCAGACTCCCAATTCTGTAAAATACTGCTCAGACAATACCTTACCCAGTCCTGGTCATGCTCATGTTCATAGCCAGGTTGAGAATTCTAATGAAAGCATAAACTTTTTATTACCATTCCTTTTTTCCCTCCTGTACTTGAATCAATACACCCCTAATAACTTTCCATCTTGCACTCAAATCAGTACATCCCTCTTCTCAAGCCTCTTAAACAATAATTCTCATTTTTCTGTAGCAGCTCCCCATCCAGTGCTCTACTTCTTGTATGCCTTCCCCACATACCTAAATTATAAGCCTTCCCGATACACCAATTAAGAACGGGCAACCTAGATTTTCAAAAACTTGATATCAACAATGCCTTGTTTAAACGTATGTCTGATGCAGATCACAGTTTTAGATTTAAGTTTTTATTTCCAGTTTTACATGGAAACCTGGTGTGAACAATTCCCTAATGGATTATTGCACTCTGAAGCCAAATAGAAGCACAAGTTACAGGTTTCAGGTATGACAAGGGCAAACAGTACCTTTCTTTAAAACCTTTATCGTGTTTAAGGGGAGCATCTCAAATTAATAATCGTGTTACTGAACACATAAATTGTGTTTTGTGGGGCTTTTACCAGAATATACTGATCTAAGGAAGGGCCTGTCGAGAGCATAAGCTTATCATCAGTTTTATTTTTATTCTGACTATGGTGAGGCTGCAGACTTTTTTCATTGTATATATTTTTTAAATGATGCGCTTTTTGTGTGAGCCACTGTTTCATTTTCACTTGAGAAGCATATTTTTAAGTATAGCATTTATTCTCAGTTCTCCTATATCTGTTTCATGTGTAGATTCTGTACACATCTTCTGCACTGGTTTTAGAATTTTTAACCCTGACAGTTTTTTTTTGCATGGATTTACCATAAGCAGAAATGTGAATTTCTTTTTTTTACATTGCTTATAATTTTTCACTATTCAGCATCTGAACTGTTTTTTGCTTACTTGAGTTATTAAACCAGACATCCATGAATGTTTCTTTTGTTGTGCACTGGGCCTTGTTCTATGTCTCTCAACATTTCAGAGTCAGGGCCCTTTATTTACCTGCACTTTGTTGAGTGGGTTAGTCCCACTAGGACAATAACCTCTTTTCAGGGGATACCCGAGGTGGTATTCCTACTGACTAGAAGGAATTTGGCCATGTCACCAGAGAATGTCCGGTGCACTTTTCAGTAAGCACCATTGGATCTTTTACATTTACCAAAGCTATCACCAGCTCAGGCAGATAAGGGCTATGTTTAAAATCTCATCCAAAGGAAGGCACACTCAGAGGTGTAACACCCCCTTATGCTGCATTACATTGTCTAGAAAATTAATCCAACTAGCAGGTGTATGACTAGTACCCACAGCCTTATGTAATAAAGGTTGGTGTGCTATCTGTTGAGCTATTGTGACTGCCCTTGTGCTATGCATTATGCGTTCACATTTATAGCGTGTTCTGTTACTTCATCATGCCTATTTTCTCTGTTGCACTCATCGGATATCAGAAATGTTGACAGCTTTATTTTCTCCCCATCATTTATACTGAGCTCTGCATTGATAAGGGTATAGCATCAGTGACCATCTTTCAGTTCTAAGGGATGGCTTGGACTTTGGATTGTTACAGATGGCTTTATATATATATATATATATATATATATATATATATATATATATATATATATATATATATATATATATATATTATATCAGGAAACATTGAATATACAAAAGGAAAAAAAACAATGTGGAAAAATCATAACCACCAAATTTCCCTACCAGTGTGGATACTGGAAAAAGTGCTAACATGGGTCCTGCATATGTGTGCAAATCTGGGATGTCAATATTGTGGTCTTCAGCATTTTGATCTTTTGATATTATTGTCTCTGGATTTTAATTTTCAAGACTGTGTGTGTTTGATAATAGACCGATTCAAGAATATGCTCTTTCATGCCACTGTGCGTCTCAAGGCTGTGTAACAGGTCATACAATTCTGCAGCATCAGAATGCATGGCCTGCACTACCATGAGCTGCTTTGTAATGCAGTGCATGGCATTACTTCACTGCCTGTACAGTCTGTGTTGTTCATTACACTGCAGGCTACAAGATGACATTTAACATCTACAGTCTAGTTCTGCCCTGTTAGTAGTGCTTTTGTAATATTTCTATTAATACATCATGTCCTTTGCTGGCATTTCTACTTAGAGACACAAATAGTACAGTTTTGGATTTGCATACATATATGTGCATTTGTACATTACTCTAATTTTGGGTTATGGGATATTTCCCATATACAATAATCTTCTCACAGATTTGCGAATATAGCCTCTAAATATTTGTAAGATCTTATTTAATTAATGTAAATAACCTTTCTCTAGAATTCTGCCAGAAAAATCATCTCTGCAACATAAAGCACAATATAAAAATGTAATGCATCAAAGCTGCACATTTTCTAATCATTGTCCATTTTATTTCCTCAGACATAATATCTAGATGGTGAGCTGTTTTGTATTTACATGATAAGACTGCAACAAAAAGCTGATTTTATTTTATTCTACCCAGCTTTATTCCTTGCAACATCAAGCATACAAAGATGATGTCAGGTTACAGAGCTGTTTCTACTTTTCATTAAATTTAACATATAGATGCGTAACAGACACATTTATAAATGCAAATACATTAGAGGATGATGTACTTGTCCTGGATTACTGTGTATTTTATTTCTTTGCAGTATCTTCCTCAAAATGTCAATGAGGAGTTGTTTAATCCATAATGTGTAAGAGCCATAAGGTATAATCATGTAATGAAAAACTGCTCTTCACACATGAATTGACAGAGATGGTTCAAGAAATAATGAGAAGGTAAAAGCAGTAAAGATTAGACATAGTTAGTATTCTCATTGCGCAGTTCCAGAAAGTGGTGGTGCTAAACCTAATCAGTTCAGTTTTATTAACACAGATATATCTGAAGTTCAGTACTTTATGCAGTATGCTGTTAAAGTAATTCAGAAAAAAAGTTTTATTTCATTGCAATTCTTCTTGCATCATTGAAGAGAAGTCTCGTAGTAAAAGTTTATAAAAGGTAAAATAGCACTCCAAAGAGAACTTATTTGTAAAAGCACCTTCATTTTCTGAACACTTGGATCCTAATGTATCCACGTGTTGAATTGTCACGAAAGTATATGCTCACATACATAACTCTCAGCCTCTTTAGTGCAAGAAATCTGGGCAAATCCTAAAATAATGGGGAGGGTCCAAAGGCCCCAAAACAAGGACAGATTTTAAACTGGCAGCATTAGCAGCTACATTTTAAGCAAAATTGCTGTACATTTTTTTCTCCTCATTTGCATCTCTTAAAAAACTTTTTTTGTTTTTACCCTAGAATGGCTATTGCAACTATTTAGCAGACAGAAAGAAATAACACTAATGTAAAGTTATTTATTTTATTTTACTTAGTTCTTTTCTAGGGCAGAAATGGCTGGGATCCAGGAGCCTGGGGGACTTTCTTCAGCTCCTTGCTGGTGCAAGGAAAATATTTTTTCTTCCTCCTGCTCCAGATTAGAGAAGTCTCACAGGACCAATTGAACTATTGAAGCAAGCAAGAAACAGACCATGAATGTGGAACAATGACTCTGACACAAAAGTAAAAAAGATGAATCTACTTAAGTGCATTAAGATATAACTGTTAAGTTTCAAAATGTTTTTTTTTTTCTCGTTAAGTCTGCATGTGGTGCCAAATGACAGTCCGACCATGGCCTCCATATTGCCTTGCTATACATCTGCACAAATTGTTGTTAATAATAGCTGCTTGATACTACTAGCAAGTTCGTAACCACAAGCATCTGATGCTTTGTACTCTAACAAGGACTAAACCATACAAGTCAGTGGTATGTTAGAAACAAGCTTAAATTAAAAGCAACAAACTGCTGCATTGTCATCTTTAGTAAACAAATCTTGATATCAAATATAAAATATTCTTTATCTTTTTCTTTGTTCTAAATCTTAATATCAGCTTACCATGTAGACAGCATCTCAGTCCAGAATAATGTCATCAGAGTTCTTGGCACCTTTGTAGACAGCTCCCTGCTCCCTATGCTCTGACCACCACATAGCAGCATTAGTAAGAACATCCTTCTGTCCTAACTAAATTTGGAGCAGTTAATAAGTAAATCATCTCATCCACATCAAAAGACATTATTATTCATCTGTACTTTGCCCTGATCAGACCAATTATAAAATTTAACACTGCTTTTCGCATGCATCTATCCAAACACATCACAAAACTAGAAAGACCCCCAGAGGTTCCTAAACAAAATGATCACTGGACTGAAAACACTCTGCTATTGAGACAAGCTTGAAGCTCTGTCCCAGTACTCTGACTCTTATCTTCATGGTAATTCCCTTTCCAGGACTGTACTATTAAGGACCCAGTGTTTCTTAATCCACAAAATCAATAGCTTTATAAATACTAAAACTGAAGACTTGACTTTCCATCAACAAATAAAAAGGCACATTTTATGGACTGATTTATTATACATCACTTCTAACCACCTCTGGAATAATCTTCTCTTTCATATCAAACAGGATGAAGTCATTGCTTCCTTTAAAGCATACCTTGATGATTTGATAGTGATAGATGAACGTCAATTCATCTTGAGTCTAACTTGTTTTTGCCCTCCTCTAGGCAGAGAAAGAGATGCTCTAAGAGAGTGAGTATTGACAGGGTGATTGAGGTCCATGGACTGACTTTCCAATGTAAAATTTATAAATAGGAGATTAGTTGTATACAAATGTGATGACAGGAGGTACTGCCAGCCATGCCAGGAGAATTGAGGCAGTGGATGTGTAACATATGCCAGCACAGCTACCTGGAATTTTGTAAATAATTATGTCATTTGTACAGATGCTTGTGCTGAAATGTGTTGGTGAAGTTTGCTTGTGTTAAAATGCATCAACAGCATGCCCAACTGGAAGAAAAAGAAATGTACATGTATTATTGTACTGAATTAAATGTATATGTTTTAACAGAGGACTGGAAGAGAAGAGGTTTATCTCAAACTTTAAAATATATCTGACATTCCTTTATGGGTTAAACCATAAAGATATTATCCCACAGTTTTGAATGGAGACAGAGATGCAATGTCTGTGCTAGAGAATAAGTTGTAGCTCCTGTAGTAAGAGTGGAATGATTTTATTTTATGGCTTCCAGATGCTTTAATAAAACTTAGCTAAAGGTCTACTGTGTATTGTAGTACATATGTGCTAAACCCTGGCAGCTTCTAGTGATGGAGGATAGTGTAGAAAAGAGATCCAGATGACCAGATGTGTGTGATGCCATTCTGTAAGCCAGAAATAATAATTGGATATTAGTAGGAGATCATGCTCAGCATTCTGTATTCTGTCTTGGATGTGACAACAAGGACCACTCACCCACATTATCTTGCCTTGCTCTATTCAGTAAGTAGGAATGGTAATTCTTTAGATTAGTCAGGAAAATATAGTGTGAATAGTTAAGCATTGTTGTTTTCTGTAAATGTGTGACTCTTTCCAGCTGTTATTTTCAATATTTCCTGTGATTGAAACTCTGATGTTTACTGTAAATAGATATTTAGTATTTTCATGTTCTTCTTTATTATTAAATATATTTAAACTTTTTATTGTGGCCGGTCTTTTTTAGAAAATAGTTTTGACAATATTTGGCCATATATATTTGGTGATAACTCTGGCTACTGGTGGCAGGGAATCTACCTTATAGTCAGAGCAGAGTTGGTAGAGCGGGTAATCTATCCCATCCATTCCCAGGTGTGTGTGTGTGTGTGTGTGTGTGTGTGTGTGTGTGTGTGTGTGTGTGTGTGTAAATTAAAATTCAAACAGTGTGTATGTCAGCTACTTGGGTAGGGACACAAAGCATTGGTTTCACAGAGAAGAGGGGTGGAGGACGTGGCGTGTGCACTCAGCTGAGGACTTAACTCTGAAGCTGTGCCAGTTGGGAGCCTTATTGGGGACCTGCGTAGAGACAGAGAGAGAGAGAGAAAAACCCAGACCCCGGGCTGAATGTGTTCCCTGTGTGGTCTTAAGGGAAATTGTGTTTGGTGTAGAGATCTCTGCATTTGGAAATACTTAGTGTATCTATTTGTATTCCAAATGAATGTCCATCTCCAGTGTTATTGGTGAGGATTCAGGCTCCTTGATTACTGGCCCAGAGTGGGGACATCGCAATAAGTATGGTGCTTCAAAGCAGATAAATCTAACCAGAGAGGAGACATGCTGACTAGAATTCATTAATCATATCTAGGTAGTATAGAAAAGCTTGCAGTATGTTATTTAGCTAGGAATTCCATAGCAAATAGAACAAGAAGTCTAGTAATGTGCTACATACATTGCTTATTACAATAGTACAAGAGAACTATTTACTGTTTTCACTGCCAGGAAAACTATGGAACACAATGAGCACAGACTTGTTAAATTGTCAAGACAATGCAGCAGAAATCCAAGAAAGCTGTGTAACCATGTTCATTGCCAGGAAAACCATGGATCATAGAGAGTATATACTTATTACAGTGCCAAGAAGATTAAAGTATTTGATTTGTACAGGTTATTACTCAAGATTCCTGATGCTGTGAAGCTATCCAACCCCACAACTAAGAGTCATAAATGCGTTGGAAACTGTAGTTTCAAGATATGGTACTTAATTTCAAATAATGGTCCACAGTATGCAAACACAGAGCTTAAAATACTTCAAAGGGAATTCCAGTATACTACACTGAGTCTACATTTGCTGCAGTCAAATGGTCAACTGGAAAATGCCATGCAGGTTGTTTGAAGTTAAAGGACACTAATGGTGTATTATAAGGCCTGCCAATTAACTTTATTGCAATATAGAAATACTGCTCTGTGGGACATTAACCTTTCAACAGCTCAGTCCCTTATGGATTATAGACTGAAAGGAAGAATTCCAAATGTGACATCATACTCATTGCATGAGAATCAGTATCATGCAAAAGAATTGACTGAGACAAAAACAGTCAAGACAGAAGTTCTACTTTGTTGGCTATATAAGGTATCTCTAACGTAAGCAGATAAGGTGATTATATTCGAAGAAAAGAAGCCTGAAGCAGTGGTGGTAAAGAAAAGTGATAATTTAAGGTCATTTGTTAGTCAGACTATAACTGGAATAGTATTCAGATGGAAAGAGATTTTTGTGACTGTATTTGGGTCACATTTGCTATCAACAAGTCTGTACGATGCTGAGAAATGTGCAGATGTGTATGCCCAGAGTCACTTAGCTATGATGACTTACTGGCAGAGAAGCTATACTGTCTAAGTTCTCAGGATGAATTTTCACCCATGTCATTAGCAATACAAACAAAACTACTTACCTCACAATATTCAGCATATGGAAAGCTGAGAGAGCCATCTTGCCAATTTCAGAAATTGCACAGAAGACAGAATATTTTTGCATGTAATCAAAGTATCCATTTTAAAATATATTTCAGTGTTGCTAATAGCTACCTGTGACATGTATATGTGTGTATATAAGGTAGATATATTAACTGCTGCCTCATACCTACCTTTATAATTAGACACCACAGCACTCAGGAAAAGCCCATTACTTATCAGACAATACGAAACGAGAAAAAACTTCACTCCTTCTAACTTCAACACAGAACTGAAAAGATGTAACTGGAGCCCTCTCAAGAACCTTAACCTGAATGATGCTGTCCTCTACTTCAACTCAGCCTTCCTAAATGTCCTTAACTCCCAAGCCCCTCACAGAAAAATTAGAGTCAAAGCCAACTTCTCTCCTTGGTTGATTAAAGACACTAGAGCCCTGCTGAAATCCAGAGATAAAGCCTGGGCACTCTGGCACAAAACAGGATCCCGCATAGATAAGCAGGTATATCTAGAACTACATAACCAGGCAAAGAAAAATGTCAGAAAGGACAAAACCATCTGCTACCACAATCTCCAAACAAAACATCACAATAACCCCAAAAATTTCTGGCCTGCCATTAACAACATACTTCTTCCTGGAAAATCAGGTACTCCCCCATCCAATATAACTGACACCACATTCAATATTGCTACCCATTTCATTAAGTACTTTACTGAATCTATCCTCGCTCTAGCTAACCCACAAATCAGTCAAACCTCCAACATATCATGCTACAACTATACTAACAACAAGGGCTTTACCCTATAACCTATCCCCACCCACTTTATTAAAAAACTCATTATGAAATTTAAACCTACCACCCTAGTCGCTGACAAACTCCTTGCTGAATATCTGAAAATAGCAGCTGAGGCTATAGCTTTCTCTATTTCAATTCTTATCAACTGCTCTATCTCAGAGAACCAAGTCCCTCTCTGACCATCATAGGATCATAGGTTTTTACTAGGCTAACTGCCCTTTTGGGCTATTTTAAGCCTAGGTAATTACATCATGTGAGAATCAAACCTTGCACCTTGTGTCTGCAAGGTGAACACCTTAACCACTATCCCAACCTCCCGCCCTACTGAATTATGGAAAACCTTCTACATCATCCCACTCCACAAAGGGGGTAACTCTAAAGAGTTAACCAACTACAGGCCAATAGCAATACTCTCACCACTGTCCAAAATACTCGAGAGGTACACACCCAACTCATGAAATACCTCAATACCCAGAACCTCCTCACAAACACACAACATGGATTTAGACCTTATAATAGCACTACAACAGCTCTCATGTCTTTCTGTCAAACAATTAATCGCCACCGTAACAATGTTAGCTATGTATCTGCTATCTTTCTGGATCTTTTCAAAGTATTTGACATGGTTAACCATAACATACTCCTTAGTTCCCTCTAACAGCTCAATCTTAGTAAATCCACAATCAAATGGCTTTAAAGCTACTTGTCAGGTAGGCATCAAGCAGTACAGTGGAGACATGAATTCTCTCCTCTACTACCAGTCACACTAGGTGTTCCTCAGGGCTCTGTCCTGGGACCATTATTATTTTCTGTCTTCACTAATAACCTCCATTTTTCTTCTCTACATGCATCAGTCATCCAATATGCTGATGACTCTATACTAATCTGATCCTCTCCCACCCTCCATGAACTCCACCTACTAACACAAGCCTCTTTCCTTTCTGTGGAAGTATAACTTGCTAAATCTCAGCTAATACTTAACCCCTACAAAACCAAACTTCTCATATTCCATCCTACTAACCACTGCACTACCACACCCATTTTTCCATAACCTCTAACAATAAAACAACCATTTCTCCAAGTAACCACACCAAACTCCTAGGAGTCCAGATCGACTGCCAAATGAAGTTTGACATCCACATCTCACTAACCATAAAAAGTACATAAAAAGCTAGGGGCCCTATATAGAAATAAACAATTACTCACAAACTCTACTAAAGCCATAATAGCACAAACCCACCTCATCTCCACACTTCTCTGTGCTTCTCCTATACTCACTAATTTTAGAAAAACTGATTTATCCAAACTTGAGGCATGCTGTAATAAAATTGTAAGGTTTGCCAGTAATACTCTAAATCAAACATACCATTGCACCCCCCCCAAAAAACTAAACTGGCTTGAACTTTCCCATCTTCTCCTTTATAACCAGTTTATAACAGCATATAAGATTATCTGCCACCCTAAGAAAACTCCTGCATTACAAAACATAGTACTACCTTATTCCAGTACTAGAGTACTACGCTACAACAACAAACCTCTTCTTCAGGTCACTAAACCCAATAACCTTGCAGGAGCCTCCCATAATTGAAATTTCATAGCCAAAATATAGAATACCCTGCCCGCTAACATTATAGCTTCAGTACCACTTGCCCAATTTAGGAAGCAGTTAAAAACTTACCTCCAGACTAACTGGATCTGCAACTGCGACTCCCCAGGCTAGACTAACATCATCTTTCTCATACCTACCGTACAAAGGTATTCTAACCCCATTCTCTACTTAATACTTCCTGCAGACATGTTTGTCATTATTGAGCTAACTTAGCTGTATTGATATAAGCTGTAGAATACATCCTAACCATATTTGATGTGATTTTTTGTCCCCTTGTCACACTAATAATTCTTGTTGTAAACTTTTCAAAGTTAAACTTCTGTATTTGTGAAACCTATATTGTTACCTGTGAAAATTACATTGTTATACATGTAATTTGTGAATTTATGGAGCTTTTCTGCCTAGTCCTCCTCTGAAAAAGGACTTGTGTCCAGTTGAACTTTCCGGTAAACAAATGTAAAATAAATAAATGTATTAGTCATTTAAGAGACTGACATTCCACAACATGTGCTAGTGTAAAAGGCATGTTTTGAAGTTCTGTTGGAATATGGGAGCACTGGTAATGCTGATAACAGATAGATGCAATGTAATAGTTTGTGTGTGGCTATTGAAAATACCCTAGTTGTTATAGCTAACACTAGGAAATTAAACAATCAACACCTCCAGATTAAAGGATATAAATGTGATATGCATAAATAGTAAGTATCTTCTTTCAATATGAAATGACAATGAAAATTCAATTAAGAGTTTAGATATTTTTATTTATTTTTGGGATGGAGATAGCTGTACCAAACTATTTAGCACAATGACAGGGAAACTGAGAAAATGGGCCAACCAGAGTGTAATTTAATATATAATTTGTGTATGTATATATGTGTATAAATATAATTTCCCTGAATGAACAAAATATTGATCCTCAAAGATGTTAAAACTTTGAAGCATAGAATACCAAATTTAAATAAATATATATATATATATATATATATATATATATATATATATATTTTTTTTTTTTTCCCCCCTTTGGGGGCCAAGCTGCCCCTGCTCCCCCCACAGTCCCTGTAATTGAAGTTACTAACTCAGAGATTGCACTACAGTGGGAAAAAGGGCAAAATCTCACACTCTGCTGTACCATGATCTCCAAGAAAAAAAAATGGACTTCCGAAACATTGGAAATACTTTAATAGTAGCTCAATTCACAATCACAAAGCTTTTGGGAAAACCCTTCTTCAGTGTGATTCTATGAAACCTGTTTGTCATTTGTGTTTTCTAAGAAATATTGAAATGTGTTCTAGATCAAATTAAACGTGTGTGTGTGTGTGTATACTAGAGCTAGACCAAATAAAAAAGAATAAACACTCCCAACATGGCATTTTTCTGACAGCTAGACATTCAGCACAGCAGAAGGGCTTTCAGGCCGACAAGTGATGATGGCATTTGGACTGGCAGCAAAGTTGTTCTAGGTAACTGCGTCCATATGTGACCTTTATGCCCTACACCCTGTATAGGGAGTATACGTGTGGCATATACTGCACATGGAAAATTTAAAGGCTTTGGTATACTGGCTGGACATTGGGCAATCCGTGGCAGGAGATCCCTACTGGGAAGAATACTGCAACAGTGATATAGAAGGACATATACTGTTATGGTAAGATTTTACACAACTGTGCTTTCTGTTTAAACAGCAACACATTAATAATGGATAATGTTGAACCTGGTGAGCCAAATCTTGCTGTATCATTAGTAATAATTGGCATATGTTATCCCTCCTTGAAGTCACAAAAGGGATAAAATATGTTACTAGTGGATACCTGTACTATAAAGGGAGGGGGAATAGCAGAAAATGTTACTGGTGCTGTAAAAATAAAATAAATTCATATTGTAAGGGGAGAATAGCAGTAGTGATAACAGCAGTAGATGAGAGTCAGAAGTCCATTGGGCACTCGCATCTTCCAGAATATGGACTGGCTGAGAAATACAATGTAATTACAGTGGTAAAGGAAAGAGCTACACATTCAAGGGACTTTCCATGTGCTATGGCAACCGATTGTCTCCAAGATGCATCTTCTGAAGTGATTTAACATATGCCTACAAGAAAGGCAGTATTTTGCAGTATTTACTATTTATGTAGGCAGCAACCTGGTGCGGGCCCTGTTGATGTACCCAGAGGAATTGTTGACATAGACATTGACCAATGGCAATTACAAAGTGGAGAGTTCATTTACAGGAACATATCTGATTCTTAAAGCCGTGTTCATGTGCTCATGCTAACAATGTATGAGAGCTTTAGGGACCTTACAAGCTGTGCTATATAAATCATGGATGGTACTTATATTGTAAATGGTGCAACCATGCTGCAGCTGTACTCAGTACATGGATGCATTGAAATAAGTGAACATTACAGTAGTTTCCCATTTATCTTGGTCCTAATGACATAAAAGTCCCTAAAGGCGTACAACATGATGTGGAATAGTGTACTTGACAAGTCTACCCAATACGCAATTGCAGCAAAAGCAGCACACACAGTATGTGACTTTGAACCAGCAGCTATAAAAAGTTATAACTTTGTCAACAGTAGGTTGACTTGTTTTTTTTTTCTGTCTCTCAAAATATACACTGGAAAGTTCATAATTTAGTGTTGAATATCTTAGCTTAGAGATTTAACATTCTGATACTTTGTCAAGCAGCTACTAGCTTTAGTCTTCCTGCATGATGTAGCAGATGTATTTGCACAGCTTTGATAAACTGTGCCCACAATGTGCCATGACCTTTTTTTGTACTTTGACCAGTACTACATTCATGGGAAGAGGTGTATATTTTGTGCTAGATTTTCCCAAGCACCAAGATTGCCTCCGGTGGGAGACACTTCCAAGATGGCTGCACACTGAGTAACAGCTTAATTTCATCTCTCCTACTGTGAAAACAGAAACTCAGAAGAGAGAGCCAGTGAACTCATTTTCTGGATAAATTTCAGGAACTGGCTAGTAAATGCACTGCCTGGATGCCATTATGATTACCTAAAACTGCTATAATGAAGCTTAAGAAAATTCTGGGAGAAATAATCAGTTTTCATCAGGGAATATTACTTGTAGGTGGGGAATGGAATTTGATTTGCAGCAGGGAATATGTGTCTGGGGACCCAGAAGGGAAAATGTAACAAAAGAGTGCAGATTTTTGAAGAAACTTATGAAGATATTTGGCATGGAAGATGTGAATTCAGTAGTAGGTGTTTGGAGTGAATGTACATATTATTTTCCAAGATACAAAAACTGGACTAGGCTAGACAGACCTTACATTTCACAGGAACACACACATTTAATTGAAAGTGTTGATATGCATCCAATAAATATTTCAGATCATACACCAATAATAACTTACATAAAAATGCAGGGTAATGAAATACAAATGAGATTACTGGGGGTTTCAAACCTATCCATTGAAAAGAGAAGAATTTAAGGAATGGATAATGGAAATTATTCAGGAGTTATTAGAGAGGGTCGAAATTTCTTCTGAAAATATAGACAGGGAGTGGGATAAAATTAAAATGGAGTTTAAAAATAGGGTGGAAATAAAAGAAAGAGTGATATGGTTAAGAAGCAATGAGAATTATTTAGAGGGACTTTCAAATGTTAAAGTATTGCAGAATGGGAGAATATCACAGAACAGGAAGAGGAGCAATTGCAGAGTGCTTAGCAGAGCATAAAGGATTACCTCAGTAATATGCATGCATTTAGAAAGAATGCTGTTAAACAACAGTTTTTTTGATAATAATGCCAGAGCACAAAAACTTTTAGCACAATGATTCAAGCAACAGAAACTAGAAAGGGTTGTCACCAAGCTTAGGGAGCCTATAACAAGGAAAATAATGACGGTCCTCTACCACCAGGCCTCGGACCAGTACTGGGACATGCATCATTTGGTACAGGGGCTGCACAGAAAGAATAAAACCTTTTTATGTTGGGCACCCAACTGTTCAGAAAAAAATGGGGTCTATATTACATCATCGAATACATAAATATTGAATGATCACATCAGCAAATATTCACTTGGTTTGTGAATTTTTTTTGCGGTACAGTGAAGATCAGGATTTTTGCCCTTTCCTCACAGTAGTGCAATCTCGGAGTAGGAATATATATTTAGCGGGGGTGTGGGGGGCACAGCCCCCCACAATACAATTTTCGAGTATGTGAATATTCGCTGATTTGAATGTTTGATATTCATGTATTTGATGATGTGATATAGTTGCAAAAAAGTGTATATATGCGTATGAGTGTTTTTCTGTCTGCCTGTATAAGTGAATGTGTGCATGAAAACAGAATGTATGTGTGTGTGAAAGCAGAATAGACTGTGTGCGGTGTGTGTATGAGAGAGAGTGAACAGTGAGATCGATCGAGCCATTATTTTGCACTCGCTAAGCAGCTGTTTTGCTGCTTAGCGAGTGTGAAATAAAAATAAATGAAACTGAAAAAAGTGTGTGTGTGTGTGTGTGTGTGTGTGTGTGTGTGTGTGTGTGCGTGCATGAAAACAGAAGAGACTGTGTGTATGTGTGTCATACCTCTCAACCGTGCCAAATGCCTCAGCATTTAATGATTTTGAGGTCCAAATAATGGGGTGCCCTGAATTTCCGGTTTGTCCTCTTTAATTACTTTTAATTCCCGGCCTTTTTTAAAATTTTTTCCACCACGGCAATCTTCTGCTGACATCATCATGTGCGCGATAGCATCAGCATCATGAGTGGCCTGCCAGACAGTCAGAATTCAGCTGAGGGCTCGAGGGGTTTGACTGTCTGAGTGCTTATGTTTTGGGCAGCAGCAATGTGCGTCTCATACGGTCACGGACTTCAAAATCAAATCCTTCTGGACAGGTGCAGCAGTACGTACAGTGTTTATCATACATGATATTGGTATTCTTTTGGTGGGCTGGGGCAGTAAGTTTACAGGACCCTGTGTGTAAGAATTGTGTTACACAATAAAAGGAGAAACTTTCATTAAGTCCCTGGCACTAGTGGAGTTGTTGAGTAAGGACAGATATGAGCATCAACAGTGCTGAAGCTTCACAGTGGTTCACTCCACCCTGAATGCTCTCTGGCAACTCGAGCTAAGCACCAAAAGCATAACTCAGGCACAGCACTATTGTTACCTAACAACTTATGCAAGTTAAAGTTTGTACTTTTCCTTTTGTGCTTGACTGCTTTTACCCCCCAAGTTACATTATATACTGTCTGTGTCAACTATGCTGCAGACTTCTTCCATGGAAAGTTAGAGGGCTGAATTCCAGCATTAAGCTAGCATGTGTATTAAATAAATTACAAAAATTGCAAGTCCATGTGGCATGTGTTCAAGAAACAATAAGCAGGTTAATACAGCCCATTGTCTGCACATATATCAGGGATGGTGTTGGAAAAGAGTATTAATTCTGATTAGAAATGAAATGATTCACACACACATAAAGGGGGTACTTGGGCAGTGGTAAGGGTCAGTACCATACAGAGACCGCTGTTGATTTCTACCTTTTATGTGCCGAATGCGACTGATGTTATTATACCCTTTGAGGATTTCCATACAGCCTGTGTAGCATTGGGGGGGGGATACCATGCACCCATTATTGTGGGGGAGATTTTAATGTAGTGTTCATCAATGTTAAGGATAGGATACCCAGGCATACAAAAATTATTTGAGGCTTGATGAACAAATTTTTATTAGTTAATATCTGGAGATCTCTGAGCCCTGTGAAGTTGGGCTGTAACTTTTTTTTTTTGCACAGAATGGACTATTTTCAAATGAGTTATTTGTTGGAAAGAGGCAATCAGTGGTACTTAGCCTGAAGCATTATCTGATAATAGCTTAGTTCTCTGGGAGCATTCCTTTGACTACTGGGCCTGACCAATGCTGGTAACTGAGATAGACTTATTGTTGCTAAAAAGTAGTGAGGATTTGCTGTCTCTTGGACTTGAGTGAAGCTTTTTGGCACCAACTGCTGCCAGCAGTCCACGGAATAGGTCATACTAACAAAATATTTCTTAAGAATTTATTCTATACCACACCAGCCTTTTTGCCTGTTAAATAAGATGGGTAGACAGAGGTTAGTAGTGTCTGAATGTTAGCAGGATTTGAGACAGTGCACACTGCAGTCTTATGGGCATTATGGAAACGTATTCCCCCTTACCAATTCTGGGTTCTGGATCTTGGGGATAAGCAAATAGGGTAGTCTGTGAACTAGCTTCAGAATGCAAATGACTTGTCCACCTACAACATACCATAACTGCAAAGACTGGTATTGTTGAATAAAGAAATCATCTTGGACATCCACTGTTATAGGCATAAGTTATGTAAAGCTTTATACTTTAATACTGATATTAACCTCTTCAATGACCTTTAGGTTATTTTTTTGTTTGTATGAAATACATTACTGTAACTGATACCCTTGGTACAGTTTGAAATTGTAATAATTTCAATTTGCTGTTAATACTACTCTCACAGATTTATAAATAGTTCCTGTATTTTTCTTTTCGATATACCTTTGTTAATATAATCCCTGGAACATTTCATAAGTTTGTTAATGACATTCATATTGGTTAAAAAAATGATTATAATAGAAATTTATAGCCATGGCTTACTGTTATGTATCAGGATAATGTTATCTTTGTTATTGTAATGTACTGAAGCATACTCCTAAAACTCTTTTGGGTAAGTTTGTAGAGCTCAAATGAACATTTATTAACCTGATGACAAATTAATTCTCATGGGGGAAAGGCACAAGATCTTTTTTCTTTACCTCTATTACTTAACATGGGTGTAACTTGTGACAGATTGCTTGCCCGGAATCTAGAACACAAGATGACTGAGAACATTTTGGAAGATGACAGGAATGTTTAAAGTGTTTAAGCTTAATTTTTTTGCCCTGTTTAATGTTGTGTGTACTTGACAGAATATTTTCATACATTGACAGATTCTACCAGATTATAGGTGATTAATAACAATGAGGAATTAAAGGGTTAATTTACAAGGGCGGGGAGAATATGAGCTATTGGGGAAGTTAGATGGATTAAGAAGTAGGATTGGCAGGTAGCATTAGTTAAAGATTATAGCAAGCACAGTGTAAACATGGAATGAATGTGATGATTAAAATGGCATTGTGGAATGTGAATGTATTATGTGACCCAGTAAAGCATGGGAATGTATTGCAGTAATGAAAAAAGCTATCCTCCCAGGTAATCCTATTGCAAGAGGCATATTTATCTATGGGAGAACACAATTGGTTTTAAGGATCTGGATATCAGGATGTATTAGCCTCCAGTGAAGGCTCTGGGAAAAATATTACTAATATTCGGTCAAAAGCATAAATTGCTAAACAGTCTACTAGACAGAGAAGGGTGGCATGTGAGAATAAAATGCAGAATAGACTAATGTTTTGAATGTAGCAAGAATTTATAGGCTAACAGTAATAAACTTGCAGGAATTTAAGGGAATATATGGGCAGCTTCTTAATTGGCAGGGAGGAATTATTGTAAAAGGAGGAGAATTTATGTAACCACAACTTATGGAGATGTCCAAGCAGGTCCTAGGGCTTTCAAGATTTTGCAAGTTGGGAAATAGCTTAACACCTTAAGGGGAATGCTGGCATATTATGATATATAAGGAAGGGATAGGAAACTGCCCCAAGAAAAGGTAACACAACCCTGTATGCTTACTGTTGTAAGGTTTTTGACTTATTTTCAAGGATAAAGTATGTACTACAAAGGAGCACACACATTTGATTAAAAGTTGGAAAGTGATGCCAATTATATTATCTGATCATGCATCAGTGCAAATATCATTAATGCTTTTCCGACAGGAAAAACATAGTAGAGCAAAGGGAAGGAGAATTTCCTTTGGGAAGGAAAGAAGAAATAGTAGAATGAGAGGAAAGACGGAAATATGTTGTTAAGAATTACAAGGATTTGCTAAAAAGAAAATAGATGGCAAACAATTGGCTTTGAAATAATGGCAGGGAAGGTTTGGACAGCAGTTAGGAAGGCAAAAGGGATAATGAGTCTAGAGGGCGATATTATGGGCATGCAGAGGGAAGTCACTCCTTAATGAAAAGTTAAAGGCAGTTTAAAGTAAAGACTATTAAGTGAAATAATTTAGGAAACTCCTGAAGTTGACAGAAAATTCTTAGCTACCAGATTTAAACAAGATAAAGAAAACAGATGGGTTTCTGCTCTCATAGATCATGGGACACAACAGATAAAAAAAAATATTCAAAGATAATAAACAGTTTCAACAGATTCTTTGGAGCATTATATAAGGAAGAGATTACTAGATCAGTGTCTCAGGGAGAGCTTAAAAACTTTATAGACAAAATAACAATGCTTGGAGTGACACTGATTCAGGGTACAGAAATGGTCAGACCACTAGCAAGTGAGGAGTGGGATAATCAGTTAAATTAGATAAACAGTGGGAAATCCCCTGAAATGGATGCAATCCCTGTAGAGCTGAATAAGCTGGGAGGAGACCAAATGAAGCCTAGGAATCAAGAGGTATGGAATGGGGTGTTGTTCGTCCAGAATATCCCCATTCTTGTCAAGGGATAGTAATTTAATTAATTTGGAAGCCAGGAAAAGACTCACTCTGAGTTCCTGTTGACTGATTTTGGTCGTAAATCATGATTACAAAGCACTCATATCAGTCTTATTTTCCAGATTAGCAATAGTGTTTCCACAGCTGGTATGCATTGTTCAGTGTCATTTTGTGAATGGTAGACAATCATTTGACAACATATTGAAAACAGTGATCATAATGCAGGAAGTTATGAGAAGACATAATTATAAGCATGGATGCTGAAAAAAGCATTTGATAGAGTAAAGTGGTCTTGTTTATTATTATTGATTCAACATAGGATTTACAGAGAGGTTTATGAACCTATTAAATTAAGACATATATCAGGAAGCATATGGTAGAGTAAATGTTGAGTATTTGCAGTGTCGAAGAGTGCAATGCAGGTGCCCACGTTCGCTTTTATTGTTCACTCTTTACTTAGAACATCTTGCCTTGAAATTAAGGAGGTCAGACTTGTGTGGCTTCAGTATAGAGTTTGATGAAACAAAATTGGCATTGTAAGTAGATGACTTATGACTTATTGAACTATCTCAATTACCCAGAAAGGCAGTTGGACACTTTGTTTGATATATTGGGAAAATTTGGAAAAAAAAGTCCAGATGCAAATTAAATTTTGGTAAGTCTAAGAAATCAGATTGAAAGTGTCACAAAATTGGGAAGGATACTAGGGGTACATTATCCACAGAGGACGTAGGTTGAAGTCTATTGTGGGAGAAACGCAATCAAGGTAATGAAATTTTAGATATTCTGTTGGAATTGATTACATAAATTCTTCTAGTTCCAGTGTATGTTGATCTATCACAGATTAGAAAGGTTTGCTATGACTTAACCGAATGGTAGTCAATCGTCGGATAGTCTAAATCACGGTTTGCAAGAGGCACTTAATCGACCCCCATTATGTCGACTACGTGTGGTTGAATCGCATGGTGCACTCGACCATTTGATAATCGATGTATCCACACTGTGAACGGAGGTCACACTGCAGTGAGGAACAGGGAATTAACCCATTTCCTCACTGTAGTACGATCTTGGAGTTGGTATATTTAATATGCAGGGGGTGTGAGGGGGTGCAGGGGGGGGGGGCGAAGGCCACCTGCAAAATAGTAGAAATAATGTACTGTTGAGTGTAGAGTTCAATGGTACGTTAATGTGCATAGCAGGAGGTGACTGACGTCACCTTCTGCTATGTCAAATACATTGAACGATGTATTCATTTTCGTTTTAGTTTACTATTCTGGATTTCAAATCCACTATTTAGGGTCGATGTTATACAAATTTGACCCAAGTTGATTCGAAATTTCCATAGTAAACTGATTAGAAGGTTATAGAAAGGTATTACAAAAATACATAGTAGGTTGTGAACAGAATATGGGACATTATTGGCTGCTATATATTTCCTTGAGAGTCTGAAAAAGGAAATTGGAGCAAAGGAGATAGTGAACTTCCAATAGTCATGTCAGGTAAGAAGTATATCACTAAGAAATGGAATGCCAAAATCCACCATCTAGTAAAGAAGTGTTAGTTATAATTAAGCTAATAACAACTCAAGTCATGATAGTATTAGGAAATAAGAAGAAAGATCACTACAACTTCAAGGAACAAATGGTTTACATTTAGGACAGGTGCATCTATACAAGTCTCAGATGAGACTCTTATTTGCCGCATAGCTCCTTGTAGTCCTCTTAGTGTTATGTTGCCATATGCAAAGGAATATGAGATATTAAGGACTATTTGTCCCAATCTTGTCAAATTGTTTTAATTAACCACGATCTGATGCTATTTAAATAACGTTAAATAATCTGTAGAAAAATAAAGCAATTAAGTAGTATGATTTTAAGTATTTAGCACTGCCACATTTATTGCACTTAAATAGTTTATGCTATTGCTAACATTTTGGACACTATGGACCTACAAGTTAACATGCTGTGCCATATTATGTTTCTGGAATACATAATGTGGTTTAGATTGTGCCACATTGTTTAAATTGTTTGATTTGGCTATGATAAAACAGTAATGTGTCTATGCACGAGTGGAGTTTATTCAATAGGAAATAAATTACTTCTAGGCAGTTAGAACAAAAGATGGATAAATTAAAAAAAAAAAAAAAACATTATATAGGAAGCAGACAAACTTATCCTAGGGCAAAGATCCAATTCCTTGATTCCCATTTGTGTTGGTCATACTCCAGTAAGCAAAACAATGTTTGACTCTTCAAAAAGCACATCTGTCAGTTACAACTTTCTATCTGTTTAAGATAGAATGCAGTAGCATTTTTTCTCTGAAAATCATATCTTAGTAGCTATTCTTGCTGCTGCTGTAGCCCAGTTTCACTTTGTCATGAAGGCCTTGTTGTTCATTCAGCACATCCTGCTTCTATGCAGGCAGCAAATGTCTTCCTCCTGTAATAGCAAAATTTTTCTTCATCACATTTTTACATTTTGCTGCATGGTATCACCCCATGAAACCTCAGTTTCATCATCAAGAATGTTTCCTAACTGGTGAATAGGACATAATCAGGCAAACCTTATTCCAGCTTTATATCTTCCACAGCCAGCATCACTTTCTGCATTCTGCAAACATTCTGGATCACATGACTTCTAACATGGCACTCATTCGGGCCTGCTAATGCTGCAAGAATAAGGGTTTTATTGACATAGTATTCAGATAGCATACATGATTCAAACAAAACAGGTCTCATAATACAGCAAGTATATCAAATAAATCAGGATATTTAATTATATAAGATTAGTCATGTATTTACACTAATGCTTCTTAATGTAAATGGTATATCTAATACCACTCAGTATATTTTTTCACTTCATTCACCATATTTCAATGAACCCAGATTCTGCTATATAAAAGTAAAAAGCATCTTTTTATCCATAACTTCCAAATTTGTATTATTCCCTGTAAGGATACTTTTAGCATTTTTTAAACCAGCTCTTAGGACATTGTACCTTGATGAAGAGAGATTCCTTTTGTGATAACTTCCAATGAACAATGTGTGGTTTGGTTTCACTTGTGTATTATTGTAAAAGCAGTCAGTGCAAATGCCATTGATCTTTTGGTATGTTTATGATCTATAAATGGAGGATTTAATTTTCTTGTACAACTTAGTGGATGTATGTCACCAAAAACTCTATACATTTCCTGGTTTGCATGAGGCACATGTTGCAGAATTGTAAATCTTTCCAAGCGAGAAGCACTTCTTGCATGTTTTAAAACAAAGGGCTCTTTGTGTTTTCCTGTGCAAAAAAAAAAAGGGCAGTGTAGTATATTATGTGAAACTGCTCTAGAAACAACATAACTTGATTCTATGTATACTGCCTTGGAATTCCTTTGTACCACTGCATGGCTGCTCTCTACAAGGTTCATTGCACAAGTACTTAATATATAGTTAAAATTTTAGACTTTGTTGTCTATTTAGAATCTTTAGCCAGAGTCATGAAGTAAATGCAGGTTGAGAATAACAATGCATTTTGTTTAACTTTTGGAATTTTAAAAACTAGAATTTACTGGTTTGGGGATTTTTTAGTTTTGGTATTGTCACAGTCTGAAATGGATTTCTGATACTTTGCTGTGTTATACTTTTAAAGGGGCTGGATGCTGCAGTCCTGAGAATCGCCTCCTTTGGCGGAGATACCTATGAACCTGTTATCAGTTTGCCATCCATTTCCTACTGAAATATTTTTAATGTAACATAGGCAGTTTATTCTTCAAGGGCAACAGGCACTTTACTTGTAGATGAAACATAAAGGTGTTTGCTAGCAGCACCCTAGTTACAGATCTCTCTAACATGGAATTTAGATGATTTTTACTTCTGCAGAGATTGTGCATATTTACTGATACTGGTGGATTGTAGAAGATTGAGTAGACTTTTATGATGGAAACGTTCTGAATTGGGCAGTTTTGTCATTATTGGTTCATGCATTTTGTTTCATTGTTTACTGGAAAAATGTTCAAACAATAAATTTAAAATGCGCTCTAACAAGTGTGCTGTATTATTTAAGGAATACAATTTAATAAAGTCAGGAAGGTGTATCAAAGAACACATGTATGTTTCTTGATCTGGTGTTAATCTTCTTTCCATTCATCACTGATGGGTTCAGTTCCGTGCCCCTGGGAACCGTGTTGGCCTAATACTAAGCTTGTGTACACCAAAAACTCTCGAGCTAAGCTGCTACCCACAATTCCCTTCTCCCTGTTACCTCAGATCTCGTTTGCCGCATTGCCATATAGCAGCGTTTCACCAAGCTCTCAGGCTAAGTGTTATTTTTCTTGATATTTTTTGTATTTTTGGAAATTTATCCCTTATTTAGTCACTTTCTAAATCTTTTCCTTTCTATTTCACTCGTTTTACTGTTATTCTATCTTTTCTAACTAGCTCTACCCATTGCATAATTCTTCTTACCATCGCTGGTATGCCCTCTCCTTACCCTTGTGGTATCACTTGATACCATCGTTAGTATCTTCTTTTCTTGCCTCTTTAGGTGTTTAGTATTCTTGTTAACTGCTGATTTGTGTGTGGAAATGTCTGACAAAAAAGGGACTTTGCACCTCTTGCAATGGTAAACTCCAAACAGCGACTTTCACGACAACTGTGTTTATTGTCTGGTGGTTTCTCACTTCTCTGTTCAACCCCCTTGTCAAATTTGCCAAAGTTTCAGTCAGCAGATGCTGAATGAAAGGAAAAATAAATTGATCTTGAAAGGCCTTCTCGCTTCTCCTTTCTCAGAGGTGCTTTCTGTGTCGGAGGTCTCAACCCCTCCAATAAAGCACAAGAAACGTCCCCATTCTGATCCATCTTCACTGGCTGGTGATAGGGTAAGGCCCACAAAACTTCCTTGGAGCACAGAATTGCTACTTCGGCTCCTACTGCTACTGTTCCGAGCTCTGCTCCGATTACATTGACTCAAGCCATGGACATTACTGGATTTTCGGGGTCGGTGCCACCCTCTGCACTGACCACGCCTTCCACTTCAGCTACGGCACTGAACTTGCCTTCGACTACAGCTATTTGCCTGACTTTGCCTTTGACCACACCGAAAACGGTTCCGACCCATGCAATTTCTTTGGAACCGATGACATCGACTCCGAGCGCCTCTTCAGCACAGAGTCCTTTTACTACTCCACTGATTCCTTTGCTACCTGTCTCCAAATTAGAGACTACGGTGCCACTAGCTCAGACACCACAGACCCGATACTCCCCTTTCTTGGATCTATTCCTGGGTCAAATGTGTAGTCCCTTTTTGGACCGACCCAACTCCCCTTCAGGAGTGTCCACAAGGTCCACCAGGAGTCTATCCAAACTTGATGTGGTGCACCTGTTGGATCATCTGATGATGGCCAGGGGGATACCAAATGTTCCTGAGACTCATCCCCCTCTGGGACTTGGGTCTATCTCTCCCAGGACTCCGACATATACTCCTCCTTCGGACCCATTGGTTCCGAAACCCATTGCTCCAACGTCCTTTGTGGAACCCCGTTCCTCGACACTGACAGTGACCCTCACTGAGGCTTTGAGGCCACCCCTTTGGTTTTCGGTTCCAACGGAACCGTCCCTTCCTCAGACTCATGGTTGGGGAGGCGAGTCCTCGGTCCAGGGCACGGTTCCAAGTGTTTTATCGGTTCCGCCCTTGGATCCAGGGATAACGTCTGCCCTGATCCTACTTGAGGCTGCATCCCTGGGAGAGGAACTAACGGGGCGGGGTGTGACCGCAGTTCCGAGGTTGGTCTTCTCAGTTCTGGGTTCCCACTCCTCGGGCGGGTGTGCTTTTTGGGTGATGGAGAGGGTGCTTGCTTCAGGAAGTGCTCCTCTGACGTTGGAACTTCACCCTGCTCACTCTCAGCTACAGCTACCATGTCCCTGGGACACTGGGAGTAGAAGCCTTAGTAAATCCCAGTTTGGGGTACCCATCCTTCCACGTTTTCCTCAGATATTTCCACTGAAGAACTTCCTCGGAAGAAAGCATGCAAGAGGAAGCACATTGACTCTCCTGAAGAGTCTTTGACAGAAGACATGGACTATGATGATGGGGAGGGGTCCCCATGGTCACCCCCGGATGATGTCTCCTTCAGGGACATCCTGGAAATATTAAAACAGAGGGGTGACTGGAAGCCCTCCAACCCTTCCACGGAGGAGTACATGTTCCTGCAGGCTTTTCGCTTCCAGCCTTCTACCTCTTGGGTGACTCCACCTGCTGAAGAGTTAATCCAGCTCATCATGCAGTGTGCGTGGTAGAACCCTGACTATATTGAGGCCATTCCCCGGAGACCTGATAATATTCTTTCCCCCTCTGAAGAGCAGCCATACTGGTTCAGAGGTTTGCCAGTTAACGCTATGGTGGTGGTGGCGGCCACTAAAAAGGAACCAGGGGAAGAAAGTCCTGATGTTCACCCACCCAACAGGGAGTCCCAGGCTGTGGACAGGTTGGGGAAGTGAGTTTTTGCTTCAGCGACCTTTGCTGTCTGGTCCCTGAACTACTTGGCACATTTCACGAGGCTTCAAAGAGATTTGATTACCGAACTTTCTGGATCCCTCGCAGGTCAAGTTTCTGATGAGGCATGGGACAAGGTTGCCTCTCCCACGCAACCGAAGAGGAGGCTAGAGCTGTTGGTGCAGGCATAGTCATGAGGCATCATGCCTGGATGCGCATCAGTGACCTCATGGACTCCTTCAAGTCCTCCTTTTTGAACGCCCCTATTGAACCATCTTCCTTATTTGGTTCTAAAGTGAAGGGCAAGCTGGCCAGGTGCGGGCAAGATGGAAAGACTGTGCCATTGGCCTACATTTTTCCAATCCTCAATGTTCTTTTTCCATTAACCAAAGGAGTGGGAAAGTCTGGCACAAGAAATCTCAGGGTCCTTTCCTTAATGCACGTGGCAAGGATTCCCCCAGAGGCAGAAGGAGGTTCCATTTATGGAAGATGCCCCTTTAGGGGCAGAGGGGGTCCCTGAAACCAAGCCTCCAGGGATTCCTTCTCTAGATGGTCTTATCAACGCTCCTGAAGCGTTGCCCAATTGATTTCCTCTGGAAGCAGTCAGGGCTCATTTTTCTCTGCACCAAACTGCCTGGCACGCTATTACAAATGATCGATGGGTGCAGAGAATAATCTCCAGAGGCTACTGCATCCCTCTAACCTCCTGTCAAAAACCTGCAAAGAACCTTCCCGATGTTCCACCCAATCAAAGGGGGGAAGACGTGGCTTCAGAGATAAGAAAGCTATGTCAAAAAAGTCACCCAACCAGTCCTTCCAGACCAATGTGGATCCAGGTTTTACTCAAGATTCTTTTTAGTGCCAAAAAAGACTGGGGACTGGAGACCCATTCTGGATCTCAGCCATTTAAACAAATCAATTGTACAAACCAAGTTCCACATGGTCACTATTCAGTCCATTCCCCCATTTTTAAGGGAGGATGTTTGGATGTGCTCAATAGACCTCCGGGATATGTATTACCACATCAAAATGGACAAATGCTCCAGGAGTCTCCTTTGCTTCTGGTTAGGAGCCAATCATTACCAGTTCCAAGCCTTGCCATTTTGTGTCTCACCGGCCCCCAGAGTGTTCACAAAATGTCTAGCAGTGGTGACAGCTCATCTGAGACTTCAAGGATTCCAGGTGTTTCCATATTTAGATGATTGGCTCCTCTCCACCCACACTAAGCATCTTCTGGCTATAGCTGTCCGATACATCCTTTCTTCAGCGGAGTCCCTAGGTAGCACTGCACACTGGGAGAAATCCAACTTAGACCCTACCCAACAGCTGGAATTTATAGGGGCAGTTTTCGATACCCGATCCTGCCTGGTATCTCTGCCGGCTCACAGACTTCAGAGGTTAAGATTGCAAGTGTGTGTGATGCTCTGTCAAAAAAAGGTATCAGCAAGAGAAGTTCTCCAGGCTCTGGGACCCATGGCTGCAGCCATTACGATAGTTCCTCTGGCAAGATTACACATGAGGCTGCTACAATGGTTTCTATTGTCTCAGTGGTTTCCAAATCATCATCCCCTAAACTCACAGGTGCTTATAACCAACTCTTGCAAGCAAGATCTTCTCTGGTGGATGAGGCCAGACTCAGAACTTTGGTGTTGTCCCTTTCAGAACCCTCAACCCAATGCCACTGTGATCCACGGATGCCTCCCTGATAGGGTGGGGGGGCCGTTTTCAGGGAAAGACAGTCCAAGGCACGTGGTCGAGCTTAGAGGTCAACCTGCATATCAGTGTTCTGGAGTTAAGAGCGGTGGTATTAGCATTGCAGGCATTACATCTGCTTCTTCCCCCTGGAATGATTGCAATTCAGACAATATGTCAGTGGTCTGGTACATCAACAAGCAAGGAGGAATCAAATCCTACCCCTTATGTCGAGAGGCCATGAGAATTTGGCACTGGGCGATAGCTTCCGACTGCTTTCTTATAGCAACGCACATACCAGAGAGTTCCACCGTGATTGTGGACAGGTTGAGCAGATGGCATTCTCCTTCCACATTAGTGGTCTCTCAACCCCAAAGTGATGGCAGAAATTTTCAGCCGATGGGGCCAGCCCTGCTGCGACGTATTTGCCTCCCCTTTAAACAACAAATGCAGCAGCTATTTTGCCCTCTTTCCCCCAGAGGGGGAGTCCCCGAGAGATGCTCTGATTCACAGTTGGCCCACGGGTCTCCTCTATGCTTATCCCCCAATTCCCTTGATACCTCTATTCTTAAAGAAAGCCACTCAGTTGATATGCAAGGTGATCCTTATTGCCCCATTCTGGCCTCAAGTGTGGTTCCCCTTCCTCAGGCCTCATCTGTTACAGCCTCCATGGATCCTGGACACTCATCCAGACTTAATTTCTCACCCCCAAGGGTTGACTCACCCGAATCTGTAAACTCTCAAGCTGATGGCTTGGTGTCTCCACTTCCGTTAGTTGCCAGGCAGGAAGCCCTTTCCTCACCTGTTTGTGATATCATTCTGTCCTTCCATAAACCATCCACCAGAAAACTTTACAGAGATAAATGGAAAAGGTTTTCTCTTTGGTCCAAAGAACAGATGCTAGATCCCTTCTCAGCCCCGGTCTCTGTCATTCAATACCTTTCTGAGTTCTTTGAAAACAGAGCTTCAGCCTCTACCATTGAAGTCCATTTAGCAGCAATTTCCAATTTTCATAACGGAATACAGGGCATCCCAATTATGTTCAGGAGTGTTTCACAGCAGACCTCCAATTAGACGTCCCTTAGAGACGTGAATCTCTTTCTAGTACTGCAGTCTCTCTCTCAACCCCCTTTTGAGCCTGCTGCCAAATGTGGTCTCAGATTTCTGTCATGGAAATCTCTCTTTTTGGTAGCTGTCACTTTAGCTAGCAGGATCTCAGAATTATAGGCCTTATGCATCAGGAGACCGTACCTGATTTTTCATCAAGACAGAGTATCTCTACGTACTAATCCATCCTTTCTCCACAAAGTGGCTTCTGATTTTTCTGTGAACCAATCTATCGAGCTCCCAGTGTTTTTTCCGAACTATTCCAATAAAGGAGAATACTGCCTACACCCCTTGGATGTGTATAGGCAACTACATTTTTACCTAGACAGGACTAAATCTATATGCAAGACAGACCAACTTTTTATTTCCTTCTCTGGCCCAAGGATGGGATATGCTGTGTCAAAAGTCACTTTATCAAAATGGCTCAGAGATTGCCTCTGTAGCTTTTCACTCCAGAGCCTCTATGGACGACATTTGCGCAGCAGCCATTTGGACTAAACCACATGCTTTCATCAAACATTACAAGTTGGATATGGTCTCCAGGGGAAGAGCCGCCTTCGGCTCAATGGTGCTCAGGAATGTTCTTCCATAAGGGCCACCCAGGTTTCTCAGGGAGCTTGGGATTCTGTCCCATCAGTGATGAATGGAAACATTAACAACATCAGATAAAGAAGTTATTTTCTTACCATAACGTTCCATCTGTGTTGTTGATCATCTTCCATTCATGACATCCCACCCTCCATCCCCCACCAAAGGCTCCTGGTGGATCTCATGGGTCCTTGTGGTGTTTTCAGGGTTTTTGTGCAGAAATGGCCTCTGCCTTACTTCTATATGTCTTATGCAAACTCAATCTAAGGTAACAGGGAGAAGGGCATTGTGAGTAGCAGCTTACCTCGAGAGTTTTTGGTGTACGCGAGCTTGGTATTAGGCCGACACAGTTCCCAGGGGCTTGGAACCGAACCCATCAGTGATGAATGGAAGATGATCAACAACATAGATGGAACGTTATGGTAAGACATAACTTCTTATCTGAAGTAGTTAACTTAATTTGGTCTGCAACCTGTGGGATTCGGATCCGACCTCGGATATGAGCCGGCAACTTTACAAAACTTAGATCCGAGCTCCTAGCTCCTCCCCTTACCCATAATCCCCTGCCAACCCTGACTGACCTCAGATCTAGTTTGCCTCGCTTCTGGTCAGCAGCTAGGTTTTGAGCTCCTGGTTCTAGGGTCTTCACAGAGTTGTGAGAAATTTTAAAACTTTGTTTTTCTTCTACCTTTTACTGTACGAGTGTGTTGTGTTAGGTTCCCTTTGGTGTAACTCTCGTAGCTGAACTTTTTTTAGTTAATTTTAGTTAATTTACCCTCCCCTCCCCTTCGTTGGTGCGTAGTTCTGTGTGTAGTGTGTTCGGGGCCTAGTGAGTGTGTTTTCTTTATTATGTCTGAGGCCCCAAAGCCAATCTTTTCTAAGTGCACCGAGTGTGGCCATAAGCTCTCCCCGGTGGATGGCCACACTCAGTGCATCCGGTACCTTGGGGTTGAACACCTTTCCCCTGGATGCACTATCTGTGCGGCATTCAACCCCAGGGCACTGAAGGACCGGAGGTCTAAGCTGATCCTGGCAGGACTTTTGCCCCCGGATTTGGCTTCGGCCTCCGGTACTTCTGTGGCCTCCTCCCAGGCTTCGGTGGCAGCCACTCCTGCCTCCCTCCCCCCGGCCGGGACTCAATCTCCCGCTTCGGCACCGGAGAAGAGGGAGGTCAGGAGAGAAAAACGGAGGGAAAAGCACCACAAGCGGCGGGCCGAGGCCACCGCTTCGGCCCCCCTGCTAAGCGGGCTTCTCCCTCAACGGCTTCCAGGTCTCCTCCTTCTCGGCTCCGGTCTCCATGCTTCTCACCGGGACCCGAGGAGGAGGAGACCCGATCTCCGTCAAGGTAATCGAGGCGGCACTCCCGGCCAGCCTCGGTGGCCTCGTCGAGATCAACATGTAGCCTTTCTGAAGCTGATTTGGACCGGGTGATGTGAAGGTTCATCCAGGCCCAAATGCAGATGGGAGTGCTCCTGCCCCCCCCCCCTCTGGGGGGGAGCTCAACACCCTTCTTTGCCCCGATAACTCCTTCTCCGACCCACTTCCCGGGTTCGGAGTGCTCGGAGCCGGGGGTGGGTTGGCGCCGACAGTATCTGGTACTTCGGCTCCGACTCTCCCTTTGAGTTTTCCGGATCCGTCCTTGTCGGATCCGAGCTCTCGGAGCTGTGCTCTGAGCTTTGGATCTGAGGGGTTTGGTGTGTCTTTGGCTCTGTCCAGGTCAGAGCACACTGGCCCTTCGGATCCGATGGTCTCAGCACCGGCTCTGATCCATCCATCGGATCCGAGTGAGGGTCGCCTCTCGGATCCTAGAGAGAGTGGCTCTCCCTCGGCCTTCGATGTGGTGGAGAGGGCTCTGTTGAGTGCATCCAGGCCCCCGCTCCCTGCTACAGCTCCATCCCACAATCCCTCTCGTTTGGGCAGGGCTTCCATCCCCCGGCCACAGGGACAGCCTGCTTTGACGTCTCAGGTCATTCCCCTGGAACAAGACGTTGCTGGTGAGTCATCCTCGGACAGTCCCCCCGAGGATGTTCCTCACAAGTGTAAGTGTAAGAGGAGGCACGTGGACTCCCCCGAGTCCTTGACAGAAGACACGGATTTGGATGAGGGGGAAGGCTCCCCAAGGTCACCCCCCGAGGATGTCTCCTTTGGAGACATCATGAAAATGCTTAGGATAAGAGGGGGTGGTCTGCCCTCAAGGCTTCCTCGGATGAATCTGTGTTCCTGGAGGCATTCGAAGCAGGCCCATCTCCCTCTTGGGTGTCCCCTCCGGCCGACCCCTTAGTGGACCTTATCACCACTAGGGCGTGGAAGGAGCCGGACATTGTGGAGCCATTCCCCAAATGTCTTGACAGGATCATGAGCCCTCCAGTAGAGAAATCCCATTGAAGCAAGGGACCCCCCGTTGATGCCATGTTGGTGGCGGCAGCCACCAAGAGGGAGCTAGCCCAAGAGAGTCCCTTGGTCCATCCCCCGAGCAAGGAGTCTCACTCGATGGACCATCTCGGGAAGCGGGTCTTTAGTTCAGCGACCTTCTCTGTAAGATCCCTGAACTACATGGCACATATCATTCGACTGCAGCGAGACCTTATCAAAGAGTACGATGCATCGCCCCCGGAGACCATGTCGGGGGAGGACAAACAGTTGTACTCCACTCGCATGGCCACTCTTAGGTCTATATCAAACACCTCTATGTGGCTTTTATCCCATGCTACAGAGGGGGCCGCTAGAGCCAGCAGAGCAGGCCTAGTTATGAGGCGCCAGGCCTGGTTCCGACATTGTGATTTTGCGGAACCCTTCAAGGCATCCTTTGCGAATGCCCCCATCGATGGTTCTGCCCTATTTGGCAAGATAGTTCGCGAGACCTTGGTCCAGAATGAAAAGGATGGGAAGACGTTGTCTGCCGTCGGAGTCCGCTTCTCTGCTCTCCAGAGGTCCTTCTCCAAGAACCAAAAGGGACAGAAGAAGATGTGGTTCCGAAAGTCGCAACAATCCCAGTCCGCTCCGGACTCCCAGTCCTTCCGCGGCAGAGGAGGACAGGGTGGACGCTGCCCTAGAGGCAGAGGGGGCCCAAAGAACTTTGGATCCAGAGAAACCTTCTCTGATCGGCCCACGCAGCAACCCTGAAGGGTTGCCCGACTGCTCCACTCTGGTTTCTCGAAGCAGCTGGCAGCTTGGGAGTCCATTACAACAGACCACTGGGTGCTTCGTATCATATCCAGAGGATACAGAATTCCCTTTTCCTACATTCCCGACACCCCCGGACACCTCCCCGATGTTCCTCCCAATCAGAGGCAGGCAGCAGCTGCGGAAATTCGGCTGCTTTTAGAAAAAGGAGCGATCCAGCACGTCCCCCCAGGCCAGTCCAGATTGGGTTACTACACCAGGTTTTTTTGGTGCCAAAAAAGACGGGGGACCTAAGGCCCATTCTCAATCTTTCCCTACTAAATCTGTCAGTAACCAGAGAAAAGTTCCGGATGGTCACTCTTCAATCTATTCTCCCCCTCTTACGGGAGAACGACTGGATGTGCTCCATAGACCTCAAGGACGCGTACTACCACATACTAATGGACGAACGGTCCAGGAGGTTTCTCCGCTTCCGGCTGGGAGACGGTCATTACCAATTCAGGGTCCTCCCCTTTGGTCTCACCTCAGCCCCCAGGGTGTTCACCAAGGTATTAGCAGTGATTGTGGCCCACCTGAGACTCCAGGGAATGCAGGTCTTCCCGTACCTGGACGACTGGCTTCTCACCGCCCTGACAAGGCATCTACTATGCTTAGCCAGGGACTACTTTCTCAACCTTGCTCCACAACTAGGGATCACCATAAACTCGAACAAGTCCTCTCTCACCCCGACTCAGGTGATAGACTTTATCGGGGCCAGACTGGACACCAACAGGCAACTAGCCTTCTTAACTTCCTACCAGTTACACACTTTGAGGGCACATGTGTGGGCCATCTTTCAATCTTCAAAACCTCCGGCGGGATTGGTTCTGAGGGCCCTGGGGTCCATGGCAGCCGCTATAAACCTCCTTCACATGGCGCGTCTGAACATGAGGATTTTACAGTGGACTCTCCAAGTCCAATGGTCCCTTCTTCACTATCCCTTGAGTCACCCCATTTCTCTCAGCAGGGCCTGCAAGAGGGCTCTCGTTTGATGGCTTCAATTGCCGGACCTCCAGGCGGGACGCCCCTTTGCCACGGCCCCCTCTCTCACCACGGTGACCACGGACGCCTCTCGTCTGGGGTGGGGGGGCATTATTCGAGCAGGACGGTCCAAGGCACGTGGAACGATTCAGAGACCTTATTGCACATAAATGTTCTAGAGATGAGGGCAGTGCTGTTGTCGTTGCAAGCACTTCAGAGCCTTCTCCCTGTAGGAACAATTGCAGTCCAAACAGACAGTATGTCTGTGGTATGGTATATCAACAAACAAGGCGGAACCAAGTCTTTCCCACTCTGTCAAGAAGCCATGAGAGTGTGGGAATGGGCGATCTCCACCAACTGCTTTCTCATTGCAACACACATTCCGGGACGGACCAACATCCTAGTGGACAGACTGAGTCGCACCATCCTTTCACCTTACGAGTGGTCCCTCAATCCTCGAGTAGCGATTCGAATTTTTGCTGTTTGGGGGCAGCCCTGTTGTGATCTTTTCGCATCTCCCTCAAACACGAAATGCAACAATTACTTCGCTCTCATTCCCCCTGCCGGGGAAGCCCCGAGGGACGCCATGGTGCATGCTTGGCCACCCGGTCTGCTCTATGCCTACCCTCCTCTTCCCCTCATGCTGAAACTTCTTCAGAAAGCCAGTCGGTTGGGGAGCAGGATGATCCTCATAACCCCATTCTGGCCTCACCAAGCTTGGTTCCCTTACCTCTGGTCTCATCGAGTGAATCCGCCCTGGATTCTAGATCCCCTTCCGGATCTAATCTCCCACCCCCAGGGACTCCCACTTCCCGACCTGGCCAGCCTCAAGCTTATGGCTTGGCTGCTCCAGTTCCACTTGTAGCTAGGACTCCCGGCATCTCTTCTCCAGTTAAAACTATCCTAGTAGCAGCGCACAAGCCCTCTACTAGGCAGGTCTATGGTAGTAAGTGAAAGCGTTTCTCTGTTTGGGCAGAATGCCAAAATTTGGACCCTTTTACAGCCCCCTTGCCTGCGGTGCTGGACTTTCTTTCAGGTCTTTTTAATGACGGAGCTAGCTGTTCTACGGTTAAGGTTCAGTTGGCAGCTATCTCTCATTACCACGTAGGTACTGAAATGGGCCCTTTGATCTCTACAAAATTGTGCAAAACGTTCCTAAAGGGCACCTTTCTTCTTAGACCTCCAATAAAGGAAGCGGTACCCCCATGGGATTTGACTTTAGTATTACAAGCCCTGACAGCCCCTCCCTTCGAACCGGCGTCTTCAGTAGACCTCAAATATTTGTCGTGGAAAACAGCCTTTCTTGTGGCTATTACCTCAGCCAGGAGAGTATCCGAATTTCAAGCTCTTTCTGTGAAACCCCCATACTTAGCCTTTCACAAGGATAGGGTTTTCCTCAGGACCAATCCCTCTTTCCTTCCGAAGGTAGTTTCTGAATCTAATGTCAAACAATCTATCAACTTGCCGGTATTCTTTCCTAACTACAAGAACAAAGGGGAGTACAAATTACATTCTTTGGACATACACAGACAACTTAGATTTTATATTCATAGGACATCTGGTCATAGACAATCCGACCAGTTGTTCGTCTCCTTTGCCAAATTTAATTTAGGTAAACCGGTCTTGAAAGTTTCCTTATCGAGATGGATCTCACAGTGTATCATTACAGTGTATCAAAATTCCGGCAGGCCCGCACATCCAGGAGTTTGTGCCCATTCAACTAGGGCTATGGCTACTTCTTCCGCCTTTAAATCCAGGGTTTCCTTGGATGATATCTGTTCAGCAGCCACTTGGGCCTCATCTCATACCTTCATCAATCATTATAAATTGGACATTACCTCCAGAGGGAGAACTTCTTTTGGCTCCGCAGTGCTTCGGAACATCCTTCCATGAAGGCTGCCCAAGGTTTAGGTAGCTGGGGACTCTGTCCCACAGGTTGCAGTCCAAATGAAGTTAACTACTGCAGATTAAGAAGTTATGTACTCACCATAACGTTCCATCTGAGTAGGTAAACTTAATTTGTCTGCAACCGTTCCCCCCCCCCTCCGTCCCCCTGACCTTCAGATGTGTTTTCATGTCATATAGTGATGTACCATTCTAATAATGTAGTTAGTTGTACACTATAGTGCTTGCGGGCAAACTTGATCTGAGGTCAGTCAGGGTTGACAGGGGATTATGGGTAAGGGGAGGAGCTAGGAGCTCGGACCTAAGCTTTGTAAAGTTGCCGGCTCAGATCCGAGGTCGGATCCGAATCCCACAGGTTGCAGACAAATGAAGTTTACCTACTCAGATGGAACATTATGGTGAGTACATAACTTCTTATTTTCGCGTGCAAGGGGTCTATGATTTGAAAACAGCCCAAAGGTAATCTTTATCCGCCTCTGGCCAGATGCAGTTTTCTTTGGATGTGGGTTTCAATGAATGTGAGTTTCAAGGGCAGAGAAGTTTTAATGCTAAGTCTGTTTTAACTGTGAGACTGTATTGCTTTGTTTAGCAGATGTCTATTAGTGTTTGTGCTATAAAATATAAAATAAAATCTGAATAATCATTGTAGAAATAAAGCAGTATACACATTAGTTGTTGTTCTTCTTCTTCTTTCAACTTTTCCTGGTTAGGGGTCTCCACAGTGGAACTCCAGTCCACTAATGATTGGCAGTAGATTTTTACGGTGCCGAGGTGGCAGCCCGATGCCCAACCTTCAACGAAGGCACACCCATTCACGTATGTCTTTCGAACACCACTCGACCACGGGGAGGCCATGCAGACTCCACACAGAAGGCGCTCCAGCTGAGAATCGAATGGGAGAACCTCTTGCTGTGAGGCAACAACAATACTGCTGCACCACCACACATTAGTGTTTATGGTAAATGGGGCAAAATAGCCAGGTAATGGGACATTGAAATGGCTGCAGGGGGGATTTGGGGTTGTCTGTTCTTCAGTTTGCGTTTGAAAGTTGGTATCCCACAATTCCATTGGAGTGGGTGGGGTTATATAGTTATGTATGCAAAGTTTATGTTAATCAGCATACAGATTTGTACCTATTTTTCATGGGCCTTTGTCCAGATTTTTGATGTTTCCAAGTTGAAAGGTATGGTGTGTGTGTGTGTGTGTGTGAGAAAAAGAGAGAGAGAGTAAAGAGTTAGAGAGATCCTTGGCAGCAACATCAGTTGAGAGGTTTGAATACCTCGCGACTATACCTCTCAATTTCTCTGCACAGGAAATCTGGACAGAGACAGAAATAACAGGGGACAAATGATCAAAAATAAGGACAGCTTTTAAATATTGCTGTTATAAATTTAGAAATTTGCTAGAACAACAGAATTTTTATTAGCATGTATTATCTGAATGATATGAAGTCTGAAACTCAAATGTCTGTTATTATTTAATGACCTCAATCCCCAGTCATATGTTAGAAAACTACACATTTATGAGGATGAGACCAAACATACGAGCCAAAAATCTGGACAGTTAAAAGGTAAGCTCTGTTGACGCTTAGCTCTAGATGTCTGGACAAACCTAAAATAAACATGGGACAAAGGCTCAAAATAAGAACATATTTTACTTGATTATTATGATTTGTCTTGGCATACATTTTCTGAAACAGAGGTATGCGTGAGAGAGTGACAGTAAAGAGGTTTGCATACCTCTGGACCTTTCAGCTGAAGAAATCTAGATAAACCCTAAAATAAAAAGGGACCAAAGGCTCAAAAATAGGAACAGATTTTAATTACTTCTCTTATAAAATTACAAATTTGCTTAAATAAAAGGATTTCTGTTAGGATGAATTTTCTGAAGAAAATAATAGTCTGAAACTTAAATGTATGCCATTATTTAGTAACGTCAGTTTCCAATGACTGGCAAGAAACCAAATGTTTTAGAAGTAAGGGACCAAAAATAAAGTAAATGCCTGGATATTTTTAAGTGTTACATTTTGGATGTAAAATGCTTCCTCCAACACCATTAACATATACTACAGCAAATTTGAAACCTTAGGCGGAGGAACTATTTTACATCAAAAATATATATAAAAAATATACATATAGTAGTTAAAAAAAAAAAAAAAAGTCCAACACAACAATTTTACAGAGCGCCCATTCTGTAAGTGATATAATGCTCTCCAGGGTGTGTGTTAATTTGTAATTAAAGCCTGATGCTGCTGGGCGGGCATTAATTTACCCCTTAACACACACACCCTGTCAGGCATTATTACTTGCTTATTATGCATGTGAGATGGCCAGTCTGTGGAAAATTGTCTTAAATGAAACTGGTCCGTGGTGCAAAAAAGGTTGGAGACCACTGCTGTAGAGGTACTAGAAATATTTAGGAAGTTTTGTGAAAGTCTGTATAAAGTAGAGAAATATGTAGATCAAGAAAAGGTACAAATGGAAATGTTTATGGAAGAATTAAATATGCCAAGGTTAGAGGTAGATGCGACTCAATTACTAATGATTAAGATAGGAGTTGATGAGATAAAAATGATGATCTACAACTAACCGATAGGAAAGTCCCGAAGAATAGATGGTATTCCTGTGGAGTTTGGAAGCTAGGAGGGAAAATCAGATAAAGATCTGGAAAGTTTTATTTAACGCATTTTAAGAGGAGGAGAAGCACTAATTCCTGGAAGAATGTGGTGGCGGCTTTAATACCAAATTAGGATAAAGACCCATCAGCTCCAGCTTCATACAAGTCCATTTCAATCCTAAACTTTTATTATAAAGTGTTTGTCTATAATGGCTATAAGAATGGCAAACTGATGCCAAAATTGATAGACCTGGATCAATGTGGTTTTGTGGAGGGGAGGCAAACATTCAACATTGATCCAGAGGAAGCTGAATGTAAGAAAATACCACTGTTGGTGAGTCTTGATGCAGAGAAAGCATTTGACAGAGTAAGGTTGGAGTTTATGAGCAGGGCAATCAAAGCATTTGCTTTCCCTGATAAAATTATAAGGTTGATTAGGAGGCTATATGAGGGTTCAGAGATGAAAATAAAAGTGGGAGGGTTCTTCACTGATGATTTCTGTTTGAGCAGAGAAAACCAGCATGTGTGTCCTCTTTCCCCTTTGTCATTCACACCATATTTAGAGCCACTGGCAAAGACTTAGACATTCAAGGATGTAATTGGTATGGTAGTCAAGAAAAGCTGGCTGTATTTGCAGATATTATTTTATACCTGATAAAACCAGAAAAGGACATTGTGTTGTGGAACATTTTGAGGCAGTTTCAGATCTTTTTGGGATACAAAGTTAATGAAGCTAAATCAAAGGTAATAGCTATAAATTATGTACCAACACACACATTGGATCGTCAATGTCCATATTTATTGGGACATGATAAAATGAAGTACTTGGGAATATGGATTAAAATGGTTCTTGTGTTATGTGGGTAGAGACTAAAAAGAAAATACAAAAAGTGAGAAATTGGAAGTTATGCTATATGGATATGCATAGCAAGATACAAGCAGTTAAATTTTTTTATAGTCCCGTTAGTTTTATACACAGGTCAGGCATACTTTTATCAACTAGAAGAGAGGTTGTGGGTAGCAATTAGTAAAGAGTTGAAGGATTTTATTTGGAAGAGTAAGACAGCAAGAGTCGAATGGGATAAGCTGATACTTCCAGTTGAACAGGGAGGTTTGGGATTACCCGATTTGAAGGGGTATTTCAGAGTTACAAAGTTAAGGCTCCCATACATAGCACAAGCAGAAACCTATAATTCAAAATAGAAAGGTATGATGAGGAAATGGGGGGAGTTCAAGAAACAAGGAGACTGGGATTTTGGATGCAGATCCTTAAGGATAATAACAATAACCATGCAGAATATTATATTTATAAAGTAGCAGAAAGTATTCTAAGAACTAAGCCAGCACAGGAATGGAGAAAGGCTGATAGGTATGACTGCAGTTATGGATACAGACAGTAGACAAGATGGGTCTGGAATTTCTTGGAGAAAACTGGTAAAAGAACCAAGGTATTGGGAGCAATTATTTCGAGAGAGAAAGGTAACAGAATGGGAACAGGCCAAGAATTTATTTGGACTGCAGGATAGAAATTGCCTTCCTTATCAAGGATTGATATCAGAGTATAGGCAAAGAGAAAGAAATAGGGGGATCCTAAGTGAAAAACCAGCACTGGTAGAGATTTTAGTAGGATCTAGAACAGAAGCTGCTGCTAAAAAAGGAATAATTAGTAGAGCATACAAAATATTGCATGATAACTATAAGAATCAATCAGAGGAGGTTAGAAAGGATTGGGACGAGAGATTGGATAAGCAATTCACAAAGAAACAATAGGGGGATATATGTATGTCTTCCCAATATGCAACAAAATCTAGAAGATTTAGAATCTTTCCTTGGAAGTGTTTACATAGGTATTTTATACCACAAGTAGACTCCAAATAAATTTTCCTCAGGTAGACAGCAAATGTTGAAGGTGTGATGGGGAAAGAGGGAACTGGGAGCATATTTTCTGGGAGTGTAATGAGCTGGCAGATTTTAAATATTCACTGCAGACTGTTCTGTCAGATATACTGGATAAGCAAATTGGTGTAACGAAGGAAGTGATTTTTTTGAGCTATGACACAGAATTGGAATTGCCTAGACATAGTAAGGCCTAGTTGAGTCTAAATATGGTGGCTGCCAAAAAAACAATTACTAAAAAATGTAAATCAAAGTCTGAATTAACTTTACTAGAAACAGTGAATATAGTAACAGAGGCAAAACACCTGGAATTGGGATCTTTAGAAAAGGGTAGGAGCAAATTTACATAGGAAAAAAGGGAATTGTGGGAACAATACATGCAGAGGAGGAACAAGGTTTAAAATATGGCAGGATTTGAATGAGCTATGTAATATTTCACTGACAATGACTGGATTGATTGTAAGTGATGTATAATGTTTAAAAAACACAGAGAGAAAAATCTGGCAAAGCTAGACTTTCCACTGTGTGATACCTTACATCTCTTGTATCAGAGCCAACATGGAATATATGCAAATTACCTTTTAAGGATATCAGGTGTTTCAGCTAAATGGCAATTCTGAATGTCCATGATTTTTTTCTTTTACTTTTAAGTCTATTTATGGACAATTTCAGACCAGTAAAGCCAAACCGTGTAGCTATGTACATTTTTGCCTTCTTGTAGCATCATCATCATAAGAGGAATGTTTGACTTTGGGAAGCATAGGGTTGTTATGCCCAAATGATATGCATAAACATTAGAGTGTCTACAAAATATCCCAACTAACAAACTAAAACAATGAGTAAAAAGGTCACACAGGAAAAACAACTGGTTAAACACAAAAAGAAAAATCTACCAAAGCTAGACTTTCCACTGTGTGATACCTTAAACCTCTTGTATCAGAGGCAACATAGGATATATGCAAATTACCCTTTAAAGATATCAGGTATTTCAGCTAAATGCCAATTCTGAATGTCCATGACTTTTACTTTATGGACAACTTCAGGTTTGCTATTGCTGCTGGATCCAGTGTGTGTGATACTGTTAGCCACTAGTTTGACGCATGCTTTGGTCCTACCTTTTAGGCTACATATGTAGCTGTAAAAGGCCGTATGGTTATCTTTGGTTGTGATTGCTAAATTTTTCTCAAAATTACCCTTAGAGGATTTGACATGTTATCTTATTTGCCTGTTGAGACCGAAGAGGGTGCTTTTCCATTGTTGGGGCCTCTATTTAGCTTTCTTAAACAGCAACTTTTTGCATTAGTTGTAAAGTTTGTTGATACTTGATGCTCACCAGGGTGGCTTGTTTTTACTTGGGGCTCTTGCTTTGATTCTGTCTGGAACAGCCAAGTCTATACAGTGTTATAAGTGATTGTACAGGGCTTTAGTGTAAGCTTTGGTGTTGTCACCACTTCCAGATGGGGAAAGCATTTATACCTTCCCTTAGGAGGGTGTAATTTACTTTGGTGACTTTTTTAGTTTAACTTCGCCCTTTTTTAGTTCTAGTGTTAGTGTCAGTTCAAAGGCAACTGATTTGTGGTCAGATCTGACTAATGATTGTCCAACAGTTGTGGTGGTGCATCTGTTTGTCATGCTAGTGAAGACCATATCAAGTATGTTTGTTCCTCTTGTTGGGGTTTGTTCCAGGGCATTTGAGTTAATAAAGCCAAGGAACTTTTGAGCTAGTGAGTTAGAGCTAGAGTAGGTTTCCCAGTTAGTTGTGGGATAATTGAAATCCTCCATGACCAGCGTGTTTGGCAATATTTGGATTGACTCTAGTTTGGTCAATTAGGCCTCGTGTCTCTCAAACTCTTAGATGGAGTAATCTGGACAAAGCCATAAATAAAAGTGGGACAATTTTTAAATATTGCTCTTACAAACTAAGAAAGTTGATAGAACAGCAGTATTTGCATTATCATGAATTTTTTGAAGGATATAAAGTCTGAAAATCAATGTCTGTCATTATTTTCTAACTTCAAGTCTTTAGTGATTTGCCACTAATTTGAAAGAAAACTGCAATTTTATAAAAAAACGGATCAAAAATATGAGAGAAAAATCTGGCCACTCCTGTGAAAATCTGTACAGTTGAGAGGTATGGCTCGGTGCACATCATAATCCATGGAGAGGGATCTATAACTAGTTATGACTTGAATGGGGTTCTTACCCACAGTAAGCTGAACTTGGAGTAACTCCATATCCAGTCTAGCTAGTCAGGAAGGGGATTTATCCCTAATATAGATAGAAACAGCACTTCCTTTGATTCTCACACATTTGTTTTGTGATATGAAGGTGTAGAAGGCATTCTAGCCTTGCAAGGCCCGGGTACTGTCTCAGGCCTTGAACTAGTTTTTATGACTGCACAGACATCTACATCATCCAGTGACAGAAGTACTTCCAGGGTGTGCAGGTTTTGGTTTAAGCTCCTAGCGTTTAGCAGCATTACCCTTATTTTATTATGGTTGCCAATTTTCATGTCGGCAATTTTGTTTTGAGACTATGCCTAAAAAAGGCACTATGGGGGAGGGAAGTGCCTTTGCCAGCAAATGAAAGCCTTGTGTGTCAGGTGCAAACAGTCTGTAGCAAAGCAGCGAGATTTGTTGAGCATGTCATCCCAGGCTGACAGAAACTATATCCCCTTTGAATGACACCAAAAGCTAAGCCAATTATTGAAATCAATCATTTTTTTGTTTATACTGTGGCATCATTCTATGTGAGGGTAACATGCTGCTCAAGGCTAGGGGCATACCTGTCAGGGACACATACTCGGAGAGCTCAGTCATGTCTCTCTTCATATAGTTGAGTGAGGTATGTCTCAGGTCGATCACTCCAGCATGAGTCATAATGTTACTTGTTGCTGAGAGACCTGAGTGCATGTGTGATCTGATGAATTCTGACATTGGACAGGCAGCTGACTCTGACTTTCTCCTTATCTGACCTGGTGAGTGGGACATCTGTCTCTCTCACAATGGAGTCTCCAATGGCAAGAAAATTTGTTTTTTGAATGTTATGCCTTAAGGGCTTGGTAGGTGAGACACTGGTGTTATGTGTTGGGTGCTGTGGGAACTGTGTTAGTTGTAACAGTCTTTTGTTTTGGAGGTCTCTGGTGTTTCAGTAATTTTTTTGAGAGAATCTCCATGCATGTTGATTTATGTGTTGGGTGTGTACTGTGTGTATGAGTAGTTGTAAATGAGTTGACAACTCTTCTGTGTTATTGTTTCGAGTTTGAGAGAGCAGGTATTCAAGATTATTGGTGCAGATACATCTCTCACACTCTGTACTGGAATGAGTTATTAGTAGAGGGCTGTCCGTGTACATGAGGCAGTTGCTACACTGCCTCAGGAAACCAAAGTCAATAAGGCTGGCAGGAGAAATAAAAGTAGTCTGACTGTCCATAATGCTGGGTTTGAAGAACTGTTATCACAAAAGGGGTGCTTTCAGGACTGATCTAGGAGGTGTTCTGTAGATGGGTATTTCTGATGGGGTTTTTGGATGGTGATTTAATATGTCACAGTTTACTAGCAATACTACTTAGACTGGAAATGTACTAAGGATGAGGACTACACTAATGACTACAGCTGTATTTAAGGGAAAAGTTGTTGAAATTATCTGTACATCTGTGGTGCACAGTTGTGCGGCAATGTGCAGTGCTGCATGATGCGCAAACAAGCAGAAACCTACTCAGACGTGGGGCTTAAATACCAGAAGCTAAAAACTTAAAAATCAAAAGAACCAATGAGGGTGCTTGCTCCAAGCCCTAGACCAATCACCCTTCACCAGACAGGTTCCAGTCAACACACTTCTCTCACAAGGGTGCAGAAAGGCCCCTTCCAATCAAAGATGGCATGGATGGAAAATGTGCTCAAAATACATCAGCCACTACAAACAGACCCAGATGCAGCAAACCTGTATCTTGACTATCCTTATAGCTACTAGCTGCACTAATTTAGGCAGGAAACACTAAAAAATGTTTTAAACAGCAGGAAAACAACAAGGAGACACTAAATAATGTTCTAAATAGCAAACAAACCAGTCATTTAAAACACTGCTTGGCAGGAAAATAGAACCAATGCTTTACAAACAGTGAAAAGTATTAACAATTAATATGCAGTCAGTGAAAATAGCAAAAAGACTCTGCAAACAATGAAAACAGAAGCAAAATATGATCTAACAGGTGCAATAAGGCAGACAAAAGCAGTAGAAACAATTCAGTTTAGTTAGTATTAAAATACAGTATTAAATAAGCAGAGCACAATAGAAGTGCAGTAAATAGAAGTCTCTAGTCATCTGGTATCTCACCTCAGAGTTGTGGCTGGTGGCCCACCTCAGCTCAACTAGGTTAACAGCGTGCCGATCAGGCATTATGTTGAACTTTAGCTGAGTGTTTGTAGATTGTTGATCATGCATTCTGTTACATGCACAGTTATTTGATTGTGGAATATGTCATTTGATGTTAGGATGTAAATGTGAGCTTTTGTTTCTAATGCCAATAGCTTTGGATGTAGCAGCAGTTTTGGAATTAGGGGTTTGAAGTGTGCATCAGTGTGTGATTTAGACTAAGAACTGGATAAGGGCATAGATGTTATTAGTGTTTGTTTGAGTATTTTAGGGTTAAGGTTAGAGTAAGGGTTATGTAAGGGGCTAAATTTACTGTTGTCCATGTCTTTTTGTACGTGGTGTGTGAACTGTCTTATGTGGTGGCAGTATTACAGGAAGGGTTTCTCTGAACTAATGTAGGTTTGGAGTTAAGACATTAGCAAAGATAGGGTTAGGATTTGTACACATTTGTAAGATGGAGCAGGGTGATGAATTTACCAGTGTGGCTTCATATGCTCAATGTGAGATGTAGTTGTACACCTCTGAACTTGTAGATATTGAAAATAGGAACAAAGGTCTTTGAACAACCAGATCCTGATGTTCTTAGGAAAGGGATTGAATGCTTGCTTCCTTATTGTAATGTCTCCCAAGAATTCAAAAGTGATAACTTAAAATGTATTTATCTGTTTAATTTATTTATTTACTTATTTATTTCAGTTTGATAACAAGTTAAGTGGGCTGATAGACCTACCCTTTTCAGCCATGACTCGGGCACCATGATGCAAGTCACAAAAAGAAAATTATACATAGTATAAAGAATATAAATATTTGTATATTGTACATAAAGCACAGATGATACATGTGTATGTTATTTACAGTTATGGACGTGATATTGTATACAATATATACAGTTAAGGTCAACATTCAGCCAGTAGTCATTTGTTAAAGTATGTCTTGCAAGAAAAATGTGACTGCAGCAGAAGGTGCAAGGACTAGACACTGTCAATGATGTAAGAGCATTTTATGTCCATAAACAGTTTTTTTTTTTTTTTAGTTTATGAGTAATTGAAGTGTTCCTTGCTGCCTCACTTCTTCAGGTACCTGATTCCATGCAACTGAGCATAGGCTAGAGAAAGATCTTTCTCATGAGTAGGTTTTAAAATGAAGTCTAGTCAGGGTAATGTCTTCTTGGCTGCATCTCAGTTTGTAGTTAGGCTGATTAATTTGTAATTTTGTTTTCTGTTGGGGATATTATCCCATTTTTAACAGATTGTAAATTTTACAGCTAAGAAGAAATTTGGCTCTGTCATTTACAGGTAGCCAATTACACCACTGTAGAAGCTGGTAGTGATGAGTCTGGTGTTCTGCAAGAACAAATTTGCACATTTTATTTACAGTAGTTTGTATTTTACATGTGTCCGAGATGGAATGTAAGTTTACAAGAGGGAGTCCAGCCCATATTCAGTTTTAGAGATGAGCACATTTTTAGGTAAGGCATTACAAGCTGTGAGGGTAAGGAGGTGCGAGATTCTCTAGTGTAGTTTTAGTTGGTGGAGTGTTATGATAATATTGTCAGAATGCTTGCCCAATGAAAGAGACTCACTCAATTATTAAAGTAAGTGGTTATTTCTGCAAAAACATCACAAACTCTGTCTTTTGATTTTCTCCTGAGTTTTCTATTTTTTCTGTGTTTCAAAAAATACTCTTAACTTTACAAAAGTCATACCAATTAGATTGCAGACATGTTGGCAATGCATTTATTGCCTTTCATTTAAACAGAGTAGTTAAAAACCTCACCCACTGACCCTGACCAATTTTTTTCTGATCACATACACTTTCAAGCGTTGAAATAAAATAAAGTAAGGAAGCAATTTGCTACCAACTTTGGCTTTTAGGGTTGTGTTTTCACACTCCTCCATACATGCTTGGTACATGGGGAACAGGACTTTTTCAGGTAGCTGCTTATTATCCCTCTCTGCAGATTTATGCTGTCTCGGCTGTCACTCCCTTTGTCTGCTCTCACTCTTTGCATATAAAGCTGTTTTCGTTCTCTCAGCTTCTTTAAGGCATTTCATCGCCAGCTCCAGCTCTAGACTTTTTAGTTCAAATTGTGAATCTGAGAATGTATTGGGTATCATTTAGCTTCATTCTGCATACCTGCCATCTCTGTCTGACTGTCTCCGCATCCAGCAGAATGAATTTTGATTATACACAAAGTACGTATTGACCCATCCTTAATCATACTGGTATGTTGAAGCTCTTTTGACCTGCTGTCTTTAGCAAGTTGTGCCACTGGGATTTTTGGCATAAGTTTCATAGATCATTTTACCTGTTTTATAATTACTGTGACTAAAAAAAGTAAAATAACTTCTGTTCAGTGTATACTGCTGTATATTTACTTTGTCTGCATGGTATATGCACTTTTTGGTGACATAATGGTTTTACAGGTTGCGTAAAACACTGCAAACTAGTTACTATGTGATGGTCAGGGGCTATGGTCTCATGTGCTGCACTGCTGACCTCCAACTGATATGTGAAAAAGAAGGTCTATTGTCTCTTGATCTGCATTGTTACTACCAGTTTACTGTGTCATTGTATGGGATTTAAATCCGACACTGGTGGATTCAATTTCTGTATGACAGCATAGACTTATGACTCTACTCAATGTCTCCAATAAATATGTGATGATCAGGTTTTATAGACTTTCTCAGTCTGCACCAGTGACCACCAGGTAATATGTACAGGTTTATTGGCCTTAAGAGCATACAGCAAATATGCGCTGTTGCCTTTTGTTGCGGCCATCAACTGCCAGCCATATGCAAATGAGCCTTACACTGAACAGCTGTTCATTTGTGCTGTAATTGCTTGCTCTTTTCCCAGTGCAGTCTTATCAACAACAATTGAAACTTAAAAATTATTACAACCGCACAATAACACATGCACACAAACTAACACACACACACACACACACACTCACTTAAGCACACACTTTTCTTAATAGGGCCTAATGATACCTTTCTAGTGCCAGTACCCTCTCTTTTTCTTTACTGGAATGCTGCCATTGCATAGACCAGTGTAACAGATCAAATGCATAGTTGCTGTTGATTTTTACATTGCGCTAACAATGGTGTAGGCATTAGTAGCCAAATCATATAAGCTTCAAAAGCAGATGCGACATTTAATGATTTTAATACCATTATGTTCAAATAAAGAAGTTATCTGTCCCAAGCTTTTGTACTTGAATAATAAAAATAATTTATTTACTAGAAATATGGCAAAAGAGTTGAGAACAACAAATATACAAAACATATTTGCTTGTACACAGAATAATAAAAAGGTTTTAAATAGCAACAGAAAAACACTAACTACAGTTAAATGATTTTACTAACACTAACTAGACATTACTATAGTCTAACACTGATTTCTTTAATCATTCAGCAGCTGTAAGCGACATGCAAACTAAAGATAAAAGTTTGAGCTCAATGAATTTGGAAAAGCAGGCTGTACTCACTTTCCTTTACTGACCACATAAAGATTTTTAATGTATATCGGCTTGTTTTAAATGTCCCTCAAGTCCATAGTCCTAACACTGCAGAAGGTACAGTAGTCCAGGCTCAGCATTTCATTCAGGTTAGACGTTTTTAAAATATAAGCATCATTTTTCTATTTAAAACAGTCACCTAAATCACACAGAATTCCATTCCAAATAATGTAATGTGACTTTTACAAAGAGCATTTTGTATGTGTATCTGAAAACATATACATTCTAATATGGGCTTATGTCAGATTATCAAGTTTTCAGAAACTGGAACTTCATATAGTCATGACTACATCTTCAACTTTCAAAAACTCAAAGCAGTTATATGGAGATAGCAGTGCAGTGGGGATCAGGGAATTTGCCTTTTTCCGCACTGTAGTGCGATCTCAGAGTTGGTATATATAATTCATTTGCAGCTAGTGTGGGGGACGTCCTCTGTAAAAATGTAGAATTTTGTTGTTTTCTTTCATTCGAGATTTCAGAAAGTTGAAGATATAGTCTCGGCCATATGAAGTTTGAGTGTCTGAAAACTAACTTGATAACTGACACAAACCCTCTAATATACATAGCCATATCATTACTGAAAGAGGAGTTGTAAATAATGTGCATCTTTTCCACATTTTATGTTATTTATGCCTTTTTAAATGAAAAGAATGGTCTCAGACTTTATACAACTCTGTTCACCTTGTAATGATTTTAATAGATGGATGTGATTAATTGCATCGAATGCTTAAGTTTAGTTAATGATAACTGACTACATTACTGAGTATTCCACGATTCATGTTTGTTAGACATTCATCAATTAACATCCAGATAGCAGTCCTAGTCTACTTCCCGTTTTTGAATCCAAGTGGGTAGTCTGCCACAATCCTGTGCTAGTTCAATTTGTTTAGTAAGAATTGAAAGAACTGATGTGGGTCTTCTGTACTTGGGGGAAGGAAGCCATTATTATTATTTTGTTTTGTGGAATTGACATGTATATTTTGTCAAGAATGAGCCTGGTTCAAGGATGTGCATAGGTTAAGAGGCTGTGTGACCTGCAGAATTTTAAGAGATAGAGATTTAGGAAGCTAAACTTTAAGATCTCATAAATATTTTTTTAATGAATGATTCAACGACTTGTTTTGTGTTGTTATCTTGAAGCAGGATAGTGAGATTCATGCTTCACTGAAGCTAGTAATCTTCTCAAGGATGAATGGTGAGCATGTTGTTGTTTGTCTTTCAGCTTTTCCCGGTAAGGGGTCGCCACCAAGGAACTCCGGTCCGCTAATGATTGGCAGTAGATTTTTACAAAACACTGAGGTGCCAGCTCGGCGCCCAACCTTCAACCAAGGCATGCACATTTGCGCACGCATGTCTTTCGAACGCTACCCAATCACGGGGAGGACATGCAGACTCCACACAGAAGGCACTCCCAAGCCAAGCCGAGAATCGAACGGGAGAACCTCTTGCTGTGAGGTAACAACGCTACTGCCGTACCACCAATGAATGGTAAGCATGTAACGTGACTAAATTATTTAGAAAATTGGGTAGCAATATGTTCAGATTTTTTGGTATACCAGTTAGAAAGTTATACAAGTTAGTGGTGTATATTACCTTTCTAATAGCCAGGGTAATAATGTATCTCCAGAATGCCTTGGAGAGTCTATCCAGTAAGACTACCTTTATCTAAGGTGAACAATTTTGTTCATTTGCAATGCATTTCTACAAAGGCTGAGAGGTTCTTTATAGTACTGTCTGTGAGAAGTGAAAGGAAAAAAAATTGAGTGAGTCCAGGCTTTGTCCCTGAATTTCATGAAGGTGTCTTGGTCTGGAAGGGTGAGCCATTTCATAAATTTTATAAGGCGCTTTACAGTACTTAAAGGCACTGATTGATAAATGTTCCTCTGTAGATAAAATAATGGAAAGCTTTATCTCTGCTCCTCTTCTTCTGTACTGGAATTACATTATTTGCAAGTTTTATTTGAAAAGAAAAAGAAGCACCAAACAAGTCTGTGAATGAGGACTGGATAGTAGATGGATGAAGGGAATATTCATTAAACAAAGCTGATATTTTCATATGTCTAAAATAAAATCATGAAGTCAGTAGCTTAAAATATGACTTGGCTATTGAGAAAGAAAAAGTGATTAACCTCTCAAAATTCAAATGCATGCTTACAGTTATTCTAGTAAGTTTAACAAGTTAGTGTATGGTGTTAGTAGTAGTCACAATTGAAAAGGAAGTATAAACCAGTTAAGTCTTTTCTTTAGTCAGACATTTTTAGATTACCTTACAGAATGGCATAGGCTGTAGGCAGTATTTTCTCAATAACCTTCACAGAGCACATGACTCATTCATATATAGTTTTCATGACTGTGGCATAATAGTCCTGATGCTGTACTAAATTCTCTTTGGTTTGAAACATGACTGAAGGAAATCTTTGAACATGACATTTCAACAGGTTTGCCACCTGTTTAAATAGCAAACCAGTCTCCCTAGAAATGTGACAACATTAAAATATTTATTTACTGCAAGTTCTTCTACATGGGCCTTGTTTCTCCATCTTCTATCTCATTTCCTAGTCTGAGGTCCATGTGGATTTCCCAACTGCAATAGATGCTGCAACACCCACTACACATTCAGTCCTAAATGTGTTGTTGATGCACTTACACATGGTAAGTAGCTGTAAATGTAGGACAATGCCCTCTAAATAAATGTAGAAGCCAGAAGGGCACCAAAAGCCAAGTGCTTAATAATGAAAGACAGCATCTCTTGAACTGTGTGTTTCACTTAGTAGCTTACATTTCTGGGTAGTCTGGCACAGTATGATTTTCAGCTTGTATGTTTATGCACACACTATGCTGGCATCAGTTGCACCTTGGTATTAGTCATTTCTGATCATGGTCTGCCACCTAACCTTAAAAGGTAGTTAGAGGACAAATAAAGCACACAGTTCCATACAGGAAATAAGGACATCCACTGTAAGTTCTGCCCTTCTAAGTGTTGCTGTCACAGGGTTACAGCAATCTTAAAAGCTAACATTTTAGCTGCACTGCTCCACTGGCCTGACACAATATGAAACCCTCACACTTATTAGGTTCATAGATGCTTATTAGGTTCATAGATTAGTACTAGGCTAACTGCCCTTGCGAGCCATTTTAAGCCTAGCCAATTAGCCCCTGTGAGATTCAAACCCTGTACACCTTAACCATTAGGCCACCCTCCCAATCTTAACAGCATTTTATAAGAATGTATTAATCCTAAGTGGAATTTGTACTTTAAAGCAGAATATTCCACTAAAATACTTGCAAGTTATAGAAATATGTCCAATAACCACATGCTGTGTTATAAATTGAGTTAGAAGTTAATTTTAACTCTTGACTAGTACATTTTCACAACTCACTGAGTAATTTCCCGTTAACAGCTGTAGATTATACTAAGAATGTTTAAGTGGTAAAGACAGACCTCCAATAACAACCTTTTCCCTCCACTAATTGAAGGCCTCCTCTTATATTTGAATACATTATATCCAAATGGTGTTAGAGTAAGATGTCTGTAAAATTAATTAAGAACACATAAATAATATATTCTTACTTAAAAGCAAATAATCAACTTGTCAGATCAGTGATTCCAAAGAGATTTTGTGTTTCACTGGGAAACAAAATATATAAGCCTGTTAATAAGATTTAATAATTAATATCACACTGTCATAATTTACAGTTTCTATTCGTTTGATTCCCTGATGTACTACTGTTGCACATCACTGTTTCACTGCAGAGAAGGCAGGAGACCAAGACAATTATTCTTAAAATCTTCTCATGTATGCTGCTCCTTGTAAAATTTCACTGATGCACCTGATCAGGCAGCAATGCACTCGAGTCCTTTTTGGTTAGAGAATGTGTGCTTCAGAAAATGCTAAGAGAAGAATACACACACTTAATGAATGTGTATATGCGTGCACATTTTTACATATATCTGTGTGTCTAGGTGTGTATGTGTATGTATGTATAATATATATATATATATATATATATATCAATAAAAATATACACACAGTTTGTGTTTTGTGTAAATAGACACACATGCACATGATTGCTGTGTGCGGACCTCAGGTTTACAAGATACTAACTCATGCTGCAGAAAAGCGTCTTAATCTTTTTAAGGTATTTTGCCAGCCAATCTAGATTTTCACATGTATATTTTCTGAATGCTTTATATTGTTGGCTATTTGGTTAAGAAGCATAACTACTAAATTTCAATATAATAAATGCCAGTTCCTGAGTGATATTTTGTTATTAGAAATGCTATTTTAAGGTTCTCTAATATCTGACATTTTTTTTTAATATGGCTCATCATGTCTGTAGACCTACTTTGACTGAGATAGAATCCACAAATGAATGTTTCATTGACACTTCTGTACTCTGAAAGTTTCAACAAAATTTTGAGGAGGCTGATCCAAAATACATACAAGTGTTGGGAGGGGGCTGATCCAAAATACATACAAGTGTTGGAAGGGGGCTGATTATTTCTTGTAAAGGACTAACACTTAAGCAGTTAATATTGAGAATGCATTATAATGACATTCAGAATTTTCCATTACACATAATGTCAAGTAAACAGCAACAAAACACTTTGCCAAAGTATGCTGTGGTCACGGCCCATCCTTAGTAATTGTGGGATCCAAATGGGACCATTTTGGTGGGGCACTTCATCTGGTCCCCAATCTATTACATCACCTCCTCCTCCACTTGCTAGCATTTTGACTATTTCAGATTAGGTATCAGAAATGCATGCTATTACTGCCTATTAAAATAAAAACTGTGTATTTATTACCTTAGATTTTGTCACAAGACATGCTAAAACAGAATTAAACTAATGGACTCCTGAATGTGTTCCCCCAACCCAACATCTCCTGCAGTTCCTCTCTGAGTTTGCTTAACGCACTGATGCACACTTTGGGGGGGTTGTGGCTTCCCGGAACTCTTGAACCTGGATAGGAGATAACTGCACACTTGCATCTTGTCTCACCCTCACCCATTCACATTTTTTTAATTTCATTTTATTTTTGTATGTCTTTTCTCTCTTTCTTTTCATGCCTTACTCTCCTTCACATCTTATACCCAGCAATTGTACATACTGATATTATGTATTGTTTTCTCCATAGAAATGTTTGTACCTATATGATGTTATAAGAGTGTACAAGTACTCTTCTTACATATTTTACTACTAATTTTACTGAATAAATTTTTGTATCACATCTACTTATGGCTGTGTTCATTTTTGCTATATATTATCCTGACTTATACATTCATCTCTGCATGCTTGCTCTTACATTACCACTGTTACACTGATATTAAAGTTTACTGTTTCTTTGATTGTTTTCTGCTATATTACGTTTTAACACTTTCAGGCAAGTGAATCATTTTTCTGTCCACTTCTGCTTCCCACACTCGGCACATAAACCTCATACATGGGTGCCAGAACCACAGAGCCAGCGGGAGGGGGAGCCCCCCACCACCACTTTTACAACTGCAAGACCTGTCGGGAAAAATTAATGAAGTAGAGTTTTCACTCTAACATGGATTCGTGCACGGAAGTTAAACTAACTAACCTAGCTGTTCTTGTTCTCTTATTGCTCTGTGTTACAGGAGTTATGCTGCCGCTGTACTGTTGGTGCTGCTAGAGTCATGCCTATAAGGAGAGAGTTGTTCTTTTATTTGCAGGAGTCATGCTGCTCGTGTGTGTGTCTGTGTAAAATGTCCCGGTTAGGTATACCCGGTGGTTAGTGTTACTCATGCTTAAACAAGAGCCTGAATTCTCTACCCATACCACCACTTGTGATTCAGGGAGTTGAGTCCATAGCTCTCCACTGTAGAGATTTTCACAGAATATTTGGCTCATACTTTTGGTTTGTTCCTCTTACAATTTGTGTTTTTCTGGCAAATCAGCGAGAACTGAATTCACTAAATAATGATAGCTCTTTAAGTTTGTCTTCCTATCTTTCAGGAAACACATGGTAACACAAAACACTTTATTTTAGCAACTTTCTAAGATCATACAGGCAATATTTAAAATGTCTCCCTGGTTTTGGGCCTTTGCCCCCCAAATAAATTTTGGCTTTTTCCAGATTTCTTGTGCTGCGAAATTGAGAAATTTAGTTGATCGTCAAGTGGATTTTACAAGGATCTGAGAGCTTCAGGGTAAGAGATGTTTAGTGCTACTTATGCAAAGTCGTTTGCATTGCTAGTAGCAGAGCAGGTAGTATACTTGCTTTTGATGCAGAAGGCTATGGGTACCACTCCCACAGTATGCAGATAGATCTCTGATACTGTACTGTGTTGTACTTTAATGGGAGTGGATGCTGTAGTCCTATGAATATCCTCCTTTGGAGGAGTTACCTAGAAACTATGAACCCGTTATCTTTTGCCATCCATTCCCCATTGCAAAATTACTAGCTTATCATTTTTTAAAGTAGCATAGGCAATTTATTCTTCAAGGCCAGCAGGCACTTTATTTGTAGATGAAACAGTGGAATATAAAGTTGTTTGCTGGCAGCAACCTCTTCATTAGTTACAGATCCCTTTAATGTGGAATTATTTAGATGACTTACCTCTGCAGAGATTTTGCATATTTACTAATATTGGTGGATTGTAATGACGAAGTTTGAGTGGCCTTTTATGGTTGAAATTTCCTGAAATGGGTAGTTTTGTCATTATTGGTTCATAAATTATGTTTCATTGCTTACTAGAAAGCTGTTCCAAACTACAAATTTCAAATACATTCTAACAAGTGGTGCTGTATTATACAAGGAATATAATTTAATACAATGAGGTTAATACAATCAGGAAGGTGAATCAAAGAACGTATACATGTATGCTTGCTCACAGGATGCAGGAGATCAAAATAGGGGAAGAGACCAGTCACCAATGGATTCCCCAACGGTTCGGTGCTGAGACTTTTTCTGTTTGTCATATACATCTCAAAAGTAAAAGGAAATACTGAAGGGCTTTGGTAAACTAAGTTTGAGATGACTGCAAGCTAGGAGCAGCTATTGAATCCCCAAATCACTTAACCATCATGCAGGAAGGTTTGTCCCAAACAATAACTGGTGCCAGAATCATGAATTGAAACTAAACTCTTATAAATATATTATTGTATCCTTTGGGAAGTCATCTAGTTCGGGGAACTGCCGAATTGACAATGCCCCCCTAAGAACTGACCCAGTTGTTTGGCATTTGGGAACTTGTATGTACAATGACCTAACTTTTGACCAACATGTGCCCAGTCATAAGAAAGTCTTTCTATATTTCACAGCTTATAAACAAATTGATTGTGACTAGATCTAGTGATGTTATTGTCCGTCTTTACAAAGCCCTCATTAAGTCAATCATTTTGTATAATGCCCACTTTGGCATGTATCTGTACAGACCCATGCAACAATTGGAATACCCACACAGATACCTTACTAAAAGGATACAAGTCCTAAACAAGAGGTCTTGCATGGACCACTTCAAAGATTTATCACTATACTCGGTGTCTTACAGAGTGCTTAGGGGTGATGTGTCTGGCATACAAGGCATCTTCCAACCTAATACAGATGGAACTTCTGAACATCAGCAAGTCAAATGGCATCAGAAATACTTAATCCAGGTGTCTAAACTGAATGTTGTGGAGAGATGGATATATATCCAGAACAGACTATCCATTCAAGTAAAACAAAGCTCATCCCCGTCCATATTCAAATGTAACTTGGATCTAAGGATGGGTAATAGAAAATGTACTCCAGGATTGCCCCTCGTGCCACTAATGGATAGAGGCAGTTCCTAAATGCTGCATCCCTTACATGGGTCCCCTCAAATTATCTATAGTGTGATCACGTTTATTCTCACTAGGGGTAATATATAATTATCAGCCATAAGATAGGTAAGACCAATCAGGAAATGTTAATTCAAGCACCAAAATGGAAATTGGCTAAGCTTAAAATGTCCTCCAAGTGAACTTATGTTGTGGTAGTAAATAGTTTTAAAACATTGCCCTTTTAGATCACTAAGTGCCCCTGTCACCCTCCGCCCCTCCAGTCTTCAGCAGCTTACAGCACCTCTGACACTTCTCTGGAATTATCATGCTCTTTCCTGTGAATGCAGCAAGCATTTCTATGCCATACTGTTGATGTTAATGTTTTGATATACTTACTAATAATGTTGGGATTGTGACTATAATGGGAGTAAGACTACAGCAGGAAAATGTCCTGCACTTGGCTGAAGTGTCTCTTAGGTAAATCTGCGGGTCATGTAAGGCATAGTGATCCTGCCCAAGTCTGAGGTGGGGTCCTGTTGACTCTATTTTAGGTATGCTGATTCTACAGTCACTAGTCTGGAGAGAGAGAGAGAGAGAGAGAGAGAGAGTCACAGTAAGCTGTCTGCTGCTGGGATAAGGGATGTCACAAGGGCCCTCTTAAATATAACCTTGTTGTTAGCTGATTGACCTTATTCATCCTACCATGGAGGCAATGATGAGAGGCACTACTTTGCTTCCCTTTTGTGGAGTCAATAGTTCTTTGCAGCATTCTACCTTCACCAAAGATGATGCCTACACTTAGAGAGAAGGTAATCAGGTTTAATGAACAGGTGCCATTCCAGTGACATATAACATGTGTCTATCTGGGAAGTGATGATAGAAAGTCCCTCCCCCTGCATTGCCAGGTATTAGCATTTCCTGTCATCTCATTGTTTTTGCATACTGGCTGAAGCCTTTGCTGCCCTAATATTGCCTGTTTTAGCCAAGGTTCAACTCATGAACATACTTGGCAAATTCATATTTAGATACTGTCATGCTAACACTGTTTTGTGCTATAAACCTGAACAGCAAGATGTCTGAGATTAAGGCATTTTTCCACCTTGAAGAACTAAATATATGTAGTTATGAAAATTTGGTTTCATTAAAAAATTACCTTCATGTTGGTGTACAGCAGTTATCATGAATTAAGTTCTTCCAGAAACTGCATGGATCAATCCATATTTGTTAGGAAACCCATTGATTCATGTCAGATCCTAGACATCATCATACTGACACTTCTTGAGGTCCAGGTTACTCGCAATAAAATTATAATTTTATAAGTCATTATAAGTCATAGCCAGTGCCCATGTGTCACATATATTGCATGTGAACTGTTTGCATAATGAATGTTTTATACTTTGAATTTAATATCAGGTATAATGTCACCACATAAGAAATACCTGTTTCATCTTTGTATAGTGTTGCTTCAGAATAATTACTTGTTAATTCTTATAATATCTAGATACAGTCTATATAAGGGAGCCTTATAAGTAATTTATTATGTCATGAGTATCATAAAAGTATATCCTGGAGGTTTTCTGCCTGAGTCTCTGCTGAAAATGAATGTTGCCTAGTCAGACTTTCTCAGTCATGGAAGAGAAATAACCATTAAAACCACCATCATACCATATATGCCTTCCATAAAATAATTCCTCATACCAACTACACAATCCTGTTATTTCCTAAGCATCCCTTTTCACATCTTCCTACTTGGAAAACCTTCTTATCACCTGTTAGTAGACTACACACCTCTGTATTCCATAACATCTCTTATGAAACCACTAATCTTCACTACCAAGAAAATTTTTCCCCCTTGAGAGCATAAATCTCTATGTAATAGCTGGATCATTTGTATATGTGTATGCACAAATTTAATACATATTCTAATGGTATCATTGTGTGTGTGGAGTGGGTGTGTATATATATATATATATATATATATATA